>NC_141325.1:15527500-15922500 GCF_037954235.1 Aulostomus chinensis | reverse complement strand
CTCCTGCACCTCTCAGTCTGGAGTTTTAGGCTTTTTCTCACCCTTGGAATAGAACCGTGCCCACTCATCTGTCTGTGTATCCATGAAAGTTGCATGGCTGTTCTAATCCAGCTGCACTGGTGAAAGTGTGCAGAGCTGCTTGAACGTTGAGGACACTGATTACCCCACAATGGGGGAGGCTGACTGATGGCCTAGTAAATTGTTAATTAGACAGAGCAGAAGCCGCTCTTAAATTAGATGCATGAATAGAGCCGTTGTCAGCCTTATAAGTCAACCCTGCTCCATGCCTCCTCTTGCAGGCTGGAGCGCCACTCAGATAGACAAAGAGGCTCACTGATCCAAGTACAGTGTCAGTGATCACCCTGTTAGGAAGAAGGCTAGCAGAAATGATTAACACCACATAGACAGACACATGCATAGAGAAATGAATCACAACACAGGATTGATTTGTCTATTTTGGATATATATTCCGTAAATGGTGCTCTCATTGATCTGATGCGCACAGGAACGGGTCTTGGCTTCGGTAAACACTGAGGACATTTTTGATATTATTTTCCTGACATGAGACCTGCTTGTGTTTGGGTTTTTTTTTTTCTTGTTTTTTTTTCATGGGTACAAAAAATAGTTTCAGGTATTTATAGCACCATTGATCTCCATAGTTAGATGAACAAGATGAACTCCCTACAATCATTTCTGATCACCCTGTATGAGTATGCCCATTGTTATGATTAGTTTTTAAACATGACAGATGGGAGAGGGTCTTTTGATGCCACGTCTTGCTCCGTCCCTGGCCCCCTCGCTCAAGCCAAGAGGGTCACCTCTATGTACTTCGTGCATTGTTCTTCTTGTCATTTATCTTTATTCAAGGCGAAGTTCTAAAGGATCACTTCATAGGGACTTTGCGACTTCCATATATAGCCACGTATAAGGTTGGTTTTTAATGTGAAGGACAAATACTGTATGCTGATTGATGTGGCTGCATAGTTTAGTGAGCTTTTAAAAGGTAATTCTATAGCGTGTAGACATACAGGGGGGCACCTTCAAATGACGTGAGTAGGAAGCCGAACAGATAGAACCATGCATGTACCCGTTATAGTGGCTTTATACAAGCTGTGCAGGGTCAAGGTGTTTTTTATTTGTATAGCCACAAATCAAGAAAAGTTATCTCATGACACTTAACTAGAAGAACCGCACTCTTTATATTCATTTAGTTAAAAGATACCCAATAATTCCCCATGAGCAAGCACATCTGACAGCTCACTCTCAATTAAGGTGGGCCGACTAGGATATTCTCTGACAGAAAACCCTGGAAGGATGTAATTATCAAAACCACGTCCCTAATAAAAGCGTCAATAATAAAAACCCGACTGGTCCGTTGTTCTTTTTTTCTTTGAAAGCTCCATTTAAAAGATATAGGGGAATTCGTTCGGTTCATGTATGTATGCATTTAGAACCTTGAAAAATAATTAGTTTTAATCAAAAATGAGGAGTAGTTTAATACAAGTGAAGTGTTTTCATATGAAGCGTGGCAATGTGTTGGAGAGACAGTCACTAAGAGTGTAACACCAGATGTTTTTTTAGAATTCATGCCTCATAAACAAACGAGTACAGTCGATATAAAGGAAAATAATCACAATCGCATTATAATCCCGCCTTAAAAATTGTGACATGACATTAAAGCTGTATCACCCACCCTTAAGCTCTACAGGTGAAACATTCATTCACATTAATTTGTTTTATAAATTATTTTTTTTAAAAAACATTTAATATTTTCACATATTTCAAAGTAGAATTTTTAAATATATAAGCCTATGAGTGGAATCAGTGAAGTTTTGACTTGTCAGCTACAACAGTGACATATAACCTGCACTTTTAACAAGCAATATTGTATATCTGCATGCACTGTAATAGCACAGTGCTGTTGTAACAAAGCAAAACACCTCTTTGCAACATCAGGGACCTCAATGTGCATCAGTTTTCATCTCAGGGGCCCAGAGTAGGTTATTCTTATTATTATTGTAAAAATGCAAATCTGACAAGTGAGCTTCATCTGTACTCTGCTCTTGTCCCTGCAGATTGTGTGCCGAATATATAGATTCCTTTCTATGCTTTACAATACTTCCAGCACTCTTGCTTTCCTTTTTCCTCTCTCCTTTTGTTGGTCATTTTCCTTTCACTAATTCCATTACTGTCTTACCCACAAAACACTGTCGCCCATCTCTGCGTCTTCCCTATCAGGTGTAAATGCTGATTGTCTTGTGTAGATATCAGGCCATGGCAAATTAAATGTGACCGCAGCTAGCCTGCCAGGACGTCCATTATAATGATATCTGTAATCTGCTGGGCTCAGGGGAAGCAGTGGGGAGGGGTGGAAAGATAGAAGGATGATGATGAAGGGGGATTCGGTATGGATCTGGCGGCTGGCAGGAGAGGAGCGGACATGGATTTTCCCGCACTGATTAGGTTTGCATGGACTACGAGACCATATGTTCTCTACGGGGTTAAGTCCCACAAAGCAGAATAGCATCCAAAAACTTAGGTCGTGACCCCCAGGGGATGTTGCGTTGGCAGGAAGCTGATTCTTTGTTCTTTTATTTCAGCCTTTTTATCTTCTTTCCTGCATCTGTTCAAAAATATTACTTGTTGATGTGTTTTTTGCAACAGAAATGTGGGTGAAAGCCTGACTCTGGTTGTGCCTGCACACACACGTCCCAGCCGAGACCATAGGAATTATATATTTTTTTCCCCGTGTTCTCCATCTCTTCATGCCCTCCTCACACCTCCCACATGATACGTCAGGAACGCCTCGAGGACTTTTCTTCAAATTCGACGCACGTGTCCACTCAGATTGGAGGATGAATTTACAAGATTTTGGTGTTTACAGGTTAAAGGTCGAGGTCATTGACATCTCAAATGAACAAGCTCTCCCGCTAACCCGATCACATGGCAACTTTATCTCATTAACGTCTTATCTATAAATTTGCCACAAATGTGGAATCGAGGATAAACTGAACAGATTTTGGTAGTCACCTCACGTATACGTGATATCTCGGCCATGCCTTGAGGGAATTTCTTCAAACACAAATGTATGTGAACTGAAAAGATTCAGTTGGTCAAAGGTCAGAAACATCTACAGATTCTTTATGTTCTGGTAGGTGCAGCGTGTGTACCAGGAGATTTAAGATATCAGGCGTATGAAGCAAACAAAATTCACCTGTTGCAAACAATTCACTAATGTGGGGAAAAAGAAAACGTTTTAGCCTATTAGGGTAAAACTGAACATATAGATCGCACACATTGAGGATGCATATAATTGCAATTGGGTATTGTTTTTAAATTGTTTGAAGGATCAATAGAAATAGTGGATTGTGTTCTTAAGGGTGCTCACCAATGATCTGCGCTTCAATGTCATCTTCCTGATTTTGTTTGTTTTTTTTGTTTTTGTTTTAAGACCAACCAATGCTACAATTATGACTGATGATTAATTCCAAGAGGAGAAACGTGTCCGACATTTGGGTTTAAGGAAGAATAAACAGTGATGCCCCTTTTACCTCCAATATTCCCTATCAGTCAATGATACCGTTTCATAGAAATGCATCCATCAGAAAGAGTTGTCCATGATTCTGCTTGAGGCACGAGAGAGAGAGAGAGAGAGGGAGAGAGAGAGAGAGAGAGAGAGAGAGAGAGAGAGAGAGAGAGGGAGAGAGAGAGGGAGAGATGGAGCTGGGTAAAAATATCCCATGGAATCCTTTTGACATTTTATATCAGAGAGCGAGCATGAATAAAGAATTGATCTGATGAGCTGAAAGATTTTACTGGGGATTTGTCACAATGTTGGCTATTATCAGCTTGGCTCAGCCCACCCCACCCACCCCCCCCAAAAAATGAGGAGATGCTTGTCTTCACATGCCTGTACATGTTCCCAGCAAACCCTATCATCACAGCAATTATTCCAGTGAGGGTGATGAGCACTGCCAAAATTCCACATCTCTAAGCTGTAAACAAATTATCTTGAGAATTCTTCATGGTGATGCGTGAGAAATGTCTGAAAGTAATTCTGATGGCACCGCCGTCATCCTGGGATACTCCTAAAGGCTCACAACATAAACTGTCAGCAGACAGAAACTATATAATATATCGTTTCTATGTAGTTATGTATATGTATATAATATGTAGTTTCTATGTACTGTTATTCGTTCCAGATGTGTATTTGAATTTTTTTGTTGTCGTTGTTGAAGTTTCTCATTAAAAGTGAACACCCTGCTTCACTTGTTTGGAAAATGTGATTTGACAGATCAGGCTTTTTCTCTGTTTGCATAAATCGATGCCAAAACATCCCATCTGGCACTTTCAAATAGAATTTGATGAATGTACTATTACCGTATGCTTCCCAAAACATGATCATCTCATCGGAAATGAAGTTTCTCCAGATTCCAAGTCAGCAGCGGTTAATTTTACGTACGAGATTTTCGAATGAGATAAACGAATTGCGGCCTGTGTTTTGAGCTGTTGTGTGTTCAGACTCTTTAGCCTTGTGGAAATTTCTGGTTTTCGATAAATCTTTCAGTGGTTTTGCCGTTGGTAATTGACAGGTTATGTTTTCCTCTCATCCATCGCTCCCACGGAGGGCATTAGCATATTGAGTTTCCAGCCTGACTGCTGTGAAGTGATTCCCACCATGACTTTAAAAGGCATCGCATGAATAGGTGGTACACTTACACCACAGCGAAATATGAGACAGGGAAGAGAGCGAGAGAAAGCACACTCTTTCCACTCAGCTCACTTCAGCTAGATGTCACACACACACATTCTGATCGAACACCCCCCGCTGGTTGCTGACTCACACGAGGTTTAGGAGGCGGGCTATTTTTTTCAGGAGAGGTGAGTAGAACATTCCCAACATCCACGGTTAACTTCAAATAATCAGCCATGAAATACCTACACCATCGTCTCCAAGTTAAAGATACATATGCCTTCTTGTTTATTCTCAGTTAATCTACTATGCCGCTGGATTAAGGGATGGGAATCAATTCCGAATCTCACGAGCAGGAATTGAACTAGTTTCACTTCGTTTAAAACTCAGGACAAAAAGGTAGTCGTCAATAATGAATCATCATTGATTTTCAAGGGGTTTCACTCAAGTAAATTCACATCAAAATGCGGGAAATATCTGTTTTACCGCTCTGTGATTCATACTTTGTCTTTTCTGAAACGCACATTCTGTATGCAAGAGGCCAGGATAAACTATTGATGTAGATTTCTGGAAATCACAGATATGTATGATCTCATCATTTCTGAAGAAAAAATATGTTCATATCAACATTTCTGATAAAAGATAAGGTGGTAGGTAATGTGATGATGGCTATTTATAGCAAGCTAGTCTGTTCTGGGAGCACTGGCTGAATAAATAGGTGGAAAAGCAAAGAGGTCTTGTTGATGCATAGGACAAGACAACAGCAGGAGATAGTTGTTTGTTTGTTTTTTTAGTTTAAAACTGCCCATTTGACATTCCCACGATGAGTCAAGATTGAAAACAGTGATTTCAAATGGTTTACAAGGGTTTCCATTTGAAACAGTCACGTCGGAACGGTCAAGGAGGAAATTTGTTAAGTGTTTATTTGTCTGTCAGCAAGATGAGACAAAATCTTTAAGGCCAATTTTCACCAAAGATGGCGGACCAGGCCAGCAGTATGAACAAAGGAGAGAAACCCCATCCCATTTGTGGGCGGTTAAGTTATTGCTGCATCTAACAGGAAATTATATGTTTCTCCACCTGGATGTGCTCCGGGTGGGTTGGCTGAATCCGTCCTAGATTTGGCCCTCGCTGAGAAAAGTAACGAGAAGGGTAACGGCACTGTAGTGCGAAGGTGAGCATAAATGTCCATTGGGACAACGGACTGCTCAAGTTTAGCATACATACACAACAAATGTATATGTGCTTCTTAATTCTGAAGTGTGCCAGTATTACGATCAACCAGTAATAATTGTGACTGCTGTGGTCGCTGTATTAGGCGATTGAGTGTGTCATTTCTTTTCGCCTTTGGGTGACAGTAAACTGAGTCTGAGTCTGAAATGGTAGCAAAAAGCAGCAGTGACAAAGTTTGTGTTATTTATTCAGTATCATGCTGCTGTATATTTTCATCCTCTCCGTAATGTGCCAA
This sequence comes from Aulostomus chinensis, assembly GCF_037954235.1. Lineage (NCBI taxonomy): Eukaryota > Metazoa > Chordata > Actinopteri > Syngnathiformes > Aulostomidae > Aulostomus > Aulostomus chinensis. Next base: position 15,916,339 of record NC_141325.1, on the reverse strand, counting down.
TGAAAATGAACCGATCTGACACGTGATATAAAAACTACAGTACCCACAAAACCCTGGGCTTGCTGAGCTGCCCCCCCCCCCCCCCCCCACAAAATCCTGAACTCCTCATGGTCAGCTCTTTTCCAAACATACTAGCACTTGAGAGCCTTATCTGATCTCTGATCATGCTGCATGCCCCAGTGTGAGAGTGCCAGAGGCCTTAAATTCGCCTCTGCGCTGGTATACACTCTCTGATTGCTGTTTTAGTTATAATGAACCACTGCTCAGGTGTGGTTAGCTAGGAAACGACAAAAAAAGGTTGCTCATTACAGTTGCTCTCATATAACTGCTGATGAGTTTGAAAGCCTGATGAATCCTACTCAGACACCCAAAATGCACCTTGTGCTCGGCTGTCAGATGCTGAAGAGGATGAATGACTGAACAGAGAACGGGGCTGGTACAATCTAATACGTACCGCCATTCAAATTTGCAACACCATAGATGAAATCAATACAAACATATCAGGGCAATGTACAGAGAGGCACGTCTAAAGAGAGAAGTCTGATATGTCAAAATGAGCTTTTCGTGCATCCATGGGATCAAGTAAGTCTACACAAAACGGCAGTACAACGAGATCTCAAATCTCATGTATTTAAGTGTTTAAAAAGCAAAAACCATTAAATAGGCAATCGAGAAAAATTTTATAATGACATTATAATGCACAGGTATTTTGAGTAACTCATGAATTGCAGTGGTCAACAGAGCTCTAATTTAGATTTGAGGGTCTCCGCTTTCACTGATGACTATAATAGATCGATTTTTTCTTTTTATTCCTATTTTGGTGCTTAGTCATTAACCAATGGAGACCAATCCATTTCCTCCTTGGATAAATGTCATCCCAGAAATCATGTCTTGGTCAAATTGACCGTGTGGTCTTTGAATCATTCGTATCTAACATTTTATTCAGAATGTGCTCCAAGTCAGAATCTTGAAAAGAAAAGACCGTACTGACAATGTTAAAGCAATCATAACCTTGCTATTTTTAACCTTTTTTTTCACTACTTGCTACCAATTTCACGTCCTCTCTTGCCCGGTTGATTAGCTCGTAATGTTTACACGGGCGCCAGGTGCACTTATCAACAGAAACAGCTCAACTTGACCTTTCCAGCATTGCGAATTACTTGTCTTTCAATGAAGTGCCTGAGAGAAATAAAATTTGAAAAACCAATTGTGAATTTGCGTCGGATTGAATCAGTTACCATCTGCGTACAGCTCTGTGTCTGTCCCGCTTCTGAGTCATAAAGTTTCAGTCACTTCATCAACGTGTACCACACAAACATCAGCAACCCCTCCAGTGATAGTTTGAAGTTCCCCTGTTTTAAAGTCATGACAAGCGTCTGCACTGTATCCAGCAGCCGATGTCACACGTCTCATTTGGTACACCAAATCAACAAAAAAGAGCTTCTTGCATTTCATCGCGACGATTAAAACGTTGCACACGTGCAAGAACACTCTTGCGTAACCGTATCACAATATGTCAGTGAATGAAAACGGATTATTTTTACATGAGCCTGATGTGGAAGTACGATCTATTTTTCCTTGAAGTAAAAGCGAATGCATTTTTTTTTGGGACCATATCACCCTCATAATGACTTTGCTAAGGTAAAAGTAGTGAAATTAGCCTGAAAATAGCTGAAGGCTCATGGGCTTAATTATTCTTCAAACAGCTGAAGGAATTTGTTGTTTGTATTATTTCATTTGTCCTTGTGGTGAAGTTCAGGTTTGATTCAGCTTTACACCACAGCATTGTAATGAGGCCTATATTTCAGTCGAATGCCTGTTATAATATTGTGGATTGGGAACTGACTTTGGATGATTTCAGTCTTTTTGTGTGTGTGTGTGTGTGTGTGTGTGTGTGTGTGTGTGTGTGTGTGTGTGTGTGTGTGTGTGTGTGTGTGTGTGTGTGAGAAGGCACGTGTAGAACAAATTATCAATAAATGTCATTCAGCCCTGTCTGAAAAGTTTATTCTAATTCATGAGCTCTGCCTGCAGACAGTGAAATTTCAGATACCTGCTGTTCCATTTACAGCAAGTGCTTAAATAGGTCAAGACATATACATTTAGTAATTCTAGGAGGTCACTTGTGGTACAATGTTTCCCGTCAATGGATTCAATCTGCACAAAACCCCGTAATAGGAACCAGTTATTTCAAAAGCTTCATGCATTAGGAAGCATAGCCATTAGCTTCATTTAGAGTGAGAGCACTACACCTCACTGCCACTACTACCAGCAGCAGCAGCAGCAGCAGCAGCAGCAGCAGCAGCAGCACCAGCACCAGCAGCAGCAGCAGCAGCAGCAGCAGCAGCAGCAGCAGCAGCAGCAGCAGCACCAGCAGCAGCAGCCAGGCAAGCTTAGCGTTACTCAGCAGATGGAGAAACTTCATTTCAGATGAGCAGATGAAGGTAAATAGTGGTTCACTAAATCTGCCCGTTTTTATTAGGAGATTACTGAAGCAGATCTCTGGCTTGCTGGATTTGTCTTAAACAGTTCTCAGCCCTAAAAGACGACAGAAAAGTTTGGGACAGAAAACTTTTTTTTTTGGGGGGGGGGGGTTCTCATTTTATAGATATGTTTACTTTATTTGACAGAAAGATAACAACCTTTCCCTTTCCTCACAAATAACAGACCATACTGATGTTTCATCTCTGTTCCCTGAGAATTTTTTTACGTAACTGACATTGACAGCGTCCCTGCAGAAGGATTCCTCTGTCAATACAGCCGCACTCTAATTATGTTCTTCTGATATCAGAGCGGTGAGTGGCTACTGCCTGATACGGTTTGAAGTATGTGATACCTCTGTTATTACTGAATGGGCATATCCAGCCCACCCTCTGCCACATGCTGGTAAACTATCCTCCTGTGTACCACATTCCCGACTACACAGACCTGTGCATATCAGGACTGTATTACAGTATTGACTCCTCAACCACTTAAGAAGAGAATGAGCTCAATTTACAACTAATTAAAGCCATTAAAGGGGGCACATGCTAATACATTTATGAACAGATAACAGAACCACGGCCGGGCTCATTTTACCAGCAGGTCAAGATGAGAGTAATTAACTGGGTATTAAATCCGTAGCGTGACATGTTCGCTAGCTCTACTTAGACGAATCAAGATGGAATTTTCGGGTGCAGAGCACTGATACGGGTGTCATCGAAGCTCTGCAAGATTGCCTGTCACACTTCATACTATTTCAAAGGCAATCCTTGAGAATTCTCTGAAAAAAGTTTGGCTGCGGTCTCCTCAGAAGTGGAAAAGTATGCACATCCTTTACTGGAGTAGGAGTACAGAGTCTAGTAAAAGTAGAAGTACTGCTCAAGTAAAAAAAAAAGTACAAACTTAAAACTTTCGAAAAGCTTATTGATAATGTAATATAGTATAATGTCATATGAAATAATATCGTAGGATGTACTCAACCTCAGTGTCAAGCTGACCGTCAATGTCAGAAATATTTGTATCCATACAAGTAAAAAGTGACGAACTTATTGTAAAGTATAGATACCTTTAAAAGAACAGTAACAAAGTACTTCTCTTCCCTTTTAAACTTAATTTGCACATGTGATGAACAAATAAGATATAAATATTGTAGGAAGTAAAAGTGAAGGGAGAAGTAGAATTGGGTATCTAAGTAACTGGTGGAAAGTGCTTAACAAAGCACAATTCAAAATATATTTATTTTAATTTCTGGTAAATACATGAATCAAATACAAGATTTTACTTATTACAGACAATAAAATATCTTAATATGTTTTTTTTGTACAATAAATACACTCATTTGACGTTTTTTTAAAAGAGTGTAATGGAAGTGTTCAGGTGGGTTATTTTCCCTTTCATTTGTCACCTGCCTGTAGCTTTTACTTATTTTTATTACAGTATTTGCGTCCCTGGCAAAGTCTCAAGAGTAGCTCTTGGGAAAAATTAAAAAGGTTACATCATCTGAATTTACATAAAAATTAACAGTGTTTTGCGCTGCAGTGTAACAATTTGTTTCTGCTTTATAACATTTTCATTATCTGCAATTCTAATAGAGGATTATGCAAGTTAAATGCATGAAGGACTTACATAATGGCTTCCACTGCACACGTGTATGGTCGTTATGTGCAGCCATTATTCCAGAGGCAGCGCTTGACAGCAGCCTGCAGCCTACTTGCATGCTTGATATAGTGTTCTATCACAGCCATTGCACATTTCCATCATAAAAACAAAACAAAACAAAAAAAATACCAAGACGATGGCTAATCTATAGCAGCCAGACGGGTGAAGTCTGGGTCTCTGCAGAGGATGACGATGAGAGACAAGCAGGAATATTGTAAAACAATGCCAAAATGCTAATGAAACATCACAAACGAAGCTCCTATAAGGAGCAAGATGAAAGCAGAGGGCTTTGTGAGTTCCTACACTTAAGGTAAAGTGTTGCTGAGATGAGTCTGCAGTATGTTTCCCACTGAGCTGAATACAGGAAGGAAAAGGGAAAGTAAGGGGCTCTGCGTTCTGTTGCCAGATTGACTCCATCTTCAAAGCGATATTAACATAGCTCTAGTTTCCCTTTTATCTTTCTTTAATTTCAAGAATGCGAGCCTAAATTAAAATGCAGTGTGGCTGAAATGAACCTAAAGTACAAGAGATGCAAAGGAAGAAGAGAAAAGAGGGGGAAAAGAGAAATACAGCTTGTAAACACTGATGAAAATGCATACTCTCCATGACACGGCTGCTGAACATGTTTTATTACAACAAACATGATCATGCGTCTAAGCATAAAGTAAAAATAGAATGTTTTAATGGACTCTTGTAAATACTGATTACACAGAAACAGATTTTCAAAGCAGTTGCATGTATAACATTTCAATCAGAACTGTCAAGAGCATTCATATTCAGCAGGAAAATGGGAAATTTGCGCAACAGCAAATCAGACACTTTGGGTTTAGAGGAATTATTATTTGAGTGTTTTCACTATGGCATCAGCAGTAAACCTACTGACGTTCCAATAACACTGAATTTCAATATTTACCAGGGTGAGCATTGCCTGTGTATTCACAGGATTCCCAGGTGGCCATGATATTTCATTGGTACGCACAAACGGGCTCCACAAACACTTCAAGTAACCGCTTTAATGACTGTTTTCCATGTTGCTGACAAAAAAACCCTCAATACTTGCAGCTGTTCCCCACTCTGTTCAAAAAAAGGCAAGCTGCACGCGGTATGTAAATTTAAAAAAAAAAAACCCAAAACTAAACCTGGATTGTAAATTGAAAAAAAAAAAGTCAATAACTTGCTTTGAATATATCTGAGATACAAAAATACAAAAAAGGCTGATCTTCAGGGAATAAATTACTCTGGGTAACCAGAAAGCAAACTGTATACATCCCACTGTGTTGCAAGACAAAACACACTCTCACTCTCTGCCACCCCACGTCCATATATATTTCATAAGCCTTGCATTCATTTGAAAGTTGCTTTGCCTGCATGTATTTGTATCTCAAAACTTCTGGTGGATTCTAATGGTGTCCCCTTGGCAGGAGTATACATCCTCCTTTACTTCTCTGCACAACCAGCCAGCAGCATAATGTTAGAGATCGAGTGTCACAACAGTTTCCTTAGCATCTCAAAAGAAGGTTTCAGCTGCTCTTTCCCCATGCAACATTGCTGCCACCGACATCGCATGCTTAAGATAAAACTGAGAACAAAAGGATCTGGGGTGATGATGTAGCAGGGCTGGTGATGGCAAAGAAGATCAGACTACAGTTAAAAAAAAAAAGAAAGAAAGAAAAAAACTCCAGGAACTGAGAAAGACAGCAGAGAGGGAGAGTATGCATACTAATGTCGCCCTGTGCATCCTTGAGTCTCTTTATCTACTTTGCATGGGGGTCTTTATTTCAACATCAGAATTCACTATCTTCATAATGATGCCTCCTACACAATATCCTGTTTGTATGCGACTTTTTCAGCGAAACATTCATGAATCACCACTGGTGTTATCCCCCGTCTGTGCCTTCAATCTGTCATCCTGATTTCCATCCAGCTGCCTTTACCTCGGTGTCACACCGATAGAGTCCTCACTGCGCTGAAGTAATTTACCTTTGCTATAATGTAGGTAAGAACTGACACAGCATATTGACTAGGCTAATTGACTTAGAAATGATGGAAGCGGGAAGATAAATGGCGGCGTGTCTGTCGAATGGCTGTCATTAGCTGCATACTGTACCGCGGTGAATACCTGAGGAGTTGATCAAATGGCTTTGAGAGGAAGAGATGAAAACAGATGAGAGTGATTGTTACTGACGTCCTCTCAGCTCGACCTATACGGCTTTACGTTGAGCGCTGCATTAAGGAGAAATTTTGGTTTCATTCAAACGCAATCTTATTGTTTGTTCTCTTGCTGCTGAGAGTTGGAAATGTGATGACAAGCCAGCCAACGTGGTAGGAATTATGAGGAGACAGAGGATTATACAAGATTCAAACAAACCTCAGGGTAGCCGAGACTGTTATGGAGGAGAAAAAGGCTGACGAGTGCAATTATGAACCGATCCATTTGTTAGAAACATCCAATCAGGATCGGTTATAAGAGGCAAACTATGTGCACTTGCACATTTCTCCTACTACAAAGTCTCATCGTGGACGTGAGGTGAACACACTCCCTGTGTAGCTCCACGTACTGAGGCTGTTGTTCCTTCGCTCCCACCTACGACCTTTTGCTGCATGTCACTCCCCTTGTCACCTGCCATGTTTCCTGTTCCTTTCTCACTGCCACTATCTATTAACGTCATAAAGTGGCTGAAAGAATAAAATGGCAACTTCAGTGTTTCTAAATAATGATTGTCGCGCCGCGTCCCTCTCAAATGAGCGTCTTCCAGTCTCGAATGCTCTCATTGGTCCTTGTCCAAACTTACATTTACAACAGGTTTTATCTTTCACGAAATTAAAAACTTGTAATAGTAGTTTGGTGTTACCTTTCTTTCATTGACGATGTTCCTTTATTTATTTATTTACTTATTTATTTATTTGGCAAGCAGGATGCCATGCTTGGAATGATTAATGGACCAAAAAAGTGAAACAGCATACATTTTAATGAAATTGATTGACACTTCGTTTGTGAGAAAATGTATTGCTTTGACCTGAGAGTATAAAATAAAAGAAAAGTCTGCCCTGATATTTCTGAATGAATAAGATATCTAATAGAAGTACCCCAAAAAAATGGTCAAAATATTTTTCTTGCAAAAAAACATCTAATTACTCAAAAGAAAAAATCTGGATTTTTTTTTTTTTCCCCCTCAGGTGAATGGAATTTTTTTGGGGGGGGTTCATTTTCTCTGTAGTCCATTTTGTTTTCACAGTGCAGAAATTCTATGGGACTAAATAGAAAAGAAGGCATAGAACTGCAAAAGCGCTTACAGGAATCTTTCTAATCGGTAAGTAACTTTGAAGTGGTAAATGCTAAATCTTCGCTCCAGATGTCTAGCAAACATCAGGGGGAGGACGGACTTCTTCAAAAATCTGTCATGTTAGCTGTCATTTTGTTTTTGCTAGGCACAGACAGCCCATAATCCTCTGTGTTTTGTCTCACTTTCTGCACTTGGAGTAGATCGTTGTGCTGTCATGGTAATCAAACTGCGGTAGAGTTCACTTGAACCACGCCGTTTTTTTTAAATAAAATAAATATCAATCCAAATCAAGATAACCCTGATGACATCATCAAAAACTAGAGGGTTTTTATCCGACTGGAATCGTCCTCACAGGAGACACTGTAAAATACTCTCATAGGCTGAATACTTCATAAAGTATTTTCTTTCTGTATATATTTGAACTTCAAAATCATTTGACTTGAGCAAAATGCAGTACACAACCAGCGGGATGGTGTTTTATTAAAATGTGACTGTGAGATTATTTGACTCGACTCATGTGAATTACCAAATTGCAACGCTTAACTGCAGGTGTAGTGTCTGGACAGAAAAAAAAAGTCAAAATATGCGACTGAAATTGAAAATAGGTCAGAATTTGGTATTAGACTCAATACAGTCAGGCTGCCAACAAGATGCCTCCAAACAAGTAAAAGGATTCCCAGCAATCCGAAGGCAGTGAGTGTGTTCCTAAGAGGCTCACAGACACATGTTCATATTTTCGGTGACATCCGTTGTCAACAGGTGCCAGAACACAGCTGCTTCTGCTGTGACTCGCCTGCTCTGAAGTTGCCCTGGGGAGCTTGATGCCAGAGCTGATTTGGGCTCATCATGCATCCCTGTTTGCATTTCTGCAGTGTTTGTTATGGCAGGAATGAGATGTGACAAAGAAAAGACTGAGGGGAAGAACAAGTTATAGAGAGAGAGAGAGAGAGCTGGGTAAAAATATCCCATCCCATCAGAGGTGAGGTGGTCTTTTACATTTTGTCTTTTTATTCAGGGATAACATGCTTGGCATTTGAATTCTTTTTTTACATTGTAGAAAAATCTCGTACAAATGCAACAACAACAAAAAAAATGGAGCTCCTTCTGGAATTCATTAAATGTTTAGATTTTGAAGCAACACAGCAGTGGAGAACCCCAAAAGGCGCGATAAGTGACCTTTTGACCTCTCTACAAATACAAGAGATGGAGAAGATCTCCAGTTGGCTTCTTTAGCGCTTACCGAAGGAGCCACCAGTCTGCACTCTTTTTTTTTTTTATCTGAGCCACAGAGCAGCCATCCCAGTCCACATGATTGATGTGGTCTCATCTTACAGGCTTTCACGCTCTCCTGATGAGTAGATACTTTATCGACCCCATTTTGGGAGTGTATCTAGTCTCACCACTCACTAGAAAGTATACACTCTTTTAGGGAATAGACTCCAAATGGTGACCTAAGCCCTGATCTTCAAAGTGTCAATTTCAGTGTAAGGTCCCATCAGATAAGTTCTCCTGGTGGGATATTAGTCTCCAGGAGAAGGAAAGGGACCTGTCAGGCTGTCACTTGGTAGTGGCCGTTTCTGGTATGGGCGATAGAGGTAATTGCCTAAAGGCATTGTGAGCTTTCCCTGCTTTCTCAAACACCACCAGCGTTTGTGTTGGAGGCAGGAGCACTTTAATCACTTACACAGATATCTCTCTCACTGTTGACCCGCTCTCTTTGCAGCAGAGATGCCACCTCCTTCCCTCACTGAGGATCTGATGAAAATCATCAAAAAGCTCTCAAAGCATATGGAATCTCAACCACTGATACGCCACTGCAAAGCCTGTGAACCCCCCCCCCCCCCGATTTATCATAAATAAATAAATAAACAAATGAATAAGTTATGAAGACTGCACTATGTGCTGGAGCTGAGAGGAGCAGTTGTTGGTTTTTTTTTTCTGAACTTCAGGTCATTAATGCCTGAGGTCCACCGTGACACTCCATCACCTCAGTGGTCTTGCTGTCATTAGCGTCAGCCATGTGGTTGCTGGGCAGAACACTTATGACAGGGGTTGTCAAAGTCCGAGACAATGAGCCTCCTGGCACACAAAATGAAGAACAAGGGGCCCATCAACCCTCCTCACTTTACTCCTCACTTTACTTGTCTAGAGTTTTGCTGCTTTGCAGTTTCCAGTATATGATCTTGATTGTGTTATTTGATCTCACTCACTTAGCATGTGAGACAAGGTCTAATAATGCTGTTTTACGTGACTACACTGAATTAAAAACAAAAAAGCAGCCTTTCCTTTGGCATTTATAAGTATTGCTCTTTGAATGAACATTGAAAATCCCTGTTATGTTAACGAAAATTCAACACGCTGTCAATGTTGTGTGGTAACGAATATGTGGAGCCAGTAGGAAGGTCAGAGTTCAGACTAGGAGCAGTGATGTATGCAGTACAGCGCAATAAGATTTGCCATCCTGGATTCAGCCCATTGTGCTCAGTTTAAAGTTTTTTTCCTACCTTTTTTTTAAATATTTGAGTGCAATAAAAATGCTCCTAAACATTGAATGTTGCAATTTATTGTATTGTCATTTTAAGATGTATGTGGTTTTGTTGTACAACTGAAATCAAAGCTGAGTGTAGTGCACCAGTTCAACTTCAGCGATCGTGTCGTACTCTGCCTTTAGGGGAAGGGGGAAAGGGGTGGCGTCCAGGTTGGATCCCACCTATAGGGCACCAAATGAGCCATAACCACTACTGAACCACAGCGGCAGATTTTATTGGCTAGACAGTGATTTTCTTCCCTCCCTCTCTCCCAGCGTGCGCTTGACACTACTGTCAATACTGTTCACCTGGCCGACTTGCAGGGAGCATCAATACCTGGAAATTGTCAAGTAAATCCCCTTGAATACGCACACATATGGAAATGCCAAACAAGAAACTCTTTCAGACAAAAACCAGCTTTTCACTACATTTAAAAGTACAAGGGGATTTCCTACTGTCGTTTGCTTATCCCTGCTTTGTGTTAAATTCAGTTTCAGGAAAAAAAAGAAACATATATATGTGTGTGTGTGTGTGTGTGTGTGTGTGTGTGTGTGTGTGTGTGTGTGTGTGTGTGTGTGTGTGTGTGTGTGTGTGTGTTCAAATTATAATCCACAAAGTCGCTCTCTTTTTGACCAATAAATTGATGGCTTTGCATTTTTTCCTCTTAAGCTCTGGCGGCTGGATCAGAGGGCAGCCCTGACAGAGGAGATTGTACAAGCCTGTGTAATAGGCTACTTCTGTTGGAAAGGGCAGGTGCTTATCTTGTCTGTACGGCATCCTTTGGTCAGATTGATTTGGTGGAGTGACCTGAGGCCATAGCCTTCATGTCCAATTTTATGTATACTGACCATCTCTGGTGGATGAATAAACTCGTAGGGAAACTGTGAAAATAATCCTCGGAATTAGACTCATTATTTCGTGAGGAATTTGTTTTTCTTCATGTGCCCCCCTTTTCCCCTTTTGTACCGTGCAACGTGTAAGGGAGTCATGCTTAAGACAACTAATTTGTTCCACCAAGGGAAGCAGAAATGCTTAGATAATAGGTGTAATCAGGGGGTTGTCAGCTTTGTGTTTCCATACCCTGTTACACTTTAATGAAAAGACAAGACACAAGACGAAAGTTGAAAATAGTGAGGTGCTAATAATGTTAGCAACTTCTGATGAAGATTTATGAAGTCATGGCCTCTTTTCAGATCGGGTCTGTGTCCTGATTCTCTATTTGTGATTGCCAACTACTGAACAATCCCTCCTGTAGTTATGCCACTGTTATGAGTGCATGCTCAATCTGGTATGAATGTGACTTCAACTAGAAGAGTTTCTCAGATTGTGAAGACTGGAGAAAAAAAATAACAAGAAATAAGTCCAGTTATAGAATTATTGCCAATTTAATAAGTGCATGTTATAATTATTTCAATAAGTTATCAAGAAAATATACTGAAGTCATGCGTATTTTGATTATTATGGGTTTTGTGCTATTGGAAAGCAGTAACCTGAAAAAAAAATTCTTAAAGCTAATGGGGCTTTTTTCAGTATTTCCAGAGGTTTTCTTCGCTGTGCGAGTTAACTGGTTTTGCAAGATAAATACCCCAAGAGATCATGAAACCATCAGTGACCTTTGTTGAGATATGGATGTGGTTTAGGTGAGAAAACACCAAAGGTGTTAGCATAGATGCCGCTATCAAATCAGTTATGTAAGAACTGCAGAGCTTTTCTCCATGGGAAATAGGTTTTTGCCTTTCTACTGACTGGTGTCTGCACTGGTTTGTTGTTCTGATTGGTTGAAGTTAAGTGTCTGCACTTTTCCAAACACCTTCTACACACTTAAGGACAACTGATTTCTTTGAAGCAAACCAAATAACATGGCTGGTGTGGCATGTTATGAATATATGGATCTGTAATAATCCATCTTAAAAATAAAATAACAAATAAATCATACTAGGTTTGCCAAACGGTGCATTTTTGAGACGATAGCTTTCATTAGTGTCTCGTTTTAATACACGCTATTTTAATACACCATTAACATAGAGTAACTGTCATTTGAGACTCTATATTGAGAACATTCAACACAACAATCAAGCAGAATTCATGACTCGGCTTCATATCTTATTGTGACTATTTTGTTTCCACATGGATTGTTGATCTTGGTTGTGTCCATTGTCTGCTTCGCGATCACCCAGCTGAAGGAAAAGTCCTGTCTTAACAAGGTGTTGATTAAAGGAATTTACCACATTTGGGGCTAATAACCCTTTTTCATGCTTTTTTTCTTTTTTTTTTTAGAAGGCTAACTGATATCTGCATTTGCTGATGACAGCTAATTGGCTGCAGTCGCCTCACCGTGATTTGCCTTTTATATGACTGGCAACTGGGAATTGGAAGTGTGCATGGCAAAGCTGAGCTCTAAAAGAATGAGAAAGAAGACAGGAATGTAGCAATTCCCTCTGGAGTAAAGCGTGGACACAAGAGCTTCATGTCTCTCGAATCTCCCTTTTCACATACAGCACAGTGTACTGCTAGATAATGCATGGGCAGCTGGATGAGGTTGACATCGAGAGAAATGCGTAACAGACTGCATTTTTCTGCACTACTAGTGACTTCTAATTTACTTTTAGGCTATTTCTCATGAACTGCATGATTATGGTCAAATTACTATTACAGTGTCTCCATCCAATTTAATTTTCCAGAAATGAATTCTTGTCAATCCCTCTGTGGAAGCACGTTGACTGTAATGGTTTAGTGTGTTTTCTTCCTTTGGCTTGCCTTGCTCTGGCATTTCAATGTTGAATCATTTCACATTATTAAATCAAATCTGCTGCTGGCAATACAAAATAGAGAATTTCCAGAGCCGAGTGGAAGAAGATCTAGTTAATAGATCACACTTCTTTTTTTATCTTTCAAATAATGAATCTTTCTATTAATGTAGCAAGCGGTGACTTTGATGTGGATCCACAGGCGTATACACCATTAGTCATGAAGCTGTCAACTTCTCGCTGTGTTTAGTCTTTTTCTCCACTGTAGCTCATACTGTTTCATGGCCTTTGATGCCAGACTGTTATATTATTCATTAATATATACTTGTAAATTTAATATCTGTCTATCTATCTATCCGTCTATCTATGAAAGCATTAATATTAGCATGGATTTCTATATGAAAAAAAGAAGGTATTTTACCATTAAAAGCAAGACAAAAATATCTTCAGCTTCCCAGAATAGGTCTGATGCACAACTCAAAAGTATTCACTCTAATAAGTCAGCTTCTTCTGAGTGTCACAATCAACCAAAAGTTCAACGTGTGACTGATATAGCTTTCCTTATCTAGAGCAAAGTCTTAAAATAATCAGAATTGTTTTGAAAAGACACTACAAAAGGTACAACAACAACAAATAAAACAGCATCTTAAGCACTCCGAGAGCTCTTCCGAGCCAAAGTTTCGGACCCTGGCACTTTAGCTATCAGGGCCTGATTAAACCTGTTAGCAGAGATGAGCAGGCCCTCAAACCCCCATCCCATGTTGGAGTGTGTGGTTGTTCTGTACGACAAGATGACGGGAAACCTGATGATGTTTCGATTTTGCATGAAGTAGTGCAAATATCACTTTCTGTATCCACTAGGTGGCACTAGAAAGGAGTATCTTACAAATGCTTTTATCATCAAAGACAATGGGGCGGGAAAAAGTGGGGCAGCACGGTGGTGCAGTGGTCAGCGCTGTGGCCTCACAGCAAGAAGGTTCCGGGTTTGAGTCCTGGCTCCAGCACAGGATCTTTCTGTGTGAGTCTCCATGTTCTCCCTGTTCCTGTGTGGGTTCTCTCTGGTACTCCAGCTTCCTCCCACAGTCCAAAGACATCAAGAGGGGACGAGGCTGATTGATACTCTAAATTGACTGTAGGTGTGACTGTGAGTGTGAATGGTTGTCTGTCTCTATGTGTTGGCCCTGCGATGGACTGGTGACCTGTCCAGGGTGTAACCTTTCCAGGGTGAACCCCGCCCCTCGCCCAAAAGCTGCTGGGATAGGCTCCAGCCCCCCCCATGACCCTTAACAGGATAAGTGGAAGAAAATGGATGGAGGGATGGATGGACAATCAAAGTGTTTTGGGATATCTTTCATATCCTACAACACCTCAATTGTTGTCATAAAAAATATTTCACCTAACTGGAAACAGGCATGACACATTTGAAGATATCCGTGCTCAACACTCCATGGTCAACAGTTCATGATTTCAACATCTTAAGCAAGACATCTTTCTCCCTCCCACCCTGCTTGAAAGTGTTTTGCCAAGACTTCATCTCACTTCCCGAAATCCTCAAAATATGTTCTTGTTCCCATTCCAGCAGCTGTTTTCCAGAGTAAAAGGCTGAATGACAAATAAACTGGAAAGTGAGGCCAACAGTCCATTTGTTTGTTTTATGGAAATTTACAACTCATAATCAATATACTATGTTTAAAAAAATCATGAAAAAGTAAGAAAAAATTATTTTTGTATGGGAATATTTTCAGAAATATTAGATATGTGCAGGTGGCATGGTGGTGCAGTGATCAGCACTGTGGCCTCACAGCAAGAAAGTTCCGGGTTTGAGTCCCGGCTCCAGCACAGGATCTTTCTGTGTGAGTCTGCATGTTCTCCCTGTTCCTGTGTGGGTTCTCTCTGGTACTCCAGCTTCCTCCCACAGTCCAAAGACATCAAGAGGGGACGAGGCTGATTGATACTCTAAATTGACCGTAGGTGTGTCTGTGAGTGTGAATGGTTGTCTGTCTCTATGTGTTGGCCCTGCGATGGACTGGAAACCTGTCCAGGGTGAACCCCGCCTCTCGCCCAAAAGCTGCTGGGACAGGCTCCAGTCCCCCCCACAACCATTAACAGGATAAGTGGAAGAAAATGGATGGAGGGATGGATGGACAATCAAAGTGTTTTGGGATATCTTTCATATCCTACAACACCTCAATTGTTGTCATAAAAAATATTTCACCTAACTGGAAACAGGCATGACACATTTGAAGATATCCGTGCTCAACACTCCATGATCAACAGTTCATGATTTCAACATCTTAAGCAAGACATCTTTCTCCCTCCCACCCTGCTTGAAAGTGTTTTGCCAAGACTTCATCTCACTTCCCGAAATCCTCAAAATATGTTCTTGTTCCCATTCCAGCAGCTGTTTTCCAGAGTAAAAGGCTGAATGACAAATAAACTGGAAAGTGAGGCCAACAGTCCATTTGTCTGTTTTATGGAAATTTACAACTCATAATCAATATACTATGTTTAAAAAAAATCATGAAAAAGTAAGAAAAATGTACTTTTGTTTGGGAATATTTTCAGAAATATTAGATATGTGCCATATTTTTTTTTCTCATCAGGAAATATTTCCTGAGAAACTCACGATAATGTCAGGAAATGTAAATCTACAACTGCAAACATCACGTGTTTAGGAATATCTGAGGAATGAATGGAAATATCAAAAATGTCTTCTCATAAGAAAATTCCAGGATCTATTCAGTGGATCAGATCCATCCAAAAATCTATTAAATAGTTACTTGGCAGTGCTCCAGTTCTCATCACGTTTAAGAGCAATCAGTGCAGTAATTTTTGCGTACAGCTGCTGATAGACAGACAACCATACATAAATAAACCTTCTACTTGGTGAAGGTAAAAATTGGATTTGTGTTGTTAAAATGGGCAAAAATGACCAGTCATTGATCTGCGTAAGCATTATTTAAGTCAAGTAAAATATGTAGGACATAATAAAAGTCGTGTCATTTACAATAAACAACATCAGGAACTGTGATGAACACTAGGGGGCAAGCTTAAGCCTTCCTCACATGTCCATAGCATATTTAGACAATTAGATCTCCCCTCTCCTCCTTCATTCTTCAACATTTAAGCCTTGGAGTGTGTGTGTGTGTGTGTGTGTGTGTGTGTGTGTGTGTGTGTGTGTGTGTGTGTGTGTGTGTGTGTGTGTGTGTGTGCGTGTGTGTGAGTGTGAATGTGTGTGTGTTTCCTTCACAGCATTATATGCTTGTGACAGACTGTGAACAACACATTTGTTGGTATTTGTGTAGGTGATGGCATGCGTGTGGTGAGCCACCCACATAAATCTTAATCCAAAAATAACATTCATGGGACTACTTAGCATTCTGATTGAGGCGAGTGTGGACTTCTGTCATCTCGGATTAAAAATGGATTGCATCCCCAAATCTCTCTCTCTCTCGTTCTCCTTCTCTGCACCCCTACACAGGCTGTCAAGTATCTGTTGTTGCAGGCTGTCTCTATAGATATACTAGCCTTTCTCCTTTCGCTCCCGCTTTTTGTGTTGAGCCTCTCTTTATTGTACAGAGGCTACATTATCTCACTTTCTTTCCCTTTCGTCTATTGCTTCAACCAATCCTCCCTCCATCCCCCTCGCGATTGAGCGTCTCATTGCACGGTGGCTCCTTTGCAGTGTCTGCCTCAATTTGCATCATTCCTCAGTGTGCGGTGTCATCTCAGGCCTCCTGATCAAATCCTTGCAGCTGATGACTGCTTTCATCGTACATTTAGCGGCGCTGCTTCCATGCTGCCTCCCTGTTTCCCACAATTCTTTGCTGGTGCGAGAGTGGTGCCTGCCTGTGTTTGCTGGTCTGTCTGCTGTGTTGGTCTGTCTTTTTTTTTTTTTTTTTTCCAGGGATCAAGGAACAGATGGTGTGTTACGTTTCCCCTGCAGAGAATGAGTGCTACAAAGTGGAGCATAATGCGAGATGTGTTTTACTATAGAAACAACAGTGGATCTCTCATACTTTGTACACTTCAACACAGATAGAAGCTACCATGTCACATTCTATGATGTGTTTCCATCTTATCTTGATACTTTAATAAATATGTCTCATGTAGTATCAGCTAAGCCTCACTTAAAGTTCCCTCGCTAAATTCCAACTGTACGACTGAAGAGATTGTCCTGGACTTTTTCAATGGATAAACATGGTGAATTATTTAGTGCTTTGTTTAGGGACATCTTTTTGCGGTAATTCTGAGTCATTTGAAAGTTACAATGTTCAGTGGAGACTTTGGGCTTCAGAAAAAAGTCCCTGGGCAATGCTGCAGTTGCAAGAAATATCTTTATAGCAAACTAGCGTCGGATCAAGCATGTTGGCAAGAGGATGTGTGGGCTTGACAACTCTCAGGAGGCCCTTCTTGCTAAAATATTAACAAGGTGGATGAATTCATTTAATTTCATTTTCCGTCAATGAGTGTTGCAGTTGATTACGCCAAAGCACATAAACGGCAGTGATGGTAAGACTCTGTGACAACCTTCCAGCCACCACCTTGAATTGCTGAATTGTGCTATGGCACAAGTGTGTTTTGAACTGCTGAGGAATAAAGTTGTGTTTAGGCTATTACCAGGCCCTCTGAAACTAAGATTAAAGCTCTGCTCTTGCTAATCATAACAAAAGCCATAGGATTAGTCATGGGAGATAGAGTCAAGGTCCTTGCCCACACAGCTAATTGAGCTCTTATCTTGGCCAAGTCAGTAATGCCATTAATCATAAATGGCATGCCATGTTCAGGAGGAAGAGTAGACGCTGTCTAAGCTCCAAATGAGCTCTAAAAGTGCCACCACACTCTCTTTTGAAAGACCCAGAGTATTGAGGATACCATAATACATTTGATAAGCCCTCCTTTCTTGGTGTTCTGTTAGTTTTCTTTGTGATCAAATGGTGTTAAGTGAATTGTGACACAGGCCCCTGCCTTGTTTTCTACTTGCTGGACTGACTGATTATCTTATGGGAGCATGATTTGTTTCCCCGAGCAGACACAGTGGCTCTATATTTGTGTTTACGCAACTTTACTGAGGGTGGTTCACTATAGATATATCCAACAAAGTGGAAGGGTAAACATAATCTATTGTTAACCACTGCAGTTGCTGCACAGCTGCTATTTGTAGAAGCCCTGTAGAAATGTTGTACAGTGAAGCAGTGAAGCCTCCTCTGAATTCTATATTATTTGCTTTTCGCTATTTTCATATGTTTGAAAAAAAACAACAACAACAACAACATATGTTTAACCACACATTGCTGTCTTGAAACCTTTTGATTGACTAGATATTTTCCAGAGGAGGCCTATGTTTCAAATCCTGTATGAGATTAATTGCCGGCCCATGATGTGGGTATATGAGAAAACTCTAAAACCTGAATGCGCGCATCAGTATGCACTTGTAAATTAGCATGACAGAAGGGGGTGGCTGTGTTGGGAATAAAGCGGCGTCGGCGGTGGAGACAAGGTTACGAGCTCAGCAGAATGATTGAAATCCCTGCTGTCAGGAGATGGCTGCTCAGGTGATGTGGCAGAACGCTTGTGCCTCTCTAAGCAGAAAGAAGACTTTGGAGGTTTTAATATATGAGAGGATCAAGGGGGATTTCTTCCTATACTGTCTGTTTTCTTCTTGTTCTGCATCAGGGTCGTGTATCACATGCAGCCTTTAAGTATACCACTGTGCTCTTATCTTGGCCAAGTCAGAAATACAAGGAGATGAACAATAAAAGAGGCGCATTTACAAGGCAGCAGCATGGAGATGATATACAAACGGCATACGTGTTTGACAACATCACTGATTTCAAGCTGATTTCAAGCCGTCTCGTGGAAATGTACGACAAGAAAGTAGTACACCAGAATCTGCAGAATATCAAGTGTAACAGTGATGTGTCAAATTCTTTTAAGGGTCAAAATGACTTTCCAGGTTAATCTGTAATTATACCGAAGTATCTCTGCTCTAAATAAAAGATCAGAAACAACAACCCCACATATATACATCTGCAATGTAGTGATTTGTGGAGAGACAAAATAGAGAGGAAAAAAAGACGTGAGAAATCAACCCAATCTCACAGAAGTATTAGAAATTACCTCAGATTCCTAACACTTGACTACCAGTGGTGGCATGACATCTATTAGAATTACATGCCAGCAAAGAAATAATAGACAGCCAAGAAGGGGAGACACAAATACCCCTGGTTGAACAACACGAAGCCATGAGCAGCAGTTAAAAAAAAATATGGTGAAGTTTTTGTTTTTTTTTATGAAAATATAGAGACTTAAGTTACAGTTGAGATGCTGTGTTGTAAATCCACTGGCCCTGGAGTAAATTTTTGGCTTTCCAATTTGTGTTTTCCCCACAATGAAGGATCTTAACTCATTGTAATTACACTATTCACAATTTGAACAAATGCTGCCACATTAAGTTTCTTTTCAGTGAGAAAGCCTCATTCAAAAATACAAGGAAGCGAAAAATCCTAACAGTTTTTTTAGTCCGACATTCATTCAGTCAAGGTTGGATGGATGATACTTTTTTACTTGAAATATTACAATTTTGAGAATCAGAGCACTGAACAAATGATAGTGATGCTCTTGGCAATGTTCGGTGAGTGAACCTTGGATTCTGGCCTTCACATGCGGACACAGACATGGCACCCATTCACAGGAGCTCTAGTCCTTGATGGAAATTCTTTCACTGACATAATGTACCCTGTCACGCAATATTTTGAAGAACACAACCATGTTCAAGGTGTTGCTTTGGCCTCCAAATTCACGAGAATGCAATTATGGGGTGCGCTGGAAAAAGAAACAGTGGAGGCAGACGACTTGAGCTGCTGACATATTGGTGCCAGATACGAAAGGTCTTGTGGAGCTCGTGCCTCATCTTTGCTGCAGGAGGAGAGGATGAGCTATATTAAACAAGTGGTTTTAAGGCTGTTGCTGATCGTGTATAGTTAATTAAAGGATATACCAATGCCATTTTGTCTTAAATCCTAATTTTAATCACCTACCATAAGTGTGCCTGGATTTGCTGGGTTTTTAAAGGTTTGCATATTTTCCCGATATGAAATCAAGACACTTGTTCGGATGAGAAGCATGTTTTTCCATTAAAAAAAAAATCCTGAAAGATTATAAACCAACTGTTTTTTTGTTGGTTTTTTTTGCAACTGAAGTATTTAGTACTTTGTTGCATTGTTCAGAGCATTAAGTCATAATCAGTGGGGCATGGATGGACAAAGAGTACCATTAAAAGTGTTGTAATGCATTTGTATTATTCAGACATATCAGGTCCATTAGTGCGAGCACTAGAAAATGGCATTCATATAACAAGCCACCGAGAGCTTACAAGCTGGAGCTCCAGGGAGAAAGTAACAGCTGAAGAATGCAGTTTAAAAATACCAGATTGTTTTTCTCCAGGGCTGGAATGACTCATTACCCAGGCAGCAAAGCAGGAAGTCTTGTCAGTTAGTTCGTCCCACAGTACAGTGACACGCAAATTGTGCAAGCGCATCACTTGCAATGCTACAGTTGTTTTGGGATTGTGAGAACAATACATGTTTACACACAGCTGATTTGAAATCCAGCAAAGTGGTGGGTGCCCATGGTGGGATTTTTTTTTTTTTCCTGGGAGGTAAGATCAGGTTTCGGTTGGTTGCTTTATGATGACATGTTTATCCCTCCTCATTTTGTGGTTGTTCAGAAGAGGGATGTTTTAGAGATAGATTGACCAATCCATTGCTCAGATACTGCTGCAGCACCATGACGACTTGCCACCATTCGATCTTTACTCCCGTCTTATCTGATGCCTGCTCTGCCGTGAGGTGTTGTGAAACTGGTGCTCACACGTCACCGGCTCTCTTCCTATCTCTCTGGATGCAGCCCAAGGAGGTGTGAGGGAGGATGTTGAAGAGGTTGATGGGGGCATATTGGGGGGCAGACTGGTGTGGCACTCAGCCGCGGATCATCCCTCACCTGGGAGATAAAGAGCAGGAGTGATGACTTCCTAGCATGAACTGAGCCTTGGGCCTGAGCTCGACCTTTACGGTAACAAAGGTGACTGATCTGTGGAGGACTCTGATGTAAAGACCTGCCCTTATCAGGCCAGCAGGGAGAAAGAGGAGGAGATAGGAAACAGCCTTGTGCAAGGAAATTCAACCGATGAGGTCTGGGTGGGATGCTCTTAATGTCTCCCGGTCTTCACCCCCCCCCATATTTTTGTTTTTTCATCCCTCCATTCTTCCTATCGGTGCTCCGGTGCAGAAAAACCCATTTTCCAGCAGTAGTCTGCTTTGTCTGCACAGGGTGCGGCGGGACTGAGGCGGGTGGTAAATAATGCACAAGTCTTCCTCCTTTCATTCTTTCCAAAGGAGGGAGCGCTCCTTCTAAGACAATCTGTGAAGTGGGCTTATTAAACCAACCAGGTCACAGCCGCTCTCTCTGTTTTTGAGGAGCGAGTTGAGTATAAAGAAAGAATATTTCGATGAAAAATCCACTGCAAGGGCCCATTATCCTACTCCCTTTCCAATTGACAGAAAAAGAAAAGTCCAAATGGAAGATGCAAAGAGCTCCCATAGTCACTAAGTGTGCCTTTGCTGTGGTACACTGCAGCGATTCTGCAGTCAGGTTGCGCCTGATCCCTTGCTGCAAGATAAGATGGCTGACTTGTTTGCTCAGACAAGTCACACTCTGCTTCCTATATTTCAAGCGTATTTTTTATAATAAGAGATGTTTAAAAAAAAAAAACACTCCACATTACACAAAAATCTCTGTAACCTTGAAATGAGTGCAATCCCTCAGCCATGTCCTTTTTTATAACCTCACTCCTTTTGATTTTCACCGCAGCTTTTTTGTGATATTCTGTTTTTTTTTTTTTTATTATTTCACGTTGTAACAATGGCTGTCATTATTTGTTAGAATATACCAAAGAATGGATACCTTTTAGTCTTCTTAAAATTCTCTTCAAAGGGCAACCAAATTCACTTTCAAAGCTGCAGTTTGCACAAGTTTTGGGTTTAAAGTGGAACATCCAGGACAGAGAATGAATCAGATATACAGTATATGCAGAGGCAGGAAGGATATAAAGTCCTATACCTTACCAATGTCAAATACCCACCTACATGGTTTCATAGAGTAGTACTGCAGCCTCCACAAATATTTTGGTTTTCATTACGCAACCAACCTTTTTGACAAGACCATTTTTAGAAAGAGAGACCGGTTTAACAAAAAAAAAAAAAAAAGAAATCCAACGGGATGGGAGCAAAACACAGCTGAGAACACTTCTCTTGTTACAGGGTAGAGAAGCACAAGTAGGCCTCTTGTTATCAGCCCTAATACATTTACTTGCAGCAACCAACTCCAAAGATGAAAGGAAGGGGGAGGTTTGTCTTTTTCAGGTCAACATGCCTCCAGGGCTGCCTACACATCCAAAATAGATGGAACTACTAGAAAGCTGGCCAGAATTAGTCAATATTTTCACAATGATCTCTCGATTTGTTTGTTTATTTATTTATTTATTTTTATTTGGGGATATTCTTGGGTTATCCGTCTTTTTTTGGGAATTACTTAGAGATGTTTGAGTGTACGCAGGATGTCTGTAATCTTGGTACTGCATGTCTGATGAGTCACGCAAAGAGAATTGAAACATTGTTCGAGAGGATGGATAACTAATGCTATGAGGTCGTTTCTGAGAGGATGCAGTATGTTTCAGCATAACTGAATAAGAGAAATTAAACATGCACAAATTCTGATGTGATAATATGCAGTCATACTACCTGCACATAAATCCAGTGATTCAGTGCAACCTGGCTGCTTACCAGCCCACATCATATCCATTTATCTTTCCCATTTATTTTCTTCTTCTTGAGATCTCATCGACTTTGCAGATGGCGATCTAGTGGGTCTTCGTTACTCACACGCTGTTAATACACCCTGATCTTAAAAGGTACAGGCTGTATATCATCGGACTCTCTTGTACGCTGCTTTGTTAAATCACAGATAGCAACTTGATTACTACTGTGCTGTATGCTATTTCATTCCATTGTGAGATACGTGTGTGCGTTCAGTGTAAATTTGGGAGTCGTTCCCCAGCCGTGCCGTACGGGCTTTGTATCCACATCAGTGATGATATGTGAGGATTGTTGTCCTTTTAAGGCACACTTTCTGGTTAAAGCAGCATCTTTCTGGGCTTTGCTGGTTCTCAGCCAGTCTGAGGTGATTACAGATGACACATTGACAGCTAGTCTGCATAGTCAGCTGGTTGGAGTGCAATATTGCGAAACTGGAGAAGACTGAGTAAGGTTAGATGACAGATTATGGCAGTAAAATAGTTTGTTTTCGTGAAGTATTCTCTGGTTTATTTTACCTGCCAGACAGTGGATCTACCTGCAACATTTTCACAGGAGATTAGAAAGTATAGGCTCAAAATACACTTTCAATAGAGGGAGATGATTTATGTCTGTACTTTCAATTGTTTCCATCTTTGGCACAATGGCTTTCAAGGTTAAGTTGGTTACTATATGAGGAGTAAAGCAGACAATGTGTGAGTAATATTTTAGTGTGTGTGTGTAACATCTTCCTACACAGCAATACTCCAAACCAACTGAATGGATTACTCACACAATGACTTTTGTTCAGTGTGTCTTGGTCAAAGTTTAAGTGCGTGTTTGTTTTCCCACCTTGATTGTAAGTTACACACAATCAGCACTTCATCCAGAGCTAGTTTCTGTTCGACAAGCACAAGTGCCAGTCGAAGAGGGTTTGCTGCCAAACATGGGAATTTTGTTGTAATGAACCTGTCGGAAAGAGTGGATAATGTCCACTACCAAGCTGAAGCACAGCATACATCTTTTTTTTTTTTTTTTTTCCCCAACTATGCCTAAAGCAGTACAGGCTACAATGCCATCAAACCAGTATCAAATTGTGTAACCACTTATTACAGAATTCTTCCTTGTTCAGACCACTTCAAATGTGTTTTCCGATTCTCACACGCCCAAATATATGAGGCTGCCTGTGGGCACTGTCGCTGCTATCTCCCTCTCCAGCTGACACTTCACATGAGGAGGTGGTAGCATTATATGAAGCTATCATCCAATATTTACTAGGGCCTTCATCCTTTTTAAAGTAATACAGCCATGATTCATTAGGCCTCATTTGCTTTCATTTCAGTGAGACGCATTAACTTTGAGGGTTGGCACTCCTTACCAATTTGAAATTGTTGACACAAAGACCCTAAAATAGCATGTAAAGATTTGAGAGTGATTTTTATTATTATCATTATTATTATGATTATTTTGAACCTTATTCCTAATATGTTTTTACAGCTCATTTTAGACTGTCTCTGAGTCAAAAGGTGCACTTCAGGCATCTTTCAGACTAGTATTATGCTTTTGAGGTAGCAGGTGTAGTTTGGAGGGAACATTATTCAACGTTAATGTCCATCCATCCATCCATTTTCTATACCGTTTATTTGTTTTGGGTCGCGGGGCGGGGGGAGGGTGCTGGAGGGGAGGCTGGGTGAGAGGTGGGGTTCACCCTGGATGGGTCGCCAGTCCATCACAGGGCCATCAGGAGCAATTAAGAGCTCCGTATCTTGCTGAAGGACACATCGACATCGTCACCGGGGAAAGTGAGGGTGAGCCAGCGACCCTTCAGTTGCTAGACGGCCACTCCACCTCTGAGCTATGCCATCCCATATTAATGTTTTGCACCTCAGTTTTTGTGTGTGTATGTTGGTATGACTCCTGCCTCAAAGATATACTTTCATAGAACTGTTTCCTATGCCAGTGGTCACAGAGAGAGACAGCTCCATGTTGCTTTATACAATTGTCCCATTGGCCCATAGGCCCAGCTAGCAGACCCTCACTGGCAAGCTCCTCTACCAGCTCTGGCTTCAGGAAGGTGCCCTCAGCTTACTCCTCTGAGAAATATTTCAATTCATCATCAGAGCATTTGAGTCTGGACTTTCTATACCATACAAGACCTAACGCAAGCTTTAAGGGTTACAGGGGTGTGGAAACCCCCCAAACACGTTAGGATGACCATTCTCTCATTTTTCTGTAAATCTCGAGCCATTTGAGGCCTCAAATTATCAAATTAGTGCTGCAGATTGTTTAAAACAGCCCTCATCTGCCATGGAGTTTGAATATCCTTTTAGCATTCATCAGACAGGGGAGTTCGAGTAAAATTGACTATTTGATCTGCATTGTAGTAATGATATGAAGTGATTCTTGAGCTTGACCTTTAGGAACTATATCAGGTTCTCCAAACTATGAGTGCACTGGTTTTGATCATCGTGACAATCAGACACATCCGAATACCTCAATAGTAGTGATGGCACTCTGAGAGTTGTAGAGGTCCTTGATTCACTCCAGGGTTAATGATAAATTTATATTAGTTGAATGGGAGAACTCTTCACTTCACTTCTTTTCTAATGCAATTTTTCACCAATCAAGTAAGAATTTGATCTGACAGCCTTCAGATCGCAATCATCATTCTCTCTCTGTCAGGATATTGCCATCCTTCTGCCTTCTGTTACCGCTAACAGTTCATTGGTAAGACATGAAACCTCTTTACATTCCAACTGATTTCATCTTGCACACATACAGTATGCCTGCATATGTGTAGACATACTGCATGTCAGTCTGTAAATCCTGTAGTTCTTCAGACACGCTGATGCCTGGCTCTTTTTTTCTTCTTCTGCCTGCCGACCTCTGGTTCTCTCAGTTATTCATGAGCCATCTGCTCGAGCTAGTGCTGTGTCAGATGTATGTCAAACAGGACCTCATCTGTCCCCCTGTTCATCTTCTAATTGTGTCTTCGTCTGCATGCTGAAGCTACAACTAATGCCCCTGCAACACTCCGCCGTGGTTAGCCAAGGAACAGCCCCCTTGACTCTCTGGTCCGTCATGTCCTAAATAACCTGTTTGATCTGATGTGAGCGTCTTTATTTAAGATCATAGCATCTGGTCCATTAATGTTGGAGAGGAAAGTACAAATCTGTCTGTGTGCTATTGCGCTTGTCGTTTTAAAATTTATTTCATCTTATTTTATTTGAGTGCCTGTCTGTGTTTGTGAGTGTGTGTGTGTGTGTGTGTGTGTGTGTGTGTGTGTGTGTGTGTGTGTGTGTGTGTGTGTGTGTGTGTGTGTGTGTGTGTGTGTGGAATAGCTTTTGTTCTCTATTAAGACCTTTACTGGTACATACATTAACATCATCAGAACCATTAGCTCTTATGGGGAACAAAGACCAGTTCTTACAAGGCAAATTATAATTTGAGGTCCTGGTTAAAGTAACAGTCAAGGTGTGAATTGAGTTTAGAAAAAGTTTAAGATTAGATATGATTTGGTAAGGATTAGGATTAGGGTTTGTGTTTCACTATTTACGGGAATAGAAGTCATTGGAATGCCCTAACAAGTTTAGCTGTGCAAACCTGTGTGTGTGTGTGAGTGTGTGTGTGAGATACAGTAGAGCGAACCCACATTTTCAGCCGTACACATTAAATCAACAGTTTTTCATCCGTTTCCATCATAATCATTCTATCATAATCACAGCAGTAGTGACAAGACAGGAAATTAAATTTGAGCGGGTGAAAGGTGAAATATTGCTTGACCTAGATTGAAGAATAGTTATGTTAAAAATACAATTGAAATATGAGAAGTTTGAACATTATACTATCAATAATAAAATGTCCTTCCAATGACAATGCGCCCCAACAACCAGAGCTTGTTCATTTCAGTAAGGTGTTTGAAAGGGAAGACCATTTCTTTTCTATAATAAAACTTTTCACAGCCTTTCGTGGCAAAGAAAAGGTTCAAAGAAAACTCAAATGGAATATTTTCCTGGTCTGCCATGGCTTTAACCCTTACCCTTTGAAAAGTTTTAAAAACTCTATACAAGTGAAAGTACAATCATTGATTCCGCAATGGACTCGTGAAATTAAAAAAAAAATCAAATTAACAACTCCACTGGATAATTAGTTGCCTTTCATGACTCATTCAGAGCTAAAAGTCAGGGCTAAATTACTTTAAAGAATTGTCGGGTTGAAGACTCGACCTTTTGTCTGTTTGTATTCTTTGTGGCTACATTAATGAGCGCTATATTGTCTCCGTATTCATTTCTATGATCGTGGTCTTGTTATTGCACTCTTAGAGAAAATGTCTAAGTGACTTAGAAAAACTTTCCAAGGCTGGAATATAATGCCACTGCTATGTCTCATGGTCTGTATAGATGTATAGAGAAAAGAAAATGGAGGGAGCCCGATTGTTTCACATCTGAGCCGGCAGTGGAGGCAGTAATAGCGCAGAATCAGTATCCGCCGGAACAGCTTATTTAAAACACAGACGCTATTGAGTTCATACATCCCACCTCCGTTCCGGAATACAGGGAAACTTATATAAAGTCCCACACTAGTCAGGCATTGTGCCAGGATTGTCGTCCTGTGTTTGAAAAAGAAAAGAAAAAAGATGCTATATGTTCTTATGACGGGTCATTTTTACTGTCATATGCTGGATTCTTTGTGTAAATATCCTGATCATTTTGTCAAAACCAGAGTAATAATCATCATGAGCGGGGCCTTAACTGCCTAATTTTAGGAAAAAGTTTCAGCTGCTAATTTCCCAGCTATTTATGTCGAAATTAGCGCTTGACAATCAGGTTGTCCACATTTGCTTGTTGTGGAAACTTGAAACGAGCACAAGTGCTTGGTCACTGTGCTTATTCTACTGCAGTTATTGCAACGCTGAGCTCATAAATTTCATTAAAGCTAAAACTGCTAAGATTGGGCTTCTGTCTTATCTGATACAGTTTCTCCAAGTTATTCATTTCAAAATCATATTAAAACAATTCGTATCAGATACTTAACCTTAAAGAATGGGATAATTACTACATATCCATAAAGTATGATTCCAGAAAGAGGCCAGGAACTGGAGAACTACTCCGACAGAGACATCACGTCCAATAGTGGCTGAGGGCGAAAAGCATGTCATATTTAGCCAGCCCTGCCCCAACCTTTCAAAGCAAAAAAAAGTACTCTGAAGATTTGAGCATTCCATTTGTATTATCTGCAAGATTCAAAATATGAGTTCAACTTTGCTTCATGCTTGTTGTATTTTTGCAAAAGGAGTGCTGAGTATTTTTAGAAAGCTCCAAATATATCAGGGATACATGCAAATGAGTGACAGGTTATGCAAAGGGAAGTACTCGTACAAGTAAACAAAACTGCCTGCACCTCCTCAAACTGATGGTACTACATGTCATCTACTTGTAGGGATTGAAGTTGTTGAATTTTACTGTATTTCTATAGATCTACTGCCCATATTTTCCTCAGTATTTTTTTGTTTTCCAAGCACCGACCTCAAATCTGTTGTGTCTGTGAGATGAGTTGACAGCAGAAGACAGCAGATGGTCACCCGTGAAGCTCGCTGACTTAAATCATATGTTTACCTTCATGACACTCCAAAAGACTCCAGTGTTTGGTTGAGGAACAATCACTCACACCACCCAATTTTAGGATTTTTTTTTTTTGACAGACAATTTAATCAAGCAGGTAGTATCACTGTAAAATACTGGTTGCCTGTCATTCTTGAAGCTGCCATATATTGTCAGGGTTGGATTGGAAATAAAAAAAAAGAAGAAAAAAAAAGGTGTGATTTGTACTGTGCTTAAAGCTGAGGGGCCTACAGTGTAGGAGGGGGAAACAAAAATACTTGACTGCGCTATAAAGAGTGATGATTGGTCTTCTACAGTACGATATCTCTGGTAAGATAGGCTACTGGCGGGCCTGTAACAGGAAGGCAGTGCTCACAGCCATGTTTTGACACAGCAGATAGAAGGAGATTAAGTGTTGAAACCAAAGCTGGCAGAAGATGATAAGGAGTGGATTTTTTTTCTCTTCTTGCAACCCTGATGTTGTATTTTTTTTTTTTTTAGATTTAAAAGTTTGTGTCAACATCTTAACACCAGCTGGGAGAACCGACAACCAGACAGTGGTATCTTTTTTCTGAGTAATCAGTGCTACCATTTAGCAATCTTGGTTGACCGATCAGGAGGGTGAACCTATCAGCTGCATTTATATTTAGGTCTCTGAAGTCTAACTGTGAAGTCATGCAAATGTTATGAAGAAAGGTGATGATGGAGTGAAAGATCACTGGGATGTCAGGATGTCATGACACCCAGATTTATGTTTGTACCGTGGTAATACAATCAGCGCGGCGCAGATGTGAGGACATTGTTGTTAGTGAGCAAAAAATAATTGGGACGGAGTTGATGACATTGTGAGGCTTATGCTGTCATTCAAACAGATGCTAACAAAGATGGGACATAGTATGCCGAGAGTTGAGGAAACCAGGCTTTGACATGCAACGCGTGGGTGGAAATAGCCTGTTAATGAATAGACAGCACGGGTAAAAAAAAAAAAAAAAAATGAAGACGGCAGCGGAGATACATGAAGCGTGCTGTGCGATAAAATATTGCTATTGTTAGGCAGTGCTGAGGGAAAAGTGCTGCGATGCAGAAAGAGTGGAAAGTCTTGACAGCTTTCTGGTGGCAGTCTGACGGCTGAGTGGGGAGATTGGAGGGAAAGTGCAGCAGAGGGCTGCTGTCAGGCCACACCAGAGCTCCGTTTAACAAGGTCCAGAGATGAGCTGCACTGCAAACCCAATACAGGGGAATGAGAAAAGGTAGCAGATTGAGGGAGGTGTGAGTAAGTCTCACGCATTTTTTTTTTCTTGAGCCTCACTATGACTGCAAGCCTGGAATTCCTCACATATGTATGAGAGCAGTGATTGGAAATCCTCAGAATCCTTTCCAGCTGTAGTCCTTACAGAGATTTGGATGAGTACCTGTCATTATATGCTGATACTTGGACATGCTTGTGACACTTTGACACCATCTTTTCTCCATGGAGGAGTGATTTATGTGAGCCCCTATAGACTTCATTTTTACCTTGGCAGTTCTAATGTCAGAAGTGATCATCTACAGGATAGTCCAGCCCATTGCACTTGTCATGGTACAGTGTCGAGTGAGCCGATCTGAACCTGGAGGACAAGCAGAAATAATTAATGCGAGCAAATACAGAATACGTCTCATTTTAAACATGGATATCTTCAGGGCAAACCAATACAAGGATCTTCACAAGCCTCGCTCTGAGCCCCCATACCGCACCCATCGTCTTCATGCTACACATCCTGCTCATGCATAACTGGAGCTCTGCAACCTCACTTTTTTCCCTCAGTCCCAGCTATCAACCTGCTAGCCTGGCATGAAAGCCTCAAGTTTATATGCCTGGATGTTAATAGGGAAAAATGAAGAGATAAAGAAATAATTTGCTTTGGAGAAAGGATGAAAATGTGTAATTTCATCAAATCTTATTAAAGAACACACAAAGCGTACAGATTCCAAATAATTCTGTCATTCTTACCTACACTATAGGTTACCATTGACTTCAAATGAATTGAAGAACGGAAAGACATCAGTTGCAAAATGCTTTATCTCTATTGATATTAACATGGCTATTTTCATTTTGAATGTTGTTTGTTATATAGTGTCTGAACCTACAACTCAAAAAGCTGAACATTGTATGGAATGAGTATTTTCCCCTTATTTTAACTCAATTACCGTTACAAGCCCAATGTAGTATATTACCTGCAGGATTGGAAATTCTTTGAAGCCTGATATTCCATATTTTGTTGTAATATGCAAATGTGATAAGTGTTTTGTATGTCTGTGTATACCTTTCCCTCCACATTCTGTATATCCAATTTCAGGCCGATTCTCAAATATTGTCCTTTGACTGAAATGTACAGTGTTCTTACAGGTATTATGTATGTTATATCCAGACATTGATGAATCTCTTTCTGCAGCTATGAGTCCGTCTAAGAACCATGATTGACTGTACTTATGTACATTATATATTAGTCCACTAATGTGTTTTTCTCTGTCTCTGTAGGGGGGCGACTCCTGTTTCTGGTGATGTGGCTGAACCTTGTGCCTCAAACAGACAGCTGCCCTGCCAAGTGTGTATGCTACAGTGAACCCAGGCCCACAGTGGCCTGCCAACAACAAGGACTGTTTTCCATCCCTACTGAGATCCCCGTGCGAAGCCAGCGGATATTCCTCCAGAGTAACAAGCTGACAGTGGTCAGGTCCACCAGCTTCAGTTCTTGCCATAATCTAACTGTTCTCTGGCTCTACTCAAACAACATAAGCTATATTGAGGCTGGCGCCTTCTACGGCTTGGAAAAGCTGGAGGAACTGGACATCGGAGACAACAGCAACCTCCGCACTATCAGCCCCACAGCCTTCCGAGGATTAACTAAGCTGCACACCCTTCACCTGCACAGGTGTGGCCTGTCAGAGCTCCCTGTTGGGGTTTTCCGAGGAATGTTCTCCCTACAGTACCTTTACCTGCAGGACAATAACATTCTAACCCTGCATGATGACACTTTTCTGGACCTTGCCAACCTAACCTATCTCTACCTGCACAATAACAAGATCAAGATAGTAACAGACAACATGTTTCATGGCTTAATCAATCTGGATCGGCTGCTGCTTCATCAGAACCGGGTCATTTATGTCCAACCAAGGGCTTTTAGTGACCTGGGTAAGCTGAAATCCCTGTTCTTGTTCTACAACAACCTTACTGTATTGACAGGGGAAACTATGGACCCCCTGGTGTCCCTCCAGTATTTGCGTTTAAATGGAAACCAGTGGATCTGTGACTGTAGGGCGAGGACCTTGTGGGACTGGTTCAAACGTTTCAAAGGTTCCAGCTCTGAGTTGGAGTGCAATGTTCCTGACTTCCTGGCAGGAAAGGACCTGAAACGACTGAAAAGCGAAGACTTGGAAGGTTGTGTGGAAACGCCTCAAATCCAGACCAATCTCTTCAGCTCTAAGGCACATTCTGGGAAATTCCCTTCCACTGAAAATCCTCTGGGTGACACAATTCCCAGGTGTTGCCTTGGAGATAATGACAAATCCTCCATCCTGTCCGGCAAGAGTCGACAAATTACTAACAACCCCCTTAAGGAAAAAGAGAACATGTCCAAGACTAAATATAAGGAGCCTGAAAGAACGAAAAATGAGACCCAGAACAAGCAGAATGATGGACCGCTGGGAACCTTGTCCAACAACCTGGACAAGTCTTTGGAAAACATAAACCCTGACCTTATAGACAATCTAGAATCATCCACAGCATCAAACAAAAAGAAAAAGAAGTGTTCCAAAAAGCCCAGATCAGACGCCCACTGCATTAAAGGTCGGGCCTCTACTCTGCAAGCGCTGCACTTTCTCTTCATTCCCACGATCTGGATATCTTTAGCCATGTCTTAGGATCTCGTTCTAAATATAGAACTCAAGATTGTTGATGCTCATGACAATGATTGCATTGAAGATGCAGTGACATCTACAAAAGGTAGTGACTGAAAAGTGAGGAGTCACATTGACCTGCCGTGGGTGAGGACAAACCATAATGAAGATGAGAGTACATTTAACAAAATGGATGCCTTTACAGAACACTACAGATCTATTGTATATAATGAATTGGTGCCCAAAATTGTTTGTTCTCTATGTACTTAACTGTACTGTGTCTAAGCTACACTTCGGAGACTCCTCCCTTTTTCCCTCCCAAAAGCTTTTACAGACCAGATCACCGGATGACAACAAAAGGCAGAGACAAAAAAAAATAAAGAAATAAAAATAAAAAAGGGAAATCAGGCACAGAATGCACACAAAGAATGTTGGGTTCGTTTAATTGAGAAGAACAATTTCCCTTCATAATTTATTCAAAGTGATGCATTTGTTGGGTAATGTTATGTTTTTTTCATGTTTATAGAAACAAATGTTTTACCTCCCCATATTTGAGTTCTATTTTCATGACAGAAAGGGTAAATGCGTAGCATTTACCAAGAGAATGCTGTCAATTTGTTTATTGCAATGGAACCATAAATATGCATTTTATTTTACTTGTGTACAAGTATGAATATATTATGAATAAAAGTTCTTATTTCGTAGATGTGTTTGACAATGTGTGGTATTTTCCAGGACATAAGCAGACGTGATATACCAGATACAAGCTGAGGAAGTACATTGCACAGAGACGTGGTAATTGGATACAGCAAATACAGTAAAATCCAACAGCCCTGATATAAATACCCCTTCTTGAGTATTATTCCCTCCACTAAGAGGGTCATGTGATCAGCAGCTGGTTTATTTGTCTGTTAGCAGGAGAACTCAAAAACTGACCTGAAGCGATGATTATGAGTTGCAATAACAAGTGCTCCTCCGTTTTTCATTAACTCAAATTCATAAACGCACCGATCTGAGAGTAACTTATTATGTCTGCTGTCATAAATTATCAGGCTTCTGTTCTGTTCGATCTGTGAATAGTTCAAATGTCAAAAGACTTTCTCAAAATTCCAACAAATCAATAATTACGCAATCATATAAACAAGGCCAACATCTATCCGTGCAGCACATCTAAAAGTCTTTAGTGACTGCCGCCTCAGGCACTTTAATGACATTCTGCTTATGATTAAACCTGGTTGTGTATATTACAACCACTGCCACATTACACATGATTGTGAGTGGATCATTAAACAGCTGGAACATTAAAAAAAAAAGACACTTCAAATCCCAACCTTGACTTTGAGAGAGGCACCTCAAGGCATCATATTAAGAAATGTTCTTGATTCACTGAGATAGAAGTCAGAAAAAAAAAAACATTCAAATTAAAAAACAGGCTTTGAAATGTTCCCTCGGGATATGTTTGGGTAGGTTGTGATCCAGAATTGGAGTAGAATAGATGCTATACTCCACCAATTCAAGGTCTTCTCAATGGCCGTTTATTTATGGTGCAAAAAGTGAACAGATGAGAAGAAAGGGGCTCCACAAATCCCTGGAGTTTATGCATTGTTGCCGATTAACCCAGGAACGCAAAAAGGACTGAAGAGGACCTGAGAAGATATCGATCATGTGCAAGAATCAACAGGGAAAAACAGCAGGGCTTCTCCGCCAGATCCCTTCTCTCTTGGGACGGAAGGGTGGCTGCAGCCTGAGAGGACGCCAGTGATTGTATTTGTTCAGGGACATCATCCAAACAGAACTGTCTCAGTCACGTTTGACGTATGCTACTCTTTAAAACAGCTAACTCTTGTGTTTCTGGACCAAAAGAAAATTCAACCATCAGTACCATCAAAGATTTCTGAACCTTCCTCTGGCCTGTTGTCATACATAGTAGACGGATCTATAGGGAAAATATGAATGCAAGACCTTAGTTTTTGATGATGTTTGATCAACAAATCAGTGGCTACAATTTTACATGTACAACACGCTAATGTTAACCCATCCATCCATCTGTCCATCCATCCATCCTGTCAAGGGTCGAAGGGGGGGCTGGAGCCTATCCCAGCAAACTTTGGGCAAGAGGCGGGGTTCACCCTGGATGGGTCACGAATGTTAACCCAATTTAAATTAAATTTTGAAAAAAAACTGCCATTTTCTAACAACCTCAACCTAGACAAAGTCACTTTTGTGTGTAGAGTTTTTCTGCATTCGTAGTGGGACAATTATTAAGATATACCACAACTGACAGAAATTTGACCGTGTCAAATTATGCTTGAGCAAGATACTGAACCCTTAATTGGTCCTGATGGCCCTGCGACGGACTGGCGACCCGTCCTGGGTGAACCCCACCTCTCGCCCGATGTCAGCTGGGATAGGCTCCAGCCCCCCTCCCCCACGCGACCCTTAACGGATAAGTGGTGTAGAAAATAGATGGATGGCTTTATTTTGCTCTTCAGCATGTAAACAGGAATATGAATGCAATTACAGACTCATGTAAACATCATAATCAGAATATTATCTTATTCATAATATGGTCAATAGTTCTGTTATTGCTGGTGCACTAGAGAAATTGGTTGTCAAGTGCTTCTAATGTTTATTCCAAACAATCAATGTTGCTTTCAACAGAAATGATTTCAGATGCTCTTGCAACCATAAGACCTAATTTAGTGCTCAAGAAGGAGTCATAGATGTCCATGTCCTGAATTATCACTTAAAAGAAATGTCTGATAAAAATCTGATGAAGTGCCATGACTTTAAGAGCACACTTTTGATTTAGTTTGATCACCAGAAGCATTTCCACACTGGCAAACACACACGGCCTCTGAAATTTGAGACTTTGAAAAAGAGACTCACGCTGAGAGGAAACTAAAGTTCATTCAAGCATGAATAACATTTGGAACATTTGGCGAGAAACAAAGATCCCCCCCCAAGTATCACATCTCATTGCAGTATACAGTATTTATATTTTCCTTCTACAATCACAGATATGTAAGAATTTGATTTCATGGGCTCTTCAAACCTCCATATATCTCATTTTACTCTCAGCAGGTTCCTGCTTTTCATGCTGCTTTCTCTGGATTTTTCTCTCCAGTTGTTTTTTGTTTTTTCAAATACACGTGGTACATTAAAAAAATAGTCTGAATCAAACATGTTAATTTATGTATTCTGCACAAATGTTTATGATGGTGTTTTATTGGTGTGTTATTTATGTTATTTGTGTTATTTAAAAAAAATGGAGTGTAGTCTTTTTGCTTTCATTAGACCGATGCATTTTAAGAGCAAGATTCCGAAAATTAGATTCATGACAAAAACAATTAGGCTGATGCATCGATAATAAAACTCTCTCAACTATAGCCAGAAAACACTGTATAACCACACGATCTTCTGTGTGATGAGCCAGCACAGTG
This sequence comes from Aulostomus chinensis, assembly GCF_037954235.1. Lineage (NCBI taxonomy): Eukaryota > Metazoa > Chordata > Actinopteri > Syngnathiformes > Aulostomidae > Aulostomus > Aulostomus chinensis. Next base: position 15,880,873 of record NC_141325.1, on the reverse strand, counting down.
TACTGCCATCAGATAAAGATTCCTTTATTGTCACTATGCAAGCAAAACAAATTTGCAACTGTGTCCCCTCACATGGTGTATTTAAAATTTAAGATGGAGGATAAAATGATGACTGCTGAAATTTTTTGCTCCACAGTTGCAGAAAATTTACCTTTAAGCAATAAATCTGGACAAAAAAAAAATACTGCAGGAACAATTAAGTACAGAGTGTTGAAGTGTTGACTCACATGGGAGATCTGAGAGTTTTCTGCTTTGTGTCACTCTTTAAAGTGTGGTGTGTTAAACACATGTATTATTCAGTTTGATCAGGCGCTGACGCTGCCAAAGAGTGAGTACTCATTGCTAACCATTCTCAACATTTGACATGGCGAATTATACTGGTCAGCTAGCACACACCGCTACTGCTAGCATACGCATGCAACGCTACAAACAAGCCATTGTTTTTGGGGTATTTTTTTTTCCCCCCAATTGCGGTGATCATGAATGTAAAAGAATAAAGAATTTTGTCTTTTCAATTTATCATTAACTGCAGGTTAAAAGTGAGAAGTCGGTCAGTGAGACTAGAAATCTGCTTCTTCATCAGGGAAGATCCTCAATATTGTTGTGTTTTTTGAACAGTTACACCTGAGGGCTTTTTTTCCAAACAGCTTCTACAGACACATCAATTTCACCCGTTAATGTCACCGCTGCAGTGCTTTCATTGTTGTTTTGACTCTTCTGCCTAACAATGTCATTGTATTCAAGGATGCTATTTGGCTCTTTGGAATTCCAGCACCTTCCAGACCTTAAATCATTTTTCATAGATTGGAAAATTCAGATTCAGGGGCCAGAGCCTGGCTTAACATATTCATGTGTGTAGCTAAAACTGGACTCTCCATTCATGTTTAGCTTATTTTGTATTGAAGTGACACTCAAGTTAATCCTGATCCTTTTTGACGTAGGCAATTTTTGGTCTGACAAGCGCATTACAAACATGAAATCCATGCCACCATTTCGCCGGGTCTCTCTCCCTTCAGGTTATCTGACAAATGGTTTTGTAGTGGACGCGCTCCCTCGCTGTCTCCCCTGTAGCACACCCTACCAGTGACATTTGTTGGAATATTTGTTGTGGTCATTGGATAGTTCATTTGAATATTTTTTTTTTCCTGTACTTTCTAAAGGGTAAGTGTGTCTGTCACAATCTCACACCACATGTGCAGGCACACTGATGCACACCACCGGATCATTCCAATTTTCTTCCAGCTGGCAGCCCAAGGAGACTAAAAACCCATCAGCCCTGGCCTCTTTAAAATCCCCTAAACTTGGCTGTGAGGTCTGACAGCAATGCCATGGTGGGGCCAGCCACAGCCCCATTAAACATTGCCTAGAAACAGGATGACCTCAGCTTGCAAGCTCCTGCTGGACATGAAGAAATTTCTCATCAGACGCTGCAACAGCTGAATCCCATCTTCAGTCAGAGGGTATTTGCTGGTTGCTGTACCTCAGTAACAGCAACCACTGATAAACAGGAAATGAAGGTAAATATGGGCCCTCCATCTGCGGTGAGGTTCCGGATGCAATATGGATTAGAATCTTGGCAGAGGATCAAAATAACTAGAGGCTACAGGAAAAAAAAAGAAGAAAAGAAAACTCTGGGACAGAAAAATAATCAGCATGGAAAAATGCGTCAGTTCTGCTGCTGACATCTATGAAAATCATGTTACAACGTAAAACAGATTGTTATACATAAGTATTTTATGTCACAATTGTGGGTATGTACAGTTATGTGGTTTGATGTGAATATTCTTAAACCGATTTTCCAGTCTTTCGTTTTTTTTTGTTTTATTTGTCAGTTGTCAGTTTATTTGAACTGTTGCACAGTGTAGAAAAAGCTCTGTAATTGATAAAAAATCTTCAATACTTTTTGGGAGGTTGAGGCAAGCGTTACTAACTTCTTCTTCCAAAGTAACAACACTGTCTGAATATCAATTCAAAGGTCAAGGAAATGTGAACCAGCTCGAGCAATTGTAAGCTCCTCTTTGTAATCTGCTCACACTCCATGTGGTAATTTTTCCAGTGTGTGTGCAAAGCCATAGCTGCTGGAGCTCCAAAATAGGAAACATTAAACACATACATAAAACATGCTGAGATGTTCTTATTAATACAGAGAAAGATTTTAAAAATTAATCCAAACATTATGAAATAATTCAATCAATTATTAAAGCGCATATCAAATGTTTTTTTTTTTTTCATTTTCTTCCCAGTCACAAAAAAAGGGTGAAAAATTAAAGTGATGTGTCTTTCTTTTATGTCCTAAGAGAGATAGCGACAAAGTTTGAGAGTGCGATTTCCTGAAGAATTAAGAGGCCGGATCAATCAGGACAACCACATGAAAAAAATGACATGAAATACAATGTCTTACGGATAAAATGACACTTGGAAATAATGCAGCATTTCATACCACTTCGTAAGAAGAATTAGGATGTTAAGGAGAGGCGTCTGCTTTGTTTTCAGTTGGGTGGGAAGATTTGGGACATTCTGATCCATTCAACTAGTGAGGAGTATGGAAGGACCTATAATGGGCCCACTCTCACCCTCCCTAAGGGTCTGTGGGGTGGCCTGTAACTAGACCAATTTCAGACAATGGAAAGCTGGACTATTGGGAGGATGGTATGAAACACGGAGTCGAAAATTGACCAAGCTGGCCGAAATGAACTTACAGCTCCCAACCCCTTCTGATACCTTGGCCCAGATCTGAAAGCTGTGAAGGGTACAGACCTGCTTGACCCAGATTTTCAACCTGTTTCATCATCATTATCAACTCAGCCAAGAATGTCATGAGATCACCAGCACCGGCTAGTCTGTTAAACCTGACCAAATTTGGGCTTCCTCAGAAAAAAATGTGACAAAACATGGTAATATCTCTGGTCGTGGCTTTAAAACAGTGGCGTTACATTGCACTGTGAGAGGGGTTTGAAGATTATCATGATCTTCAGACGGGAGAGAACCCCGGACAAAAGTCCACCTTTGTTGGAAATCTCGGTTGACCATCTTACTGTGTGACTGCTGTTACCACTGACGTCTACTGACAAACCAGTAAAAATGGGTTGATGACGTTTGACTGATCTGCGTCACAGCCTGCGATTCAGGAAGGAGTATCCTCGTACTGTCTGCATTCATGTTCTACCCAGGTTTCTAGATCCATGTCACTCAGTGCGCTCTAACGGTCTGCGGTAGGCTTTAGGGACACAACCATATCCAAATATGTTATGAGGTCTAGAGCTGATGTTTTGTTTTTTGGGGGTTTTTTGAGATGGAGAAAAATCACATTATTAACCAGATGACAAAAACAAAATAAGGATTGGGAATTTCACAAATCTTCCATTTAAAATGCTATTTAGTATCAGTAGTGAAGTAAAAAAAGGATGTGTGTTCTCTCAGTTTGTCATTCATTTTTTTTTAACAGAGTGTTTTCGTGAAATAAAGTCTGATGGCAGCAAAAATATAACAGGGAAAATGTTACAGAATAGCTAGTCTTTATTTGAAATAAAAATTACGTTTTTTTTTACCGGAGAAACTGAAGAAATATTAGTGTTTGTGTGTGTGTGTGTGAGAGGGAGAGAGCGAGAGGGAGAGAGTGAGGGAGGGAGAGAGAGAGAGAGAGAGAGAGAGAGAGGGAGAGAGGGAGATTTACAGTTTCCCACTGTGACAGCCCAGGGCCTGAATAGTGTTGCCCTGGTACTGTGTGTGTGTTTTGTCCAGGTTCCAGTTAAAAGAGTTGGAAGAAGGATCCTGGCAGTTCATTAAAACTTGAAATCAACAAAAGAAACACACACACACACACACACACACACACACACACACACACACAAACACACTTCTCATCAAGGCCACATCCACCTCCAGTTCACTATCTGGAAAAAGATACAGGGACGGATAATGATGTCTCCTTACACACCGAGTCCGTTAGCAGGATTTTTCAAAAAGTTGATTTGATTCAGAACTGAACCTGGATTTGATGATGTCATATTGGTGTACCGGAGGTATGCGCTCTTTGGTTTTAAGAGGCGTTGGCTGTCCGTTAGCAGCATTAAACAAATAAATACATAAAAACCTATGAGATGAAATTTCACTCATGGAAATTATAGAATAGAACAAAAGATCCATTAAACATATTGACAACTTGATTATTCTTCTGTCTGGTTTGGCTGCCTTAGCCTTCATCGGAACACACTCCTCAAGGGCCCTCCAGTTACTATTATTATTATAAGATCTTTAATCCATCTTCTTATTTTGCTTTTTTTCTTGAACTGCCTTCACTCCGCAGTAAAATATGTAACAAGCATTTTTTTTTTGGTCCTCGAATTGAAAACAAACTGAACCAAGGGGACAACATATGTGCACCAGAGCAAATGAACCACAGGTGTGAAAACACCCTCATTCACATATGAAGATTTCATCTGGCCCCTTTTCTTAATGTCATGTCCAAGAAATGCCCTTGAAAGCAAAGAAAACAACAAATCCCTTCCTGTTTCTGGATGTCTCCCTATTCAGTAAAAATGACCCGCCTTCAACTCTAATGCAATTTCTAGCAGACGTTCCATGTCTCCTCCAGAAAACACCAACCTTTGATCATAAGTAATAAGGCATTTTTTTTTTCCATAGCTTCTGTGAATGTGACTGAAATATTTGAGTTCATGGCTAGAGGCGAAGGCTTATATGAGAAAGTTAAGACTGCAGAGGAGCCCCAGACTTCCACAGTGAGGGCTAAAAGTGTTTGCCTTTAGTTCTGCATACTAAACACTCCAACATCATGACATTTTTTTCTGTTTTTTTTTTTTTAATATAGAAAATCCCCCTCCAATTTCCTCTCTGTCTCTCACCTTTCTCTAACAGCCCCCCCCCCCCCCCCCATACACACACACACACACACACACACACACAAACACACCGACACACACACGAGCTATGATTCATGCTCCGGAATCTATTTGAATAATATCAAAAGGATCAGACACACAAAATAAGTGTTTGATGTGTTTGAGGTTGTAAACATTTGCATTATTTGTAAACACTGCATACAAATTAACAGGTCGGAGAAGTTGAAAATGTCTAATTATCCTCTAAAATGTTGGTGTGTTTTATTTTTCAGTGATTTCTAGTATTACTCTTTGAAATTCTAATCTAAATAGTATATGTAGTCGTGCCAGTGGTGTTTGCTCTTTAAAGTATATGTGCGGCATTTTGGGGGAAAATGACACACTGGGAGCAAAGGGATTCCCCACAGGTTGAAGTAGTCCTATTTAAACATGAAAGGATAAACAAATGCTAACTCCTGACGGTGAGCGTAACCTGGACTGGTCTTTTTTGGTAAATCATGGGTTATTACTGTCTTACACCACAGCCTGGATAAACATAATTTCTGATTAGCCAGGTAGAGTAGTAGGTGTCTTTTTAAAACATGTACTGTACACCAGCGAAACAAGTTTAAACGCTAAAACAAACTGGACACATTATCGGGGTATGGCTTTGATAGGGTCTAAGCTTGATCCATATGTTTTGCTGTTATTTTTTTTGTTGCTGTTGCTTCGTGTTTGTGGCAGCCATATTACATTTAATTGAAATATCTCTGATATGCCTTGATGGATATGCTTTGTATTTTTGTCAGTCATTCAGCAAAGTAGCGCTCTTCATTTTCACACCTATCAACATCACCAAGCATCCCACTCTCGTTGTTTGTGTCCACGCTGACACTCGAAAATATGAACCCTTTTAAAGTTGATATGTTTTCAGTTTGGTGGAAGCTTGATTCCTGTCCATAAAGCGGAGGTGTCAGTGCGATATCTCAGGAACACAACAGGGAATTGCTTCAAATTTGGTTCAGCCATCCACTAAGATTCAAAGATGACCAGGAAACTGTTTGTGGTGTCAAGGTCACTTTGACAGTCACCTGTCATGGAGGCGTATAGTGTTTCTAGTTAGTTGCTGTCTCTAACTTCCCGTGGCAGCCATATTGGATTATTTATTTTGACTCATTAATATGAATTTGGACTCTATGACATTTTACTGTCTCACTGGCAAGCAGAGATGGGTGAAGATCAGCATGTTAGATTTCACAGATGTTGTTGTGGGCACCTGTCCATTTTTAGTTTAAAAAAAAATGTTGATTATTTTCCTATTGGACCTTTGGACAAAGCTGATATTGTACATCTATCTATCTATCTATCTATCTATCTATCTATCTATCTATCTATCTATCTATCTATCTATCTATCTATCTATCTATCAAATCCCAGAACATGAACCTGGTGTAATAAACAGAGTGAGAGCAAACATTCATGTGATTTAGAGATTTTACACATAATGGAAACCCTCTAAGCCAGGGAACCATTCCAGTCTGAAAGCTCATGTTTATTTGCTCCCTCAGATAGGTCTGGCCCTACTCCCGTACTCATTTCTGTCCAACTTGAAAATGGACGGGCCAGTCACAATCATTTTGCCCCTGGGAAATCGAAAATGAACAGCGAGAATTGCTCTGGCAGTTCCAGGCTAGAACCTTTCCACTAGAACATAGAATTTTATACATATAATCATGGGATATTTTAATGCCATCAACCCACGCCTGTGTCAGTGGGCTCACGAACCTGGACCAGCTTCAGTGGGCTTGGGAGTCAAATCAGTAGTGTGACAGCGTTGGCTTTAGCCCACAGAGCCCACAAAGGTCATATCAGCAGGAACTTCCTCTTGATCCTCTTTTAAAATAGGAGGATCATGCTTCTATTTTTTTCTGTATGTGCTATCATGACATGAAACACTACTAAGCCTTGAAGCCACACACACACACACACACACACACACACACACACACACACACACACACACACGTATGGCTTAGTATAAGTATAGTTTATAGACTGTCAAAATATGTGTGATGCAGGATTTTGAGGATCAAGGTGGTTTTACATAACAACATCAGATTGTGAGGTGGAATAATTATTACTATCAGATCCAAGGACCGTGCTGATGACCGCCTGATGAGGACAGCCCTTTTACGAAGACTCGTGCCAAAGCTTTATCTGGCTTCTCATGTCCATGATAATTCTGCACATTATAAAACCATTTAACTTTCTGGCCAGGAAAGAGGTGAGCTGTATAATTCAGAGGGGGATAATCTGGTGAACCATTTACGTAGGCTGAGCTGCTCATTATTTTCTCAATCACGCTGGATTTGGGAATGTAGAGTGGCAATTTGTTCTCAATCCTAATTCAGCCAAATTAATGCTGTACATATGTTGAAAACCCATGCCTGCACAGAGAGGACAGGTCCCCACAAAAGCTGCAATTATAGAACTATAGAGCTTTTGCTATAGATTAGGCTGATATCCAATCTATAACCAATGGGATTTGGTGCCGTGCACCTCGTGAAAGCACTGTGTGCTATCTAATAATCCAATTTAATATCATTAAAACCACTACAGCCATCCGTATACACATGCACTCTCTTTATTACGCACGCGCGCGCGCACACACACACACACACACACACACACACACACACACACACACACAACATGGTATTGACCATTCCCTTTCACTTTACCCAGTTCCATGTTACCTCACAGTGATATCATGTTTGGTTATCCTGAAAATGCCAACAGTGCACGCAGAGTCCTATAATCTTCTGCAAACCAAATGTCCACAGTTTGAGAACAGGAGTCACACGGAGCCTAGTGAATGACACCCACCATCTCTCTGAGTGGCTAATCCCCTCTGACGCAACAAACAAAACACACTCCAGCCAGGATAAATGCTGCAAGCATATTAAGAATTGTAATGTTTTTTGCTCTTGATATATTATCATAAATTTTCTTTCTTTTTTTCATTTTTATCCAATACTTGTTTTTTGAATTGCAAATAAACTTCTTTTACTTGATGAGAAAAAAAAACCCCAGAAAATATTTCAAAGCACACATGAAAGGCTTGTGTAATTTATGGTCAGTTGCAGTAGCACGTGTTGCATTGACTGTCTCCTCTACTCATTATAAATGAGCTGATTTTTTTTTTTCCAAAGAATTTGGTCGAATGTTCACTGTTCAAAAAGAGGAAGTGCGTGATGAAATAAAAATGGTCAGAAATATGACACAAAACCACATATTTCTTTTATTCAGATAATTTTTTTTTTTTACAAAATGGCCAGGAGTGTGTTGTACGTCTCTCACGTATTTTAATCTTCAGCATCAAATTTTAGATTTTTTTTTTTATCACTATATCATTCATACATCTGTTGTGGTTAATAATACATCGTCAACGGATGTTGACGAGGCCAGTGATGTGGGTTTCAGTGTGTCCACATTGAAGTGCTCAGGTATCTGAGGTGATAGCAGCAAATAAAGAATCCATCCATCGTCATCTTCCGCTTATTCCTTACTAGTAAGGGTCGCGGGGGGGGGGGTGGAGCCTATCCCAGCATCCACGGGCGAGAGGCGGGGTTCACCCTGGACAGGTCGCCAGTCCATCACAGGACCAACACATAGAGACAGACAACCATTCACTCTCACAGTCACACCTACAGTCAATTTAGAGTATCAATCAGCTTCGTCCTCTCTTGATGTCTTTGGACTGTGGAGGAAGCTGGAGTACCAGAGAGAACCCACACAGGAACAGGGAGAACATGGAGACTCCACACAGGAAGATCCTGTGCCCGAGCCGGGACTCGAACCCGGAACCTTCTTGAAAAAAGAAAAAAGAAAAAACAAAAACTACCTCTTTCAAAAAAATGTAATGGAGTTTTTTTCTACAAAAGGGACAATGCAGGACTGGTAAGTATTAGCCCTTTCATCAACGCCAACCACTTCCAAACCAGCCAAACCCATAAGATAGATGGAACAGCCGGCATGGGGTAACATGTTGCTTTAATGTGCTCTCTACTGCGAAACCATCTTCACAGGCACAACATGCTCTTAACTGGGAAAGCTTGGCAAGCCAACATTTCTTGATGTACCTCAGGGGCTTAGGGGGGGCTGATGTCCAATTCTTTACACTTCCATAGCTCCAATTTTCACTCTCTAATGGAGTGAGACATGTTTCCGTACTAAGTAGCTAAAAAAAATAGAGCTTCCATTCCCAACTGCACCGCAGGGCTGTACAGTCAAAAAACTGTAAAAAAGAAAAAAATAAATAAATGAACCTATTTTCTTCTGTTGATTTAAAGTGCCCATTTCTATGAATAAATGTCCATTTGGCCACAGCTTTGCTTTGTTTGTTTTTTTTTTAACTTGGTTAGAAGTCAATATTAGAAGCTTATACGTTTTATTCTTCCTTTTCTTTTTATAGAATTTAATATTTGTCTCCTGGGTCTTCAGAACATACTATTGAAGTTTTTGCCAAAGAGCCCACTCTGATCATGCATCCTGCATGTTTATGTACCCCAGAGATTTTTAAAACATGTTCTTTCCACAGATTTAAATGCAAATAAGCTGCAGTGGCCCACACCCCTCTCCACAACTGTTGTGCTCCCTTTGGCAGTATAGTGATTTACGTGGGCGCTGACAGAGATACGGGGCTTTCAACCATTCATGTTTGAAGCAATATCTGACCCAGAATATGGAGTCTGCTCCCAAACACTGTGGATTTATATATATATATATATATATATATATATATATATATATATATATATATATATATATATATATATATATGATTGAAAGTTTAACTTTTGTGTTATCTTCACATCGGCTATGCACTTGTTTTCAAAAATAACTCTGTTTGGTCATCACCAGATTCTGTGTTAAAACCCTTTAGGTTAACTTTACAATTAATTACCATAGATCAAAAGACTTCATATTACATAAATCACATTAAACTATACCTGGGGTTCCCCAAAAAATCTTTGAAAAGGAGTCAATTTTGACCAAAGGGCAACTTCAAAAATAGCTAGTGCTACCAGGGACTTATGTCCACTCGGTCAATGTTTAGGGTTGTTGCCATTTACCGTATTTCAAAGTTGTCCTGGACGTTGCCCCTTTCCTGCTGGGGACAGGAGACTGTTACCCCCCCCCCCCCCCCCCCACACACACACACACACACACACACGCAAACACACGTACACACCAAATTCTGGCTTGCCGCTGTCGGACAGGAACAACTGTGCTAGGGATTCAAACCTGCTTCCAATTAAAATTTAGCAGGAGTTGGATTTGTAATGATGCATGCAGTTGAATCAAGAGCTATGTGTGTCACAAGTCACAACTGTTAATAAATTACAGTTAATGCTCACATTAAATGCTGTTTTTTTTCCATGATTTTCTGTAGAGATTATGCACATATACAGTTTAGGCCGTTTTGTACATTGTACGCCACCAGCAAACAAACTGCTCGTCCACCTTTATTGCTGACATGCTCACAAACAAACCTGTTCCTATCAAACAGAGTCAGGCCATTTCTTTCCTCTAGGATTTCTACTCTTAATATTCAGCTTGTGCCTTGCCATAGGATGAATCTTCCCTGCTGTTCACTTCTGTAAATATGACTGATTCCTCTTAATCCTAACCGCTGTGTACTCATTCGTCACTCAGGTTCTCCCAAAGCTCTTCATTCTTGGGTTTTAGACAAGTAAAGAAAGCGGAAAGGAAAACAGAGCGACGAAGGGGGGGATGGAGAGCGTCTTTGTGATGATGCTTGCTTACTGTTGAGTAGCTCCAGCCCAACCTATCTCATTAATCTGTTTGTGATTAAAAACTACTCTCAAAATGATATCATTAACCTGCCCACACAACCATACGCTCTCAATGGGGCTTTACAAACGAGCAAGAAGAAATGAGCTCTCGCCTATTGTGTTAGCTCTAAATTTACTTTATTCATTCACAGCTGCACTGTCATAACCATGAGAAAAGGGTTTGTGTGTGTGGTGAGTTTTTGTTTATTTTGTTTGTCAGGTTTTCTTTTGAATACACAGGAATATAAACATATGAGAGAGAGGGTTGGCGTATTCACTGAGTGGCCTGCGATGAGGACAATTGCCATATCAGGAATGACTGCGGAGTCTATAGCCTTTTTTTTTTCCCCTCCTGTCACCATTTATAATCCCTTCCTATGTTCCCTTATCTGATTGCAACCACAGTCACAAGCTTCTCGGTGTGAGATTACAAACATCTGGCGGGTCATCTACCCTCAAGCTGTTATGATAAACTCAGCAGTAGACGGGGCTTGTGGACAGCAACATAGGGAAATTTAGTGATGGAATGTCCCACGCAACAGAAGTCCTAATGTAATGCTTGGTGTTGCAATGAGATCCACCACCTAATGCCCTGCTGGTGTGGAGATGTGATTAAAAAGCATAATTTGAGAGCTTCATATAGACTGATATGCGGTTTATCAACACAGTTTTTTTTCCTAGTGTGTCAGTGCGGGATTACTGGGGTGTGGAATGTTGTATCTGGGTTAGAGCTGTGCAATAAAAGTATTACAGTGATGTTTTTCCTCCTTTCTTTTCTATTTTTCTGGATACTGTATTCATATTCCAGCCCTTATTGTCAACATTTTCTATCAATATATTCTGATAAAATCTTATAGCAAGCCACGTACGTTACAGCAGCTATATTTCAGTGGAAGAATGCAAAAATGTTTCAGCACTACTCAGTGAGTGACATAATAATGTATTTACACTCTGGTGGGTTTTTTTTGTTTGTTTGTTTGTTTTTTAATATGATGCCATGGCAGCCACACTGAGCGTGTTGAGTAACAGTGTTTAAATATGTAACATCGTAAATATCGTTGTAAACGATTTTGTCACGTTGAGGTTACAAGGTCTCTTTTTCAAGGGACCCTTGGCCAAGACAGAAGCAGCACCAAGTTCCAAATAAAATGCAGCGACCATTAAAAAAAAAAACAGAAAATACACATTATAAAACATACAATTGCAGCTCACAAAACATAAAAAAAACACAGACCATTCTTAACTGTATTTGGCCAAGAAAGGAATCACTGAGAGACCCTACATACGACTTCATCAAATTATTTAAAGCCCTAAACAGGATTTTGTGGAATATTGAATTATTAATTGTATCGAAGCATATCAGAAGTACAACATACTGTTGTGGCAAACTTAAATATGGAGCTATTTGTGTTCACCGTGAAGCTGTGTTTCAAAAAAAGCGTCAGAAAGACGGCTGAAAAACAGTCACGTCTGGACACAACACCGAGCACAAAGGCTATAACACTTGAACATAACCACATTTCCACTGAACATTTGTATCATGATGCTTATTGGATCTTGAGGTCCATGCTAATATCCAGCCATGCAGTAAATGTGAAAATCAGAAAAATACCCTGTATGATAAAAAAATGATACTTGAATCGTGTAGGGGAAAAAAAAAAAAATCACACCCCCCCCCCCCCCCGTACTCTGTAGTCAGTATACTGCCCATTACCATCTTTAGATCAAAAAAGCTGTTGAATCTCATCCAAAACATCTGACAAGCTGGGTCTGGCAAAAGATCAAACCAAGCATCAAACTGAAGCTTGTCATAAAAGTTCTGCAGGGCTGCGTTTTTATTGAAAGTTAAGGAGAGCATTAGAAGAGTTTACATCGCAACCTGCGTGATAAATGCTTACATCTTAGATTCATGAAGGAGTTCCCTTGCTAAAAATATCCCTTGCCTAAAAAAAAAAAAAGTTTTTTTTTCAGTGTTGTTCAGTTCATAATTCTGGTCAAATGTGAATTGCAATCAGGGTTTGTTTAGCAGAATATTGATAACCTGTGCCAGAAATCCTAAAGGATGCACATTTGCATCACTAATTGTTCATCATTTTAATTACAGACAATAACAACTAAGCAGATGCCCATTCAGCAAATGTGGCTTTGAGCAATTCATCACAAAGTGAGCACTAAATCTGGCCGTTTTAATTTCCTTCTCAATCTACTTTCATCGGAGATTGAAAAAAAAAAAAGACAGATGCACCATAAACTAAGATTTTACACTTTTGATGGAGTTGCGACGACTCCAGCCAAATGAATGTGCTTCATTGACGAGCGGAAATGCAAATTATTAATTCTATCAACTCTCACAGCTCCATCTCCTCAGAACAACCTCATAGATATTCAGGGAATTATATAACTCCTGAGCCGAGAGATTCAACGGAGCAAACTTTCAAATGAATGCTACACCTGCTAAGGTGCCATGCAAGGTCTCTATCAAAATTTTACTGTTCCCTTGCAATTTGCAAGCACTGCAGTGCAGATGCTAAGAATTTCTAGGGAAGAGGAAGTGAACTGAGGGGGGTGGGGGGGTGGGGAGAGGACAGGGGTGAAACAGGAAAGATACATTAATAAACAAACTGTGAATCATCCTTGTCTCTAACATCCATCCATTTCTTTCTGTTATTCTCACCCAAATCTAACAGCTGGTGGCACAAAAAGGGAAAGAGTTTGTTTTGATGTTTGTGTAAAGCTGAGGCAATTTATCGGTCAGGGATTTAGCAAATCAGAATTCATTGCAGAAACTTTCTGATCCAGGAGGTTCAAGGGCTCTGGATAAACAAGACTGATTGTTTCAGAGGCATGCATATATTACCCCTATTTGAGTCCAGGCTATTACACACAGACAGCTATGGGAATATAGCTCATATCGGAGGGATTGCGCAGAAACACATGGGTAGATCAGTGGTTATCTTTATGCAAGAGAAGCAGCCATTGAGAGACTTTTCTTGCAAAATGCTCAGCCTTGATACATGACAGACATGATGTTAAGAGTCCTGCTCAAACAATATGCATGACAAAATAGTTCGTCAGGGGCCAAAACAAAAAGAACAGCTGTCATGTTCTTTTCTTTTCACAAACATTACTGACAATAGCTGACAGCAAGAGGGTGAATATTCTTAGAATAGACTCAAAATATCACAGACATCATCTCCATCCTTTAACACGACCCCGGATTTCAGCTGAAATAAAACATCTCTATTAATACTGTGCAGGAGGTGTTGTCAGGCTGATTGCTGAGCGTTTAGCCAGACATGCCTGACGACAAGAAAATGAATATTTGTGTGCTTCACATTAGAAACACCTAGTTAATTCAGCACCTTTCCACAAGGACGGTGTATAGATTTGCTATTCATTTTCTAGAGATCATGGTCTCAGTGACTTATTTAATTTACAAGCTAGTAAAACTCCCCTTTCACAAAAGTAGAAACTCCTTTAATTGGTGATTAGCAAGATTTTAGCATCCCATTTTCAGCAAATGTTCCTAATATATGTTGACAACACCATTAATGGGGCTGCAGATCAATATCAATGACTTGACAATTAGGCCTCTATAGCAGGAGCTCTGATTTCTTGCCTTCAAAAAGTAGGAATAAAACCTTGTTTCCCAGAGGGATTCAAAAGCTCTTCAGCCCAACGATTAGAACGTGCACACGCACTCACGCACACCTTAAGAACTGATGCAAAACTTTGATTTTAACGAATTAAAGCCATTTATTTTCCTTAATTGCACTTTTTGTCTCCACTTAACTGAATTTAATAGTAAATAATATTGTTTATTAGAAGGCTGATGTGTATGAAAATATATTTAACATTTTTTTTTAAGAAAGTTCATCATTTTACTTGGTTCATCCATGCTGCTTGCCAGAGAGGTCAATATGAAGGGTCACAAGCATCCCTCTCTGTATATATATATTTTTTTTCTGTTACCAAACAGCGTTTAACTTGGTTTGCAGTTAACTTTTGGTCTGAGCTGCTCTCTAAGGAGTATCATCCCAGCACCTCATGTAAAGTTGAGGATGACCTGCAGCATGACATTTGGTAAACACAGAAACTGCAGCAGCCACCAAGTTACAGGCATTGTGCTCTAATGATATGTTGGAAGGTATATAAGTACATAAACTATCAGAGCAGAGCTGAAGAGAGGGATCAGGCAGGCCAAGCTCCGGTACAAGGACAGAATTGAAGACCACTTCAATAACAACAACCCCCGGAACATGTGGAGAGGCATCAGGATCATGACGGACTACAAGACCACCACTCATCTCGCCAGCCATGACTCCACCCTGCCTGACACCTTGAACAGCTTCTTTGCCCGCTTCGACACATCAAGCAGCAGAGAAGCTACACACCTCCCCCGGCTGGAGGAGCAGCTCCAACCCCTCGTCCTGCAGCAGCACCAGGTGACGTCCACCCTGAGGAGGATTAACACCCGCAAATCTGCAGAACCGGACAAAGTGTCAGGCCAGACTGAGAACATGCGCTGACCAGCTAGCAGCGGTGTTCCTGGACATCTTCAATCTGTCCCTGCAGCTGTCCACAGTTCCTGAGTGCCTCAAGTCCTCCACCATCATACCAGTGCCGAAGAAGACATCCATCACCTGCCTGAATGATTACAGGCCCGTTGCTCTGACCCCGGTAATCATGAAGTGCTTCGAGCGGATTCTTCTCCGGTACATCAGAGACCTCATCCCCGCGGACCTCGACAGCCTTCAGTTCGCCTGCAGAGGGAATCGGTCTACAGAGGATGCTGTCTCCATCACCCTGCACACAGCCCTGACCCACCTGCAGCAGCCCAACACCTATGTCAGGATGCTGTTTGCAGACTTCAGCTCGGCTTTCAACACCGTCATCCCGGACAAGCTGGCGCTGTAGCTGCACGGGGTGGGTCTGCCTGCGTCACTGTGCCACTGGATCAGAGACTTTCTCACTAACAGGCCTCAGGTGGTGAGAATAGGGAACAGGACATCGTCCCCTCTGGTCCTCAGCACGGGCACGCCACAGGGCTGTGTGCTCAGCCCCGCCCTCTTCACCCACAACTGTGCTGCCATCCATCCCACCAACACAGTTGTGAAGTTCGCGGACGACACTACAGTGGTGGGTCTCATCTCGGACAACGAGACCCACTACAGAGAGGAGGTGCACCAGCTCACTCGGTGGTGTTCAGCAAACAACCTGGTGCTGAACACAGGGAAGACCAAGGAGGTCATTGTGGACTTCAGGAGGTCCAGGAAGACAGACCACGCCCCCCTCCTCATGGATGGAGAAGTGGTGGAGCGTGTGGACAACATCAAGTTCCTGGGCCTCCACATCAGCTCTGATCTCTCCTGGTCAGTTAACACCTGCCGCCTGGTGAAGAAGGCACAACAAAGGCTATTCTTCCTCAGGAAGCTGAAGCGGGCTGGACTCTCCTCTCGGTTGCTGGCCAACTTCTACAGGGCCACGATCGAGAGCAACCTCTGCCTCAATGTGACCGTCTGGTATGGCAGATGCACGGCACAGTAGAGGAGACAATTGGTACGGGTGGTCCGAACTGCACAGGGGATTGTGGGCTGCCCCCTCCCAGACCTGGACTCCATATATGAAGGCCGGGTCAGGGAGAGGGCGAGATCCATCGCCACGGACCCCAGCCACCCGGGTCACAGACTGTTTGTACCGCTTCCATCAGGAAAGCGGTACAGGAGCATCCGCACCACCACCACCAACAGACTGAGGAACAGCTTCTATCCCAGAGCTGTTAAATCCATCAGCCCCTGCAGCCCCTCACTGCAGTGAAAGACTGAGGACAATGATAAGAACGCACACTGCACTTTACATATCAATAGTTCAGATTTCTATTTGTAAATATCCATATCTCATATTTCATATCTCGATTTTCAGATTTCTATTTGTAAATATTCTATTTTTATTTTTATTATTCTATTTTATTGCATGCTAGTGTGGTTACTTTATTATCTTACACGGGGGTTGCAAAGAAAATTTCGTTGACATGTCCACCATGGTCAATGACAATAAAGCAATCTTGAATCTTGAAATGGTAATATTATTACTTTTCTTTTCACTAATTAATAATATCTGTGTATTAAAGGGAAAATTCTGACAGTGTGGGCGGCACGGTGGGGCAGTGGTCAGCACTGTCGCCTCACAGCAAGAAGATCCCAGCTCGGACACGGGATCTTTCTGTGCGAGTCTCCATGTTCTCCCTGTTCCTGTGTGGGTTCTCTCTGGTACTCCAGCTTCCTCCCACAGTCCAAAGACATCAAGAGGGGACGAGGCTGATTGATACTCTAAATTGACTGTAAGTGTGAGTGTGAATGGTTGTTCGTCTCTATGTGTTGGCCCTGTGATGGACTGGTGACCTGTCCAGGGTGAACCCAGCCTCTCGCCTGAAGGCTGCTGGGATAGGCTCCAGCCCCCTCACAACCCTTAACAGGATAAGGGGTAGAAATAGATGGATGGATGGAATTCTGACAGCATATATACAAAATACATAATTCTATGACTACATCAGCAAAAAGGGAAAGTTCCTAAATTTAACATGGACTGAAGACATTGGTGGATGCAGCCAATAGGCATGGAATTTTCATGCTTAGCGTCTGTGTGTGTCTGTGTGTGTATACATGTTTGATTGAATATAGTAATACCGACAACTGCCACGTAACTTTGGGTGCTGCAAGGTTTTCGTTCATGTTTTTCATTAAACAGCAAATAATGCTTTATCTTTATCAGCTATGAGTTGAGCAAAAGCAGAAATCCAAAGAGTTTTACATTTGTCTGATATTCCGATGTTTATCATTTAATTAAAAAATCAACAAAATCAATGAGGAAATTATCTGTCAATTGCAACCTGACTGTATGCGCTTTATAAATGAAAGACACAGGCTTATAAAGCCATTTTTACACATTGTTTGTATTTCCTTATCGAGGTAATGTTACAGCCGCCACTTGGTTCCTCCTCATCTCTCCTGCCAGGTCTTGACATGTGAGTGTTCTCTTCCTACCATGTTTCCGTGACGTATATCTATTTTCTGTCGCCACTTTTGATTAATTGGTTTTTGAGCAGAATGTCATTATTAATAATATCAGAGAGATCTCAGCATCTGGGATGAGGCTTAAAGTGGGAGTTTCATTACACCCTGCCAAACTCCCTGTAGCACCTCGGTGCATCGATAAAAATATCCCCACTGTAGATGTTAATGCTGCCACCATGACAGACATGTATTTCAGATTGGCTCTGTTTTCTCTTGTATAAAACACAATAGAACCCTCCAATCGAAAATGTTTCCAAGTGGTGAATTCTATATCATAGGTATTTAAGTAGGCTTACAGTCTTGATCCACTGTAGAATATTTCACGTGTTTCCATATCCCATAAAGCTAGGGGGAACTTTTTTTGTAAGCCCCGCATAAAGTAGTGCAAGTTATTGTGGCCCTTTAAACACTATTCTTAAGAAATAAAGATACTATTTTTGTTCCTTATTAAATCTATGAAAAGTTCCATTCAGCCATCCATCCATTTTCTTCCACTTGTTCATATTAAGGGTCGCGGGGGGGGGGGGGGGGGGGGACTGGAGCCTATCCCAGTGGCTACAGGCGAGAGGCGGGGTTTTCCCTGGACAGGTCACCAGTCCATCACAGGACCAACACATAGAGACAGACAACCATTCACACTCACAGTCACACCTACAGTCAATTTAGAGTATCAATCAGCCTCGTCCCCTCTTGATGTCTTTGGACTGTGGGAGGAAGCTGGAGTACCAGAGAGAACCCACACAGGAACAGGGAGAACATGGAGACTCCGCACAGAAAGATCCCGTGCTGGAGCCAGGACTTGAATCCGGAACCTTCTTGCTGTGAGGCCACAGTGCTGACCACTGCATCACCCTGCCGCCTATAAAAAGTTCCTTTTTGTTAAAAAAAAAATTCAAAACAAGCATGATAGTTGAACTTGCGTCTGACAGAACATGACTTTTACCTCAAGCACTGCAGCAATCCCATGGAGTGTTTTTGTGGAGGAATTCATCAGCTAAGGAAGGTCATCCGAGAGGCATTCACCCCATGAGCCCTTCTTGGAATAGAACACATTAAAGAGGGATGAGCATCCACTCAGGGATGAGATTTTCTGTTTTCATTCTGTAGGCTGAAATATCACCATATGTCAGCACAACTGTGATCGGTCACCGTTTTATGCAGAAGTGACAAAATAAATCTTCAGGTGTTGGACCCCTTTATGTCCAAATTTGCATATAAAGCGCTTCAAATCATTAAACCTTAACATTATTTTAAAGCTTTACTAATTAATTCTTTTTTTTTCGTAAGCGAGAAACTTCTGAGTGCATTGAGCTGTAAGCAAACACTTGCCTATTTACAAATTTTCCGCATGTCAGCTGATGATTCCTGCTGTACTGCTATGAGAGTAATGGAGGGAGTTTTAATCAAGTAATTTATTCAGGCATAGCTGTAGAGCATAACCACCACAAGGAAGCACATGTGAGCAGCTGCAGCCTATATCTGCTTGTTAAGACGTGACGAATCGACACTCCGATAATGCTGTTTCCGGGTCAATGCCTCATCTTGCCAACTTGCCTCAGTGCAGGTTGTTTGGAGAGATTGTAGTAAAGAGAGAAAAAAAAAAAACCTCCTCCATTGCCATTGGACTTCTTGTTTCCTTGCAGTGAGAAATAGAAGGAGAAATGGCTGCTGGCTCCCTGTAGTGATGTCTGCATGTTTCTTTTGAAGGAAACGCATGAAAAAGTAACACCAGTTATTAAATATTTTATTCGGCATATGCATCTTATGTCTCACTCACTCTTACTGCACTAATTTATTCTGCTGGTTTACACAACTGACGATGTATGGTCAGAGTTGGTATCACGGTAGTAAGAAATTAAAGTATGTCAAGAGAGGAATCTTTGATGATGTTGTCACACACGAACAGCAACCGGAACCTGTCAGAGGCTAAAGTTGCTAACTTGTGCAGTTGCTATTTTTAGTTAGCCAACGTTAGCTTACCTGTCCAGCAGAAAAGTGGCCACCTCAGCATGTCTTTTTAGCTCCTATTAGTCTTTCAGCTTAGACCACTGTTGAAACGATGGACAACTGTTGACCCTTGTCCTGCTCCTTTGTTGGTGCGATGGTAATTGAGACGGATAAAAGAATAAACCATTCCATTTCTCAGCCATTTTTCTGGTTAATTCAACACTTGGATATCAACACGTTTATGCTTTTGGCTCAGAGATCCTAAATGGTTTGTCAGCCAACTCCCTGGAATGTAAATATTGCGAACATTTGGAACCTGATTTAAAAAAAAAACTCAATAAAAATGAAATCATAGTTTCACCTCTAATTTTTCAATTGAGAAATTAAATTAAATTTAGACTTTCAGTCTGCACCTCTCTTATCAGTGTTCTGTGGATTTTTTTTTTTATTAAAATTGCTCTCTATTACACCTATAATACAACATTAAACAGGGAAGGTACAAGTGCAAACGTTAAATTGTAACAGAATGTCTGATAGGATCTATTATTAACAAAATGTTTCAGATATATCAGTCTAACTGTGTTGACTCTTTGAGCACTTTTTAAATGTTTTTGGTTGTTAATTGAACATGACTCAGCATGCTCTTGAGGGATTAATCCATAGTAGCAATAATAATGGAGGCAAATGCTAGAAGTCAGACAGGGTTACAGAAAATAAACATTACATCATGAATGACTGCAAGCACTTTCTACCTCAAAACATTGCCTCATGAAGAAAAAGGCAATGAAGCACTCTTTGTATGGTTAATTAGATTAATGGTCACATGACTGGTTGTGTTTCAGCTGTGATTTTAATAATAACCAAGAAAACGTAGAATTGTGTCCGAAAAGTAGACCTGCTGATTCCATGCCTCTGGTGGATGTTCTTGTCAACAGAATATCAGAACATGGAACAAAACTATCTGTGGAGGTGGAGCATGACAGTTAGTACTTTTACGCATAAAGAGAAATTTTTGTCTGACAAAAATATCAAATCTCTAAAGAGGGGGTGATGGTTGCTTTTCATGCAATAAATACTTTTCATTTTTTTTAAATATATAGTTATCTTTATGTTGTGCAAACATAGTCATGGTCCTTAGAATTTGTTGTTCCCTCATGGAACAAAGTGGAAGGTTATAATAGAACAGTAGCATCACTGACAAAGTTGCTTAGGCTCAGTTTAACTGTTTATACTTTAATTTCATGAATTAAGTTTGTATTTCTCTTACTAACCGGCTGACATTAGCTAGGCTACTGCTATGGCAAAATCGTAAGTGAGGTAAAATGAAAGAAAATTCCTCCTCAAATGTGGGTTCATACAGGAGCTACCAGGAAAAGATGTGTGAAGCAGGAGGAGAAAACTTCAAACAGCACTACTGAAACCAAAGTGACAATCCTGGGCATGTGTGGCTTTTTAAGCAACGAAGCTGGACCGTGCTGCTTCTGTTAATGTAAGCAGCAAGGATGCAAGACAGTGAGGAGGTGTGACTCAGGTTATATTCAGTTTTTATTCAGTTAGATTGATAAGGAGCCAATGCCAAAGTTTGTGGTATGTGGTGAAGTCATCAGCAGGGAATCCATGGAACAAGTGCACCGTACACGGCACCTTTTAACCAAACATTCAGGGCTGAAAGGATAGGTTTTTCTTGTTTTGTTTTTCAGAGTAATTCAACATGCTGAAGAATTCCAGGTCTAGGGTGTGCTACATTGATAGCAGAAGCATACAAGAAAGGCTGCTCTGCACTTGCTGTGATCAAGACCAAACACAGAGGAAGGATGGACACTGAGCTTGACCTGAGGCTGATGCTGACATCAATTAAACCAGACTTTACAGGGACACCTTTCACTTTAGGCTTCTGTAAGTCGTTTATATAACAGTCATTAACATGCTGGCCAGGTTAATGTGTAGGCTACCACTCCGCAACTGTATTTTAACCTCGGTGGTAATCGGAAAGCCGATTTTGTTTCTGAGTTTGCACTTGATTTAAAAAGTTTGAGAGCCACTACTCTTGGTGAAATGAGAACATTTGCTTTTTGTTCTTGAAAATGTCCCTAGTTAGAAATAGCATGATGAATGAAATATTATCATTTTATTGTATAACCACTGTTGTGTGGTGCTAAACAGGTTGACCGAAGTGAGTTTTCTTTTTCTTTTTTACTGAACAAAGCTATAAATATTTTCATGAATCCACATATTCCTCTAATACTTTTCCTTTTTAATTGAATTTTTGAAATATTATGGTTTATTTGATTAGGTGAGTCAAATATGTGCAAGTGTGTTTAGTATAGAAACAAAGTTCAATTAAACAATCTTCTTCAGTCCTCTTGTGTTTCAATACAATATTAGTAGAAACTGTCAGGTAGTTTTATTTTTTTTTTTTGATACAAGAAACAGTCAGACTGAGAACTATTATTTTCTGTTACTTCCAGCCGCATTCACACGTCTCCACTATTAGCTGAGTTTCTTTTGAACCACGAGTATAATAATGATGTCCGGTCCGTTCCTCAACTCTCCCATTAAACATCTCCAGTGCTCTTCCCAATACGGGCATCAATGAAACCCTGACTGAGTCACTATGCGACTGACCGAAATATATTTCATTAACTTACTATTTTAGCCACAGTAACTGCTGTAATCCGAGGTTGGCGAGGAGTGCATGGTGGGAATTTCCTGGAAAGGTCACCCCTCTAATGAGGAGCATTAGCCCACTCACCAGCCTCACAGGAGCCGATAACCATTTTGCAGCACGCCAGCAAGTGGTTGCTCACAGCTAGAGGTGCCTTCAGGAGGCTCGGAGCTGACCTAAAAAAAAAAAAAAAAAGACAAAATGGATAATGACTAGTTTTGAGAACAGTTAATGTGCTCCATTCTAGTCTAGTTATGGGTGTTGGACGGTTCCTTTTCTTTTTTGTGTATTTGTGCTTTTGTGTATTTTTTAATATTTCCTGAGGTTCTTTCCACGTCTTAAGGGACCTGGTTTTGAGGAGATTGTTGCACTGATGGAAGAAAGTGCAAGGTAGGCAGACAGTTTTGCAAAATGTACTTTTACCAACTATTGACCAACCTATTTTTTTATTACTGTTATCACTGCTATAAAAATAAGAAATGAAGCAGGAATGTCGATGGATTTCGCAGTCAAGTCATGCTCTCTGGGGACGGTGGTTTACACACCCAACAGAAGCATAAATAGTGCATATCGAGGTCTTAGTGAAAATACGGTAGTTTTCTTTGTTGCTGACGCGCTTTGTGATTTCTGTGTCTACGATGATAGAAGGTAGGATGAGGTGTATTTTTAAATAAATCTTTTCAGTGTAGTTTGATACTCCTGAATCAAAAGACATCATTCAGGAGGGCAAGCTTAGTAAAAAAGGTTTCTTTGAGGAATTTGTGACAATCAGTGTAAAGGTGAGCCATTCTGGTCGGCATCATTAATGTCAAAAGAGACTAAACCTCGAGTCAGGCTCTCAACTTGAGTGGCAATCGGAGTGTAAACATTGCACCTGTCAGCTCATTACTGGGGCTTCAGTGTGGCAGCAAAGCTATTTTCAGGATGGACGGCGGTTGCCTTGCAGCCAGGGTAAATACCTTGCCCTTCTGCTGTATTCCCAGGATTCATTATACTTGGAGCCAACACACAGAAGGAGCTGTCAGGAGTTACCAGTTCCATTACCCACTAAATCCTTTAACAAGGGCTTTAACTTGTTGAATGAGACTGATATTGATTTAGGGTGGGTGCTGAGATTTGGGAGCAGTAGATGTTTTGATCCAAACCGCCAGGACCCTTTTGCAAACAAGATCCCACCAAATTATCCGCATCTACCCACTAATATAAATAATTTCTGCATCTAAAACCATCAGAGTGGGACTTCACATCAATTTCAGTTAATCCAAATCACTCCTCTGACGGTACAGCAAAGTTGCTTATTAACTGCATTAAATAATACATCCCATGAAAAAGAAAATCTCTTTAATTGCAAGGCAGATAAGCTGCTTACCTCATTTACGGCAGAGCCGAGCTAGAACTGATGCAAGACTTTGTTTTCTTTTATTTACCAGACAGCTAATGAAGTGATTTACCCCAAGAGTGCAGTCACCCCGAGCGAGATGTGCCAAGTCGGGAGGTGTGTCATTAATCTTAATGTTTCTTCCTCTTTTGAAAATACATCATTTTCATTTATCACGATGTTCATTTTGAAACTGTATGTTGTTGATGCGTCAAAGCCTGGGACAGTGATGAAATGACCTCACATTGAAGCACATTCTAAAGCGCTCACATGAGCGCTTTGTCGTAGCTTCCCCATTTCAGACCCTTTGACCCGATGAAGGTCCATGATTGACCGAATTGTGTCAACTGAGAAACCTGAGTGTCGGAGTATTTATTTTACTTTTTGAGAAAAGTTTGAAAGGAAGTGGATTTACTCCCAACACCTCAGAGATTTCAGAGAGTGCACATTGTTTTTTTGCTGCATTCTGACCATCGTACCCATTACTGCGACGATACGCCAGTACCAAACTGTTACTATTATTGCAGGCCAGATCATACAATATTAGGGGGCTCGTTCGGTAAAGTTGGATATTTTTTGTTGGGACTCATAGGGTGAGTGAAGGTTGACATGTTTATTTGATTCATTTAAGAGGGTTTTACTGATATGCTCCCCTTCTATGAGAGCACTTGTTCGTTATTTTGCTTTTTATTTGTTTTATTAATTGTAATTCCAGTAGGCTTAAGCGTGCCGTAGGTGTTCCCTGCTTTGTTGCCTGCTCCTGAGTTGCCTTGTGTCTGGTACATCCTCGACGACTTGTTAGGTTTTCCTTTTATTTCTATAACACTGTTTGTTGAGAGTTGTTAATGAGATGACATACCAGGTACATAAACCAAGAGACAAGGACCGAATCAACAGAATTTGAGCAAATCAGGAAAGCTGGTTAATCAGAACACGATGAGGATGAAACACTGCCACAGGACATCGCAGCTGTGCGCAGGACGGACCTCATCTGTGTCGTAACCGGAATGTGTCGCAGCTGTGCCTGGTCTACATGTGGAGTTCCTAACGGAAAAATAAAGTTCCTTTGATATTGAATTTGATTAATCCAGGATGAGATATACTGCAAAGAAGACCAGGATTTAGTATAAATAAATCAAGGTTAACATACTCAAGGCCGAGTGTGTGTGTCTGTTAGAATCAGCGTTGAAGGGAATGGAGGTGTGGCATTCCATTGTGCCTCCAACCAGAACTGATGTATTTTTTGGAGGACTTAAGAGACAGACATGCTTTTTTTTTAAGCCCTGTTAACACATTGCCCAGGTTCCCAGGTGAGCACTGATGGCTCCGCCCACCAGGTGCCTACGAGAGAGAAGCAGAGCAGAGAGCAAATGCTGGCAGACAGAGGAGGCCCGTGACATCTTCGAGAGTGACACTACAATGCAGTGAATACATACATAATTCATGTTATTTGCCTTTTTAGGGAGAGTATTTCTTCATCTTTTTAGTGACAGTGCTGTATTGTAGATGAACCGCAAAAGTTCATACTGCATTATTCAAATAACGTGCCTGAAATATACATTTTCAACTAAAAGTTGGATAGTGAGGGCGCAAAAAAAAAACATAAAAACAAACACATTCGCATTTGCAAATTGTCAGGTAGTGACCATGTCCAAGTATCCTTGAGCAAGATACAGAACCCCTAATTGCTCTTGATGGCCCTGCGATGGACTGGCAACCCGTCTGGTGTGAACCCCGCCTCTCACCCAATGTCAGCTGGAATAGGCTCCAGCCCCCCGCAGCCCTTAAGGGATAAGCAGTATAGAAAATGGATGGAGGGAAATGTCACATCGTAGATTATCTTGCATCAGAATAAAAATGAGACGAGTGTAAAAGTTCAGGCAAACTCCTTTAATTTTATTTTTGGCCTTTTATTTTTCATATGAGTAACTAGCAATGGTTGTGTTTGAAATTATGTTTTTTTCCTAGATTGGCTGCTATTAGCCTGTTTGAATTATTTGGATATATGCACACTTTGCATTTGAACTTGAGTGTGATGACCTGGGGGGGGGGGGGGGGGGTGTACTGGCCTCATAGCAAGAAGGTTCTGGGTTTGAATATCCCAGGTGGCTGCCTGGGTTGTGCGTTCTCCCTGTGTCTGGGGGGTTCTCCAGCTTCCTCTTACATGCCAAAAGCATGCTTGTTTGGGAATCTAAATTGCCTGTAGGTGAGAGCATGAGTGTGAATGGTTGTGTCTATATGTGAGCCCTGGGATAGGCTCCAGTCCCCCCAGGACCTTAAACAGGATAAGTGGTAGGTAATGGATGTGTACAGTACACGGGCGGGGATAAACTGGCTTTTTTCTGATTCGTTTTGATGGACAGTAGCAATATTGACAGTTTATTTAGAATTTTAAAATGCTTCTCCGAATCTAACACCCTCAACTTATCAGGATGAAAACACAATTAATGTGAGGAGCTATCTGAAGTGGCTGTGTGTTACTTTTTTTTGTTGTTTTTTTTTTTTTTTGGGGGGGGGGGGGTGTTCCAGTACGCAATAAGCAGGGCTGTAGCCTCTCTACTGATGACAGAGCAACTCCCGTGACAAAGGGCTCTTTAGAACTATAAAGCTTCTCAGCGCATTTATTTATATTCACATAAATGTTATATAAAGTCCACTTTCATTTGTGTGGTGGAGCCGTACAGTAGCTGTGTGTTGTTCCTCCTGGAGGCATGTCTTTATATCACCAAAGAGCCATTTTCCATTCTAAGTGTTACACTCCCAGGGGAAAAGGGATTCTTTTGTACGCCTGTGATTTATGATCCTGTATTGTCCCACTTGAAGAAAAATGGGCAAATTTCTGATTTATTGAAGTATATAATGGCATGTTCTCTTTTAATTGATCATTTTACCTTTAGTTCTTTGAACATATATTATGTAAATATATGCAGGATATGCAACAAAAAAAGAAAAAAAAAACAGTTTATGTGCCAGCTTCATGAGAAACGCTGAATTGTGCAGCTTGCAGAGTGTAAATTGTCCATGAAGAGATTATGAAGACAGTGTAATATAAATGCCGCTTACAATTAAACACACATTGACTCTGAGAATACTTTGCCAAAATTAATTATTTAACATTAGATTCGACAATAAAAAACAAAATCTATTACCTTATCTTAATAAAACTAACACTTAAAACTCCGCTTTGTGTCTTGAGTTTCATTCACCCTTGACACCTCCGCAAGCAGCTGGAATCCATCCAGTGTGGCGTCCTTAAGGGAAACTATTCTGATTAGAAAATGATCAATGCCATCAGAGAAATTGTCCATATGCCACAGATCATTAGCTGACACTCCCTGACTGCATAAATGTGCCAAGACAAGTCTTTGAATCCATCACTCTAGATGTACCCAATCATCACCTTCCTCTCACTCTGTCTGCCTCTGGCCTTTGAGAGTGGAAACACATGAGAAAGCTCATAGGATACATATGAGCCCCCTTCCCCAGTTAATTATTGTCTTTGTCAAACCTACACACACGGTTATGTTACCTCTGACAGCGATATTATACACAAATGTATAATATCGCTGTCAGAGGTAACATAACCGTGTCCTGCTGCAAACTTCACATATCTGCTCTAAGTAACAGCATCAAAATGATAAACACGCTTCATCTGTGACATTCACACAAGATAAATGTTACACTGAGTATGAGCGGTGATATTATTAAATATTAAAGATTAATAGATGTTGCCAAAGTTACAAGTTTTAAATGCAAGAATGTGCTTATACTACAAATTCAGGGTGACGTTTACGGTTCATCTGCTAATTTATACATGAACGAGGTCATGTTGGGTTCAGAGGTTCTCAGCTCACTACAGTGTTAGAACAAAAGCAAAACAGCACTGGAGCAAAGACATGTACTGACCAGTGAACCCATAAAATTATTATTATTATTTTTTTTTTTTTTTTTGCAGATCAACCAGCAGTGGCCACCAGTTGCTCCACTGATGTAGCGTAAAATTGTAATCACTAATCGTGCCTTTGGGATGGGGAATGTGTCCCAGATTCAGAGGGCCTCTAGCTGACAGATCAATTTGACATTATATTAGAGGGAGCCTCAGTGGATTTGGAAAACAGCCTAATCCAATGTGCTACAAGGAGGGAACATGCAATAGAATGGAGCAGAATATAACTTTACCATCCACTAAAAAAAATAAAATAATAATAAAAAGGAACATCATCTTTGGTCCCTCTGGTAGTCCATTAAAACATCAAAACACACACGCAAACACTGACAGTTTGAATACTTAATATGATAGAGTACACAAAACTTTAAGAAATATTAATAAAATTGTGCTAATTTTACTGAAGGCTGAATTCATTATACACACTTTGTAGCCAGAGGAATCCTATTGCTTTTTAAATCAGGAAAACAGAGATTTTCAAGGGTGAAAAAAAAAAAAAAACAACTTCTCACAAAAGAAGACAGAATTAGTCCCCACAGAGATGAGGGTTATCTTTGTTTGATGGTTTGTTTAGATCTCCAGACATCAAATCACCCTGGACTGGGGGGTAAAAAAAAAAAAAATGAATGATTGTTCTTATCTTAGACAAACTAGGTCATTTCGCAATAATAACTTTGTAGAGATAAGCACTGCAAAGTCTTTCTACCAGTCATGCTGCTGAATCATATCATGTCATGCCGTATCAAGCAATGTTTATGTCAAATATGGCGGCCATGAATTTCGAACTTTGCTGTTGAATCTACAGGTTTGTTTTGGCACCCTGATGTCCAAGTGACTAGCAAAGAGGAACATATCATTTATGACTATTGATTTGCTTCATTTGTGACCCTTCAGAAAATGAGGCTGAAACACAACAAAAAAATCCATCCATCGTCATCTTCCGCTTATTCCTACACATTAAGGGTCGCGGGGGGGCTGGAGCCTATCCCAGCGTCAACGGGCGAGAGGCGGGGTTCACCCTGGACAGGTCACCAGTCCATCGCAGGGCCGACACAGAGACGAACAACCATTCACACTCACATTCATGCCTACGGTCAATTTAGAGTATCAGTCAGCCTCGTCCACAATTGCATGTTTTTGGACTGTGGGAGGAAGCTGGAGTACCAGAGAGAACCCACACAGGAACAGGGAGAACATAGAGACTCCACACAGAAAGACCCCGTGCCCGAGCCAGGACTCGAACCCGGAACCTTCTTGCTGTGAGGCCACAGTGCTGACCACTGCACCACCGTGCAGCCCCCAACAACAAAAAAATGTTCCAAAAAAAAAATTCCATTTAGAAAACGTGAGAAAAGGTTACTGTTTGCACAGTTAACATTATTCATAGGAAAAAGACATTACAAAACCATAGAATTTGACCCATAAGTCAATATAATAGCATAGCATGGATATACTCTACAGATATGCTTTAAAACATAATGTAAAACTGACTGTTTTACAATATTTATATATCAGCCTGTAGTTTTCACAGCTGCTGCACTATTTTATTTATTTATTTATTTTATTTTTTACATAAAATCACCTGGAGGCAGGTAGGCCTTATTTTCACTTATAAAGAGATAAATATGTTTTAGTTTCAGATTCGAATCCTATTGATCTAAAATACATGCAGATATGTAAAATACGTGAGAAGAAAATAGATTATATTCATCCCCTATGTGTAAATATTTAATGAGCACAATTAACAGCTTTGTATACGCCCCCGTGACTGATGGTTTTCAATGAATAACAAAATGCACACGGTTCATTGAAAGGATGAGCCTTTCTTTTTTTTTTGAAAGTTAAAAAAAAACAAACTTTAGCTCTTAAGGTTTCTACAATATGTTCTGAGGCATTGTCACATTTTCAACACTCCCTGTGTGACAAACATGTGACAAGCAGACTCACACACACTTCACTTCCCAACAGGCCCAAGAGATGTGACTAAAGACTTCTGAAAAGCGCCCTGTTTTATTTAGCACAGCATGAACACATTTGGGATTTTTTGAAAGTTTTATCAGAATAGTCAAACTAAGATAGTGTGCTTATGACAACCAAAAGCTTCATTCAAAAAGGAGCTTAGGGATTTAATTGAGACCGCTTAAGGATAATTCATCAAATATTACAATCGAGCAACTGACTATTATTGTAGATATAAAAATAATCAGATGACGCAAAGCCTGTTTATATGTTACACCCTTTGAAGGTTTGATCTGAAGTGGGATCACTACATACACATTTCAACAACAGCCAATGCTCCAACACCTTGTTAGTGGATGCATGTGTCCACTTGTCATAATTAGCTTGAATGTCACTGATTGGAGG
The DNA here is from genome assembly GCF_037954235.1 of Aulostomus chinensis. Taxonomy (NCBI): domain Eukaryota; kingdom Metazoa; phylum Chordata; class Actinopteri; order Syngnathiformes; family Aulostomidae; genus Aulostomus; species Aulostomus chinensis. The sequence goes on along the minus strand of NC_141325.1, from coordinate 15,850,804 downwards.
CCCTCAAGATTAAACTGGACTCCTTTCACAGGGATCTCTGCTTCCTTCTTCTTCTGTTCATCAAATTAGCGGGGAAGGTCGGGGCATGCTGGACCTGCTGAGCAGCTTCTCTAATCACAAAGCATATGCAGTGTGATTAGTGAGCTATTTTTTTATTTGTTTATTTATTTATCTTATGACGTGCACTGAGATGCATCCTCTACAATTTCTGGTGTGTGCTTTATGGCATGGAAGCCAAACTAGAATGTATTTTGCAGGAGATTCTGAGCTGCTAAATAATGTCTGCTGCCATGTACATTGTTGCATAAGACATTCCCACTACAGACATAAAGCCACATTGTTTTACATACCATATAAAGGATGAAATCAAGTTCAATAATGGTATCATGTCTATGTTCTTCTTTTTTGATCACATCAGTCATGAAAATATGCTTAAGCAAAATACCATTCTTTAGAAGCCTGGCATTCTCCTTTGAGACAACGTTGTGGGAACATTTCTACAATGGCACCATGGGACAGCTCGGTATTTGCATCTCTATCATCTCTGAAATGAGCACAGTCTGACCACCATATGACTGAACCATCAGTGTAGTAAAACACGACATATGGTTTCTTAGTAAAAACAAATGAATTCCAGGATTATGACGCATGTGGGTGTCTGTTAGCATGCAGGAGGAAGAGGTTTGACTCTGTGTTGTGGCTTTCCATTTAAACTTTGTTTTTTTGTTTTTTTTTATTTTGACTCAATGGCAATAACTGCTACGCAAGGGCATTGGGATTAAGCTAACAGTCTTTAGCTACTCACCAGTCAATATTCATATATATAGGGGCATGCATATGCAGATCCACACATTATAAACATCAAGGCCTAGCCAAACCTCAGGGGCCAACTCCCGCAGGGTAATGTTCCCCATTATCACAGAAGTTATGCACTATTTTGGTAGTACTTTTAGGTAACATAAGACTAAAAACATATGTACTATTTGGGATGATAGATGGAAAGTAAAAAAGAAAATTCAACCTGCAGTAATGATAGAATTTTGTGTTCAAATGCTCTCCAACTGTCTTCATCATTTTGAAATCTTAACACAAGAAATGCTGGGAATGACTGCCTTAAAATACAAATACATGGATGATTTTTAATCTTTTTTTAAAGTTGGACAACACAACATGGTTTAGGTATGATTTTGGTATAAACAGCATATCTATTTATACAATATTTTATGTATAAAATGCAAGGAAATGTTTTACAAATATAAGACAAGGTGTCTACAGCTCACTGGCTGATGCTAACATGAAGCTCCTTTCCATTAACAGTCCTGCGAGCTTCACAATTGCTCACTCAGGCTAATGGCCCCTCATGACCCCCATGACGAGGAAGGACCTATAATAGATGGCTAGCAGTTATTTTTTTTAAAAAAAGGACCAGAGCCGCTTTTGAGAAAACGTGCAGAAGCTACAGAAGAGACGCCCCCACTGCCACCCTGGGCAGTTTGGCTTTGTTAACCATCTAAGCACCAAGAACTACAAGAATGTGTGTTATATTTAAACAGCCACACAGAGATGAAGCTGTTTGTAACCTCAGTTGAGCGTGTTATATATCGGCTCACTTTAGGGCAGAGGCAGCCTCCTACTCATCCCTGGAGAAAGCAGAGATGGGCAGAAATAGGGAGAGAGGATGCTTGAAACTGGGTTTAATGCTGTGATCTGTTTTGAGTGTACTGTATATCCTCCTCCTGCTATGACTGTATCTACAGTATTGTTGGAAATCCATTTGTGGTGTGATTTTATTTTTTCTTTCTTCACCGTATTCATTGAAAGGTTGATTGATTTTGAAAAACAGGAAGAAAAAAAAAAGATTCCCTGGCCACCAATCACATGCATGCATAAAAGTAAATGAGCCACTGGGGGCATAATACAACATACGTCAGATAAGACTGCAGCTATAGGAATACGGATTTTGTGCGGTTGAGGAGTAGCTCAGTGGTCCTCAGTGTCTAATACAACCCCACAATGAAATAACCAAACTACCCCTTTAACCTCAGTCATTGCTCCCCTGTCCAAAGACGTTCCCCAGGGGTCTGTGCTTGGTCCTCTCCTCTTCATCCTCTACATTTTCCCCTTTGACAACATCATATTTTATACACTGCTATACCAATGACCTCCAGCTCTAAATTATCACTTATGCAACTCACTCCTCCTCACCCACATCCTTGCTAAAATGAAATCTGTTGGATGAAAACAAACATACCACAATGCCACCTCACCAAAGCCATTTACTATCTACTGTTTGTTATAATTTTTTATGTTTTATTGTTGTTGTTTTTTTAAAGAAAGATTCTATTATCATGTAATCTAGACACTCCAAATAAATCACAGATATTATTCCTAGAATGGAAAAATAGCTAATTGCAAAAAAAATAAAAATCCAAATGTTCTCTTTCAGTTTTAATGAAATGTGGAAATCAGACTGGACAAATAAGACACATCCCTTGTTAATGCATTTGATACCTGCTATATTTGACATGATTATTTTAATTCAAGATAATCTTTGGTTGTTGCTATGTTCAGTAGCTACTCATTTGGCCAAGGGAATCCAAAACTAAAACTTCCTTGTATGGCCTCCCTTAACTTTATTTTATCACTGTACAAAAACTTGATTTTTTTTAAATTTTTTTAATAGCTTTAATTTCTTGTGGACAAGGGACGCCAGATAACCACCAGATATTATTACTGGACTGGAAAAATAAGACATATCTTGTTTTCAGCATTGTATCACAATTTCTGTCCCTTCATCAACATCTCTACTCACCTTCCCTCACCACACATTCACAACCTTGGAATCACTTTTGTCAGCTATCAATCAAATCAGCACAACTTCACTTTTCTACCACATAGCTTGACTCTCCTCCACTCTCCTTTTCTGCTACTGAAACTCTGATTCATGCCTTTATTAGATTTCAAACTGACCACAGTGACAGCATGCTTTACTGCAGGCAACATCAATCTCAGTCCTCAATGAACTCAGCTCAGAACTCTACTGCACGTCGCCCAGAACCTCCACTCCTTCACCCAGGCCCCCTCTATCCAACCTGCTCCCCTATCACACTCCTTCCGGCAGTCTCGCTCCTCTGATGCCAAACTCCTATCTCCACTACTCAGGACTAATCGACACAGTGTCTACACCTGGGGCGACAGATCTAGCCTCCCCCCACCACCACCACCACTCCTTCTGAGCACTCTCTCAGAGACTGTAGTGATCTTTCAGAAGTCAAAACACTTAATCACAACGTGTGACCGTGTTGAAGTGTAGTCTACCCAAATGTTTTAATAACTCCAGAAAAGACATAGAAAGTGCATTACATTATTGCAGATAGAAATCATAAGGATTAAATGCTGACTGAGGACCAAAAATATCCATACATCCATATTTAATGCGGCTAAAGCTTAAACAACATTAGATTCAGATTTATTGTCACTTTCGTGATATCCTTAGCATACATAGTGAAAAACTGCTATCCACAGATCAGTGGGTACGTCACATCATAAAAAAATAACACATGAATAAACAAAGGACACGGTTAAGATCATATACAAGGAGCAGCGGATAATGGTCGCAACACTGTATAATCAGAGCAGCGAAGTGCTGATGCATGAACATGTGCAAAAGCTTACGCACGTGCTGTCTATTTGTGATGTGTTTGTGATGTGCAGTGCTGGTACACTAGTAATTTGTTAAATATCAAATCATTCAGAATTTGTGCAAGTAAAATAATCACATGAAACAATAACCAAACAAATATTTTTTTTAAACAAAATATGTCACCACTAAAAGATATTTCACTTTTTTTTAAATACCAAGTGACATAAGTGCACAGTGGTGCAGTGGTCAGCACTGTCGCTTCACAGCAAGAAGGTTCTGGGTTCGAGTCCCGGCTCAGGCAGGGGATCTTTCTGTGTGGAGTCTCCATGTTCTCCCTGTTCCTGTGTGGGTTCTCTCTGGTACTCCAGCTTCCTCCCACAGTCCAAAGACATCAAGAGGGGACGAGGCTGATTGATACTCTAAATTGACTGTAGGTGTGACTGTGAGTGTGAACGGTTGTCTGTCTCTATGTGTTGGCCCTGCCCTTAAGAGGAATAAGTGGAAGAAAATCTATGGGTGACATAAGTGGAAATGCTTCAAGAAATCATTTGGGGTTTGTGTGTGTATGACGTGTCAATTTATCAGTTGAGAAACTGTAACTAAAAGGTTTTGTTTGTTTATACACCAGCCCCATGTTTGGGACTAGTTTTATTTATGGGTACAAAAAGCAAGAAACAGAAATAATTTATTGAGGGTGAAGGCTTTACGTAACACTAAAGAGAATGTGATTTATAAGGACAAACACCAAATAACCACCCTTTACCTTGATTTGAGAGGCCCGTATGTCTCACATTCAGCATCAATCAATGACTAAATGTGCTATTGATGTCCGAGATAATTATTATTAATTTTTTTAAATCTTCACACTGTCTGTGTGAAGATTTTAAGATTTATTTTTTCTGGGATAACTGTGCCTTCCCAGGATCACTGTACCTTCACAAGCCTCTGGAAAGTATTCATATAAATCGAAAAAACATTTCTCACTGGATTGCTCTTCACAACTCGTCCGACATGAGACGAGGGGCTGCAATTGGACATCGTCTCATCTCACAGGTCTGGAAGCTGAAAGAGTTGAGAACCACTGACTTGAAGGATTATACCAAATAACAGTCTTTGGGTTTTTGCCATCTCTGGCGGTACAGCAGATTTATAGCGTTGAGGAGCTTTCATGCAAAACAAATGCATAGCAGTAAGCCTCAGTACAGGGAACAGACTGACCTGTAACCTGAATCTTTATGTATGAAAAATTGCCCCATTCATATTTAGTACATCAATTCAATGCATATGAGGCAAACATTCAAAATGGATTACTAATTAACCAAATTAACTACAGAGCAGGTAATTATGGTAAATTGCCCATTGCATTTTCCAGCCATAGACCACAGTACACAAATATGCTTAGTGCTCTTGTTTCTTTACGAGTTGTGCAGCCGACTGGTTTTTCTACTGGTGTATTCAAATAAAAAAACTGAAAAACCAGTTTGGTTGATATTCAGTTTATTTTAAAAAGACAGTTCTTGAACAAGAATTGTCTGCTTCTTAGATGAAAAAAAGGTACTGTTGTTAAAATTTGGCACATTCATGGAGGAGTCTTGTCTGCTTGTACATTCGTCTGAATATTTTGTCCATGTTAAGTCATTTAATTGAAAGAAAAAGAAAAATTAAATACGAAAACATTAAAAAAATTAAGTACGAGCAATTCAACATTTTTAAGCAATTATTGTCCACTATTTCTTTGTGAAGACTAACAGAAAAGTAGTGTTAGCTGAGGTTGAACGATGTAAAGTATAAGGTCTAAAATGAATGATGCTTGAGCATTTGAACACATAAGTGGAGGTACGACTGTGAGTGTGAATGGTTGTCTGTCTCTATGTGTTGGCCCTGCGATGGACTGGTGACCTGTCCAGGGTGAACCCCGCCTCTCGCCTGAAAGCTGCTGGGATAGGCTTCACCCCCCCCCCCCACGACCCTTAATTGGAATAAGCGGAAGACAATTAATGGATGGATGGGCTTTACATAGGCTAGAACGTGAGTGAACAGGCAGGAGGACCAGGAATCTGCCAGAGCTGCGACAAACCCTAAATGTACACAGGAAAATAAAAAAAGTTGAGCGGTAACACTCAGTAATTTAAAGGTGTTTTTCTACCCAACAGGGAAGATAGTAAAACGGTCTTCGTAAATATTCTATTAAGTTTGTGTTGGAATCTTCAGCTGTCAATGTCACTTCAGTGCTGAGAGACTTCAGCTGTGTTATATGAATGTCCTTCTCGATAGCTTTTATGCTCACATTTTATTTAACTGAACCTCAGCGACTAGGTTTCACCCTAGTTTCCATGATGATGCTGTGTAGTTTTGTTCAAATTTGAATTGGCTGTCTGGTTTCCATCCTCAAAGTTGCATAAAGTCTCAATATATGCCACCATAAATGTTGTGTTAGTTGTGGTGTGGTCTCCTCTTGAGTTTGAATGTTTGTTTGTTTTTCTTTCTGGTAAATAATACATTTTAGTTATTGTCATAGTAATGATTCATGGTGTGGATAGCCTTCAAGGGATGCCAAAGATGGTGAATTCGGAAAAACTAAGTGAGGATGTGGTCACAATGGCTATAATTTATCAAACAAACCTAGGGAAAGGAAACGGATGAACATCAGACGTAGGATCATTCCCACAAACGTCCTGACATTTATCAGTATGGACGTGAACAGAGTGGCTACCATAAAATCAGGTCAAATCACATACACGTTTTCAATTCAGCTTGACCTGATGGAGTCAGATGGTTTGCTGTGAGACCATCGTGATGGTCATCTCAGAAGACAGAGCTAGTTCATAATCCAAATATAGATAGATACATAAGAATATATAGTTATATATATTATATGGTTGTCATAGGGACAGTCATTGGAGGGAGGAGTCATCTCCTCGCTGAGCAACTATACTATTTTACATTCATATAATATTTAATAGCAGCAGAGCAGAGTTCAGGAATGCACTGATAGACACACAGGTGATGGTGCAGCGTTGCGTCAGGCTGCTTCAGGACTAATGGCCTTCAGAATCAGCAGAGGAGCAGCAAAATACTGCTCCAGCCAGAGTATTACTGAATGCTCTGAAGTGCACACTGGTGCTTCTGTGTCTCTGCCAAGTGGAGGATCTAATCTATGATCTAATCATCTGTCCATGATGCTTGTCATTAATCAATTAAATATTAAATCATCTAGTGGCATTTGATTGATGACGACAACCCTGTTGTCATTTAGCAGGATTCAAACTAACCCACATGGTATGACTTCCTTTTATTTCACGTTTCGGTCTCGTTAAATAAAATTCTTTGGTTCAATCGATCAGGTGACGTGAAGATTTCAATCACCGGGCCATTTTTGTGCCAGTTTCTTTTGATTGATAAATGAGGGACCCATATCTCATGGCAATGGAGGAAGGAGTGGCCCCAGTGGCCCCACTTACTGGGTCTTCTTCCATTTCGGGCATTTTGGGTGGAAGAGGCACTGATGCGCCCGAGTCCGAGCATGGCAATGGTTAAAAAAAGGGGGGGATCCTTAATAGGTCTAAACAATGCAATTTCTTTGTGTTTATTAATTTCATCAAACTTATTTAAATTTTGGACCAGATGAACCAGAAAGTGTCAAAGGGGACTCCGAAACTGCCCAGCCTACCCAAGGGCAGCTAATACAGCATGTCTGACCCCCGTGCTGAAGACTCCAAAACTACCCAGTGTTCCCAGTCTTCCCAAATGCAGCCAACAGCGCAGTGGTGATAACTGCTCCTCCCTTCAGGCAATCAACACCACATTTCAAGACATAAAGGTTGAATAAACAAATTATGTTCACCCAAAATAACATTGCTTACCAAAACATATCACTTAATTTTAAAAGCGCCGAATCAGTTCCTTTCTACTCCTGAGGGCTCCTAACTGTGGAGGTTGTGGCTAGGAATCTCTGGGCAGGGGATTCTCTGGGTGCAGGTACTCAAATGGTACCCCATTCTTCTACGCAACATTGTGAAGAACTCCACATGTTAGGATTATATTGCACGCCTTATTGCACACATTTTCTGGGGTACAAAGCAGTTCCCCCCGCTCAACCAAGACAGAGCCATCTGCCCTTAAGGAGCCCTGCATAGGGCTCCTTAAGGGCAATGTGCATATTAGCACTTTTAAAACATCTCTCCTGCTCTGTCAGGGGATTTGCCAGGGGCATAATGAGGTACTTGACCAGAGGATAGCCTTTGGCGCCAAAATAAATCACATTGAATTGTTACAGATATGTGTCCAACAATTAAAATAATAATTGTGTGCATAACTCACCGATGAGATGACTCTGTCCATGCAGTGCGCCCTCTTGCAACTGAGCGTCTACGCTACTATTTTGAAAAATGAGCGAGTCTTGGTGCCTCCAGGCCACCAGGCTACCAGATTCAGAATACACGTTCTGGCATCACTTATATACTTGATTGATGCATATGTAATCATTCACAGATGGTGGCTTCAGACGCATATGGGTACAAATCAATTGCCCCAATCACATTTGTAAACTCTGCAATCTCATAAAATTCCCTTTTAATCACAGTTTGCTGAGCATCATGATATGGGAATTAAAAATACACAGCAGAGAGGGAACTGATGGCCTCAAAACTGCTGGCATAGTTCAGCTGAGTGACGGCTGGTTTATTCCAGACCGATCACCGATCTCCCGCTGAAAGGACCCGGTGGCCAAAAAGCCTAAGGTGGACAGCACTTGAAATGGCCCAGATATGACGTTGGAATGCCGGGTTTCCCTCCTTAATTTGGGTTCCTGGTTGTGGCATAACTCCAGGAGGAGATGCCTAGGGAGACGAAAACATCTCATGAGCCACTCATCACTCTCCTGGAAAAAAATCTTGGCAGTCCCAAAAAAACCCTCCCTCGCCTGATGGGCGCATTACGGTCCTTTGACAGCACCAGATCTGCCATCATTGAGCCTGAACCATCTCACAGCCAAAGCTGTTGTTTAAATAGGCGACTGACTAAAGTTCCACCTATCATATCACACATCTGTTGATATAAAAATAACTTTCAATTACGGGATTGTTTGTCAACCTGTGCCTAATTAAAGCAGCGTTCCATGCACCAATTCAAACTGAAAGGGTAATCGGGTACAAAATTTTAAATTTAATTTTTTTTAAATTAATAGGCTACATATTTATGATAAGGATTTGTCATGATACACACATCGTCATCAGTGACATGACATCTGCTTTGAAAATAACTCTCCGTCTCCTGTCCATGAGCCACAAGTCACGTCATCTGAAAATCTAAAACTGCATACAGGAACTCAGACCTGACGTAAGATTTCATTGCAGAATACGCTGACGTTCACCTTGATAAATGCCACAGTTTGCACAGAAATGAACGTATGCACATTTTACGCTCGTTTTCTGTCGTAGGGCCAAATGAGTTTACAACAATGTGTTTACTTTCCAGATATGAAAGTCAGGGGAGGCTTGACACTGTCTTCTTGTGTCGCTGCTCCCGGCACACCACCTTTGTCCAGGTTGGAGGGGAATCCAGCTTGTGCCATGTTGCTGCACCTGAACCCTGCACCACCCTATAGTATTTTCAGCATCCGACATGAACATTTTATGAGCTTCACCTTGAGTGAATAGTCACTCTTGGGCCTTGATGGTGTATAAAAACACACACAGCTGCTCTGTAGTGATATGGGCAGGCCAGCAAGGTTTTATACACATGGGGCCTGGCTACAGTACATCGTGAGTTTGGAGTGCTTTTCTATCTGGAGAAGCATTGCTTGAACATATTTCCTAGCATTTTGAAATGAAAGTACGCTAGGCTCCATGAAGCAGCATGTGCTTGGTTTATCATACTTTCAGGACCATTGCTCTTGCAAGAATGGGTCCTGTTCCTAAGTGATGTCTTTTTAAAAAAAACAAAAAAAAAGCTAGCCATTTTGGCGTCTGACAGTGCAAAGAAAGTCTGTAGTTGTATATAGTTTAAATTCATCTGACCAAATCCATCCATGAATAAACTCAGAAAACATGGGTCACATATGAAAATCATGTAAGAGCTGTATGGCACAGTAAATTCAAAACATAAAAATAAAGTATATTCACCCAACTATAAGATCATATTCATAATGTCTATGAATTTGTCTGCAACTACAGAATTTATTCAAACTCATCAGTATTCCGGGATTTAAGCTGCTCTCATCATCTCATGCAGCTGCAGAGTGATTACCACAGGATTTATCAATAAAACATACATTGCTGTTTAATTCTTTTTTCTTTAAACCTTCTCCCTCACTTGTAACACAATTTTGTCTAAGGAAAAGTGATGGCGAAAAAATATGTGACTAGTGGCTAGCTCACGTAATTCCATATAAATGTCCTTCCTGGCAAACATCCATAAAATGCTCACTGTGTGCAATTAGATTGAGACTATATATCAACACGTACGGGGTAGATCAATAAAACTGACATGCACGCACACTATATGACCATAGCCAGGCAGGAGAGTGGAAACACCTTTAAATTGTGATTCATTAAGCCATTAGCGAGGCGTTTTACAACATATAAGCTCAGTAATGATTAACAGCATTTTATTCATTTAGAATATACAGCATTTTTTCCAAGATTCACACGCTGAAATGTTTTGGGTTTTTTTTTATCACAAATAGAGACTCAGAAGTACTGTAAAAGTATATTCTTGAGTCATAACCTATATGTTTAAATTGTAATCTATGTAATAAAACACACAGACAGAAGAGAAGGCCGAAGATTTAACACTGTAGCCATATAAATTAATAACTCTAATCAGTGTGAAATTGGACACATTGGTTCAAATGTATCAGATATAAAGCTTTCACCCTCAAGTGTGTCTTTTTTATTAATTATAAAAAGGACTAAGGCCTCTAATATGCCTTTGTATTCAACTGATAAAGAGTATAAAGTAATGTAAAAGGGGCTTTTGTGCACGATTAAGTCTTTGGAAATTGATTTGTGCGTAATAGCTTTGATTCCCATTCATTTCAGAGCTCCGCATAAAAGGTGAAGGAGCAAGATCCACTGTCTTGAGAGAACAGGATTAACTGTCTCGTATTCGTCTCCAGGCGCTGAGACAAGCTGGCTGACAGTGTCGACATTCAATGCTCTGCACACCTGATAGGGCAAAAACCAGTGAGGAGTGTGAGGCCAAGCTGAACTGTACTGAATGGGAACATGAAGGTAGTTGGAAGGACTGGAAACTGGGAGACCATCAGGTTAACAAAGTGAAATTGATTGTGCATTTGCTAAAACAAGACTGGGTGAAGGCCCTGCAAATGCCAAGAAATCTCTCAAAAAGCTGTGAAAGAAGTAAGCGTGTCAGTGAATTTGAAGACTTTTCACTTGATGGAGAGGTAGGGTAGGACAGCATGTCAGTCAATTGGGTTGTGATTATAGCACTGGCAGGAGACGTTTTTCATTACCTAAATTGCCTGTAGTTATCTAACATTTGGATCAATATTGCAACACGTTCTCATTCATAGGAAATATCCCTGTTTTCTGAATCAAGCTTTGGGCTTATATCTTAGCAATTACGCGTTCATAGATAATGCAGCATTCTTGGACTTTTCACTAGGAGAAAGACTGTGTCCACAGCGCTCAAACTAATTAGTTATATTCCAAACAGGATATTGAGCATAAAAAATAAATAAATAAATTGCCAGTTGTACTCAACATATTTGATAGCAGTTATTTATTTATTTATTTATTTTGCCTGATGAGCGGAAAAAACAACGACAGCTGCATGTGAAAACTGGCAGAGTTACAATGTATGCTTCACATGTGTTTATAATAGTACCTGCTTCTTTGGCATCATGCATTTTATATATATATATATATATATGTTGCTTTTATGTTCTCATTAATACATGTATGTAAAAAAAGTACATTGCTGCACATATCTAGGTACCACGCTAAATGTTTATACATGACTTAAATTGTCCTAATCAGTTAGCCCGCTACTCAAGGCACTCTGCAAACTAATCCTGTCACAAAAAAGCTTGTTTTGCATAACAAAGTTTATTGCCTTGTCAAAAGAGAACCTTTGAATAATAAGGCTATTTTAAATAAGTAATCAAAAACAGTATTATAAACCAATTTATGTTGACATGAGGTGATTTTAAATGGGTACGTTCTCACTTTTGTCATGCAACCGTATATATATTTGACAGATTGTCATAAAATAAAACATCAATCTTGAGAGAGTCAGTAATTGCAACTGTGCCAAAAGTTTAGTAAACCAGTTATAATTTCATTTCACCTTCATGAAACAACAATGAATTAATGACTGGTAATTATGCGATTATAATTCTGCTGCCTCTTCGCTTTAATGTTCTGATTTTTTGCTTTGTTAAGCATCCAACAGAATTTGTTTCAAAGATCATTTTGACTGTATTGATCACAACAATAGTTTCACTTTAATTCTTGGTTTTGAAGACATTGATACATATAATCTTTTTACTTCAATTACAATCAATTCCCCACTGTGTCTTTGTCAACTTTATACTGCCATGTATTTCTCTAGTTCCCACTTTTTTTTTTTTTTTGGTGACTCACCTGTGTCTTGTTGGTTAGTCAGTCCTGGTCAGTAACAGCCTTGTTTCGAATGTTTCTATGTCCAATCAGCTCCTTCCTGCCCTCATTCTCTCCCACCTGTTTCTCCGAGTGTTAGTTGAGTTTATATTTTAGTCGTTCCCTTTGCTTCACTGTTTGTTGGACTGTCTGTTCAGTTTACTTCTCCCTGCTGTTCTTTTTTGCTTGTTCCTTGCTTGCCTTTTTCTTTTCTTTTCAAAGTCTGGTCCAGTTTGTTATATAGTTGCGATTGTGATGAACCTTATAATGACCTTTTAAATCATGTCCAACCAGGCGAAGTACATATTTATTTTATTAATGATTATTAAAGCTGTGAAAATGGTACTTTTGTTAGTATTTCTTTGCACCAACTGACAATGGAATAGTACAAATACAGGTATTTCAACCTCTTTTTCCTCATTCCTTGTTTTATTTTATAATTGTGACTTATTCCTCTCCTTTCTGCTTTATTTCCCTCCCCAGAGTGTTTTCTTTTGTTGTGATGACCTGCCCTGCCCTTAGTACTCTTTCCTCATTAGCCAACCTCCCTGCATTTAGTCTTTGGCCTCCCTCTCTTTGTTGCTATTTCAAACTCTTTGTGGTTACTGTCCTAGCCTCTGTATGTGTCTTTTGTGGTGTTCCTGCTGCATTTTTTTTTACCTTTAGAAGTTTGTGTACTGACCATGCCTTTTACAGTGAAGGCTTTAACATACCAGTTTAAATCTGCTTGTTGTTAACTGCATGTATGCTATATGTCCTTTGTTTTTGTGTGCCTTTTATATTTGTCCGGTCCTGTAGGCTGGTTGAGTTTTCCAGTTGTCTTAGTAATGAATGAATTCATTCTTTCTTGACCCAAAACAATCTCTTCAATGCTTTCCAGTCAGGTTTTCGACCACACCACAGCAGTGAAACTGCACTTATTAAGGTGTTAAATGACATACGCCTTAATTCTGATGCATCTAAAACAGGGGTGTCCAAACTGGTCCAGCAAAGGGCCGTGTGGCTGCAGGTTTTCATTCCAACCGAGCAAAAGCAACACCTGATCCAACAAATGAGCTGTGAGGACACAGCTTAATGATTGAAGTAGATTAAGGTGTTGCTTTTGCTTGGTTGGAATGAAAACCTGCAGCCACACGGCCCTTTGCTGGACCAGTTTGGACACCCCTGATCTAAAATATCAGTATTGGTACTACTAGACCTTAGTGCCGCATTCGACACAGTCGATCACAACCTTTTGCTTGACAGACTGGAGAGGTGGGTTGGACTTTCTGGTTCGATGCTAAATTGGCTCAGATCTTACCTAGAAGATTGTGATTTCTTTGTCTCGCTTGGGAACTGTGAATCTGAGTGAACAAAGATGACATGTGGAGTCCCGCAAGGCTCTATTCTTGGGCCACTTTTGTTCAACATATATATGCTCCCACTGGCCCAGTTCATAGAGCACTATAACATCTCTTACCACTCATATGCTGATGACACACAACTTTATATTACAGTGTCACCATGTGATTACAGTCCATTGCATTCACTGAGTGACTGTATCCTACAGGTCAGTCAGTGGATGTGCCAGAATTTTCTCCAGCTCAATGCAGAAAAGACAGAAGTCATCGTGTTTGGTCCAAAAAACACAAGGCTTGAGGTCAGCAGCCAATTTGACTCAATGACAATACAAACCGACCAAGCTACAAACCTTGGTATTGTTATGGACTCAGAACTGAATTTTAAGAGCCACATAAAAATTATCACGAAATCAGCCTATTGTCATCTCAAAAACATTGCACGAATCAAAGGATTTCTCTCTAAACAAGACATGGAAAAACTCTTTATTGCATGTCTTTACAGGTCTCAGTAAAAAATCAATCAAGCACCTGCAGCTCATCCAGAATGCTGCTGCCAGAGTCCTGACCAACACTAAGAAAATGGACCACATTACACCCATCCTTAAATCACTGTACTGGCTCCCTGTGTGTCAAAGGATTGAGTTCAAAATCCTGTTACTAGTCTATAAGTCACTGAATGAGCTTGGGCCTAAATACATGTCAGAGCTGCTGACTGGGTATGAAGCATCCAGACCCCTCAGGTCATCAGGGACAGGTCTACTCAGTGTCCCCAGGGTCAGAACCAAGCAGGGTGAAGCTGCTTTCAGCTTCTGTGGTCCACACCTGTGGAACAAACTCCCTGAAACTCTGAGGTGTGCACAAACTGTCAGCTCATTTAAATCAGGGCTGAAAACACTGCTGTTTACTGCAGCCTTCTTATAGAATTGATTTGGTATTTATCTGGATTGATTTAATATTGATTTGTCTGCTGTCGAATTGATTTTAAACTGTTTTATTGATTTTAAATGACTTGAATGTTTTAATTCACATATTCGATTTTATACTGTTTTTAACTTTCAATTCTCTCTTTACCTCTGTAAAGCACTATGAATTGCCTTGTGTATGAATGGTGCTATACAAATAAATTTGCCTTGCTTTGCCTTAATATATCCCCTGGAATCAACCACCTAAATACTTTTAATTTAGCTATATGAATAATCATATTCAGTTAATTTGAGTAACATCTTAGAATCTGCATTTAAACCCTCCATATTTAGGCGAAGCACTTGTAAAAAATGAGGTGTAAAAGATTATTTATTTCAGTGTGTGAGATTTCATCACATCACGTCTACAGCTGTACATTTAATTTTCGGGATGAAACTGTGCTGTTAGTAACATGAGCTTCTTGCAAATGTTGAACATTACACTGACTGAATACTGGAGATAATATGAGGATTTACATTCAGTATTGGATACAGTTTAGTTGTTGCATGAGGGGAGTTGTGGCACAAGTGTTCTGCCTTCCCGTCGCCCACCCAATTTGTTAAACCTGCTTGGGTGTGTGACTGCCATTCCAGTCTTCACATGCTGTCAGCCACGGTGAAATTCATGCCACCATTCTTACCAACATTGTCCTTGGCAAAGTGGAACCCTTGGGTCCTGTACCCCTAGGCCTGGACCCCTCAGGAGGGTGCTGATAAACTCGTGTTTCATTCTGAATAAAAACCCCTTCCTGAACATGATTTGATCCATATTATCATTTCGGGAAACACATTCCCTGCAGCTGCAGAACAGTTATTTCATAGATCAATCAATGTACAAATTGGCAGACAAGCAGGAGGACAGAAGAACACTGCTGGATTTTTCAAGTTAGCAATTTTCATCATAAGGTGATATTGGAGTTATGGCCAAATCACACACAGAGCCTAGAGGTTGATCCTCCATAATCCAAGCAGTCGATACAGGGGATCAGGGCTGCTATTTGGCCTTTTTCCTCTACCTGGCCTCTTGACTGCACTTGATTGATCAGCCTCGTCTTGCCATTTGCCAAAATGGACGGCAGGAAAAAAAAGCTGCAGTCAGGGGTATCAGTTGCCTTTGAGAAGCTGACCTTCAAGGCCTCCAGGTTGTGAGAGGCCATACAGCTTTTTCTCCAGTGGATTGTGATAGAATTTTACCTGGAGCAAATACACACAAGCCTTCAATTGCAAGATATTAGTTTGTTTGCCATTAGTTTTTGTTGAGGATTTAAATTTGATGAATAAGACTGAATTTGCAAGGTAAAAACCCAGAGGAGCTTTAGTCATACAGATATGTTTTGAGGGTTATGGAAATGTTTATCCATTATTAAGGCTTAAATGATTTTTTCTCTTTTGTCATAAAGCCTCTTCTCCACTGGCCAAACAGCCAGCCTACACCAGTGAGCACCTGGCTTTTGTCTGCAATGGGAAGCATTCAATCCCATGCCAAGTGACTCCGCAGTGGATACATGCAAGCATCAGCTCTGATTGGCATTGACAAAAATACAAAACCCAGGTGAACACTGTCTTTTACATGTGTAATTTCATTTAATTGTCACTGCCAGTCCATCACAGGGGTCATATACAAAGACAGACGACCATTAACACTCAACTTTTCACCTACAGGTAATTTTTAGAGTCTCCGATTGACCTATCTTGCATGTTTTGGGAGCCTCTGGAGAGGCACAGGGTGAGCATGCAAATTCTGCAACTTCTGCGACAACATTGTTGATTCGACTTAGAGTTAGAAAAACTGAGTGGAGCAAATGATTAAAAATAGTAACCACAAAAGCAACATCACTGCCCTCAAGGCAGCTTTCTACTATACTGTTTGTTTACCTTGTTGTCGGGTGCCTTCGACGTCAAGAGCGATGCTCCAGAAGAAACAAAAACAAAAAGCCAAGTTACTGTTCAATAGTAAAAAGGCCAGTCAGCTATTTCAAGTGGTTGTTTACCTGAGCATAAAAGATCTGCATGTAGGTGGGAATGCAATACTATGAATATTCCTTGTGTTTGCACAGTAGAAAAAAAATACTGCTGCACAGCTTGCCAGCCTACAGGCTGATACAACAGCGAGAACATCAATACTGCGGACCATAGTTTCCTCCTCACCTGGTATTTTTATTCAAACATTTAATGTGTTTCATGGTGAGACTTAAGGGACAACATACAAAGTAATTGGTCCTCCAGGGACAGAGGACAGCATGCCTGGCAGTTAGTGATTCATGCCTTTCTCACAGGTCCTGGGTGCACCAGGGCTGGGAATATCTCCCACAATACATCAGTGATGTTGTGCTTGCAGCTACATGATGTAATTGTCCCTTTTCTGTAAACAGCTGGATAGCAAGAATTGAAAAGATCATTTAAGTGTCTCTATTTTATGGTGTATACATTACTATATATATATTCATACATACATACACTGAGGCAATCATTCAAAGAAAGTTACATCTAATGTTGTGTTCTTGAATAGCAGAGATGCAGAACATATTATTTAGTCTTATCAACAACAAATGATAAACTCTTGACCCGTGAAGCTGATATTCGTCCCCAACCGACCTCGACCCACACCAACAGAAGGTTTAGATCAAAATCCCCCCAAAAGCCTCATTTTTATATTCATTTCAAGAATATATTGACTTTTTTCCATTGGTTTATTTCTGTAATTGCCTCACAAAGGTTTCTTTCAGCGGCTCGAGCTTCTTTCAGATTGCATCCATGCCTTGAGGTTTAACAGCAAGTGTTGGCTCGATATTTCAGTAAAAGTATCCCAGATTGGTCTAATTTTTATCAAGGATCTCTTTCTTTATAGTGGTTGAAAGTAGACTTTAATTGATTTCTAAGCAATTAAACACAGACAGCAGTTGTTCTGTAATTAAACCATTAATTGCAACTCAGTTAAGTAATAATGGTTGGTTGGATGAAGGAAGAAGGATTCTGCCAACAAAAGTGTGCACTTTTTTTAATCAAAGCAGCAAAATTACCTGTTTGCACTCGCCTATCAAGACAACTGGTGAGCCTTCCACCACGATATTGTAATCTCAATGAATTATCTCTGATACTAAAACAATAATTAAAAAAGGCAGAAATTATGATGAACTTTGTTGTCATACTTTTCTATTTCTCTTTTACATCTGAACTTGTTGTGTCATCGCTGACCAGAAGGTCTTCCCTGGTCCACTGAAGGTCAAGATTTCTTTGATGGAACATGATAGAAAATCTATTTAGTTCCACAAATGAATATCGTAATGAGACACAAGCTTAAGCTAACAATAACCTCCAACCTCTGTTATGTATTTGTCATATAGTTCAGAACAGCTGGACACATGTTTTGCTAACCTGCTGATAATAACTGATTTGAAGATGCCAGAGAGTGCGTAGCTTTTTTTTCTTCTTTGAGCATCAGGCTTGCAATCTTACAACATGCTGCCATGGATGTTTCTACCTTGCTCATCCTTTAGGATTAGTCTTTAAACCATGACCCAGTGGCTCAGGGATGATGAGAACACCGCTCCAATCTCCTCCTCCGAGGCCTCAGCAATCTGACAGAGAAAATGGTGTCTATCGGCAATGACCCTCCTTCACACAACCACCTCAATTTAGAATGTATTTTTCTAGACATCTGAAGCTATATTTCTGATGCACAGATCCAGGATAGATCTTTAGCAGCTACCCAGCTAGCAATTGATATGAAATCGCTTGATAGATCCCGATGATGAGGCTGGAGACACCCCCCCCCCCCCAAAAAAACAAAAAAACTATTCATTTAGTATCTCACACCCGCATCTAAAAAAAACTGCAATTCAACATTCCCTAATATTTTCTATCCAAATGTATTTTATAAATTCATTATGTATCTCAAGTTTCATATAAATGTGATACAGCAAACAAAAGCTGAGTTGATTAATGCATTTTCAACTCTTTGCCGATGCAGGGGCCGCATTCTTTGCCGGAACTGCTGTCATCAAACACTAAATCCAAAAGAAAAAAAAAGATGAGTAAGGTGGTTCTTGCGGTTCCATTTTGTGTTTCTAGTTTCTTCCTCACTTACCCTTTGCATCATGAGGTGCCAGTCTTGTTGCCTAGCAACTTTGACAGCTGCAGTTGACAATCGGGACACAGTAGAATAGGCCTTGAAATTTTAAAATTTTATTACTGTGGCAGCCCGTGCAGGTCTAGCAGTACCTCCAGGGACTCTCAGCTCAGCTGAACCAAATTATACATACATACAAATATACAGTAGACATCCTGTCGTTCCACTTCTTATGTACTGCATGTTGTAAATAGTTTAAAAGACCAGTGTAAATGAATAAAACAGTGTATTTGAAATTGTGGCCCAGGTTCTCAAGGGTGTAAGACACGCTAAAAAAATAAATAAATAAACAAACAACGACAACAACAACAAAATTCTAGGCATCATGTTCAAGCGAAAATGCATTTTCCATCTAAATGGGTGGGCTTTGATGTTGCCAAAAATGTATGACAAAATCTGTCTAATGTCAAAGGTCAGTAAACTCGCTCTCTAGTTAACACAGAGTGAAGCAAATGCATCCTCCCACCTGGCTCAAACACAAAATCCTCTCCCCCCCTTGGAGAAATGCGTAACATTTGCAATGCTTAATGTAGTTCTGCCGAGATTCTTTTGACTTGAGGAATTGTTTTACTTGACCAACCCGACAGAGGGCGGAACAGCTTCCATGCACCTCCGCTGACACATGGCATTAGTGCTAATGAATCACCTCTGCAGGATGTTTTCATGTCAGCAGAATCACTACTTGATCATGTCCATAGCTGCAAACTGACAGAGCTGTCATAGCGTTGCGAGGCGTGGCGCGTCCGTCAACGTTGCAATCAAAAGCCATTGAAACTGCTCTCGTATGCCTGTCCACTTCCTGTCCCAGAAAGATGTCAGTCTGGGAGCTGTCACACAGCTTTATCCCTCATAGGCTAACCAGCTCTCAACAAACCAAATGTGGGACAAAGAGCATGTTTGTGTGGGACACGTTACCAATGACCAGTTATCTAAAATTTTGATGTAATGTCCATCATATTTGAAACATAAATATGTCTACTCTGCCCTTTAGCGCACTACATCGCTATGCTTTGCAGACTAGCACGTTTCTACCAGTCAAACTGCAGACTGTGTGCCACAGTTTGATTGACAGCCTTCCCTTCTTTCTTGCCAGTAAAGGCCCGATCTTAGATATGCACCTATGCTAGCGTCTGAAAACTTCAGCCAGTCAAAATGCAGTACATAGCCTCTAGTTGAGGAGATTTGGCTTGAGAATGGTATGCACCATATTCTCTCAATAGAATGTGTCATGTAGAGAAAAGAATGATCTGATCTGGCTGTAACAGCTGTTTCCACACAAAAAAGTGCACAGAACCATGGAATGGAATGATACTGAATAAGAAAATCCAGGAACTTCCTGTGTTTCAAGACAATAGAGACGTACAAATACTGTATGCATCTGTCAGAACCACTCTGGTGAATACTTTCCAGTAGCAATTGGCCATCATGTGTAACAGCCTTTCTGTTATATATTAGTTGTCATACAGAGGTTCCCTTCCTCTTGTTCCTTTGGAAATTTGCTGCTTTAATGCCATGAGACCATTACAACTATAAATTAAAAGATTAAAGGCTTCAAGTTAGTACAGTGTAGATGGCGCATACGTGTGTGTGTGTGTGTGTGTGTGTGTGTGTCACACTTGGCTGAGTCAGGCATAACAGGAGCAGGCTCATCTGCTTCAAAGAAAATTTTCTCTTTAAGGGATCATGTTGGTGTTGTATTTTTAAAAAAAATGTCAACATTCAGAGCATGAACATCACAAACAACCACCTCAGCCCATCTTCGCCTCCTACACCGTTTTCTCTGGAGCAGACCACCTGGCGGCTCCTGTACAGGCATGCCACCTGCCGACTTACTCTAGTCACAAGCACGACTCACAGCAGGCGGGGGAGTTGAGGCTCATAACGTAGCCTGTCTGGCAGACTGGATGCATCAAGATGGCATTCGTCCATGTTATCTCTTGTCCCATACAATCTTTATAATGACAGAATCCAAAATCCAACCATGTATCCTAAAACAACTCGAATAGAATATTAGACTGATCTGAAGTAGTGTGATACATGTAGAGTACTGTGGTTCTCCCCAGTAAAAACATGAAGCTTCGCAAGATTTAGAGAAATGTGGGAGCTTCAGTTGTTAGATAGCATCTGGAAAAATGGAATATGTAATCCATAAGATATTATATATATCAGAAAATGGCTGAGACAAAGGAAAGGAAGGCCAAAGGAAGACATCAAAAAGATATTGACCTGCCAATCACCTCGGTAGTCAGGCTGCTTGCGGCCGACATGATTGGCTAGACATTTTAAGCAGATTTACATAAACATTGTCAATATGAGTGGTTACTCCCTCACTTTTTTCCACATTATAGTCTAGCATGTAAACTGTTATTGTGTTAGAATAACATGAGCTTAACCGGGCTCAAAATTTGCTGCCTCCGGCATGAAATGCATTCTGGGATGCACTGGGGATCCTCCAAATTCAGAGGAAGGAGATCATAATTCTCTTCTGCATTTGAAGGCGCCACTTGAATTGAGAATTTATCTGACGTACATATCCTACATCATCCGGGTATTAGTCATCTAAGGCCGGTGCAAACACAGCACCCATTCATGTATGCAAGGTTGGAACGTCGCTCAGGTTTTTGCTTAGCAGATTTTTTATGTGGCGATCTGACTATATCACAGTTTCTTATTCAAATGAGCGGTGTAATTCAATAAATGTGACTGAGTACAATGAAGATTGAAATCTACTTTGAACATATATATATAATATATTTTGCATTTATACTAATATATATATATATATATATATATATATATATATATATATATATAAATTAGCATAACAAGTCCCAGTTTTATTATGGGGAGAAGCAGGAAGATGACACTCTGCTGACAGTGGGAGCTAAGCCGGTTACAACTCATTTCAGATTCCTGGTGCTTTGCCCTCATGCTTTTCATGTAAGTATCACAGCTTGGGTATGCTACTCTGGAATTTGTCTCATTATTTGTATAATTGGTTTCAGGTACAGGTTCATCTTCTTCAGGGATTCATATCTCTTCATTTAAAAAACATATCTTAAAGTGGTAACAACCAACATTAAAACTGATCATTTCAACTACGCTCGTGCCTTTAGTGATGGCAGCCCCGTGCTCACCTGATATTAAGATAGTAATTTTTTTCTCTCTATGGCTTTTTCACATGAACAGACACCTTGATAATAACCAGTGATACCTTCTATGATGATTGTCATGTGACTGAGAGAAAGAATTCCCCAAAAAAAGGGTCTTATATCACAAGGTCATAATTAATACAGCTTCTAGAAGTCATTTGTCACTTGCATTTTTGCAGGTGGGGAAGGTCCCTGTCATTACCTGAGCTGATGTACCTATGTGTGAACATATAGAGCTATGTAGTAACCTGCTATTGGAGGCACTCACACTTCCTGGAGCACACTGGGTCCGTCTGTGCTGTGTAACGTGAGTGTCAGATCTGTTATTATTTCCTTTTCTCATCATACAACAAATTTGGCCCTCCAGGCATTGAAAATGACAGAGTCTCCTTAGAAACTGCTCTGTTTGTGCTGTGGAGCATCTAGGATCACATACATATACTGTAATTGTATATGTCTGGTGCACTGGGTTGCTGCAGGCCATACTACCTCTAGCGTAATCCCCATTGAACAAGCTGATCATTTCCTCACGTGTTGTTCACGGGCATTAAAAACAATTTGGTTCAGATCTGAGCCCAAGTGTTCAATTATAAGACTTATCTGACAATGGCTGGTAACCAAATTACCAAAAACAGCTCTTGGTAGATAATCGGAGGTTGCAACTTTGATGATACTATTGTAACAATATCCGCATATCTTTTTTAAGGAACTACTCAGTGTAAAAGCACATCAGTAATTGTAGTTGTTGATGGAGGACCTGCTCTTCCCTTCATCCAAACTTGAATCTAGACCCCGTTCTTTGTGGATCCCCTTCTGCCCTTTGTATAACCTTAGTTGGATGTTCTTTTCAGGCCAGCTGGTGATGGTTTAGTGGCACACACAGCTGTGTGTGAGCAGCCTAGAAGGCACTTGTTCAGCGACCTGAATACGATTAGTCCATCACCAAGTGCTTCCTGCTACAAGGCTACTGTCCAGGTTCCCTGAAATGGGGTGCCAAGGCCACAGAGCTTCCTTTCTATGTTGTTGCTGGTATCCATGGCCGTGGAGGCGAATAGGCAAGCTACTGTGCTTATTTTAAACAAGGAGAATCACTTCAAAGGCCCACTGATCCCCTCAGCCCCATTTCCACCACTTGTTTACTGCCTTAACTAAAAAGAGTTTAGTCCCCGGGAGCAATGTTCTGTGTGAGTAATTACTTTTATCTGTTGATTTTTTTTTTTTTTTTTTTTTTTTTTTACTCAATAATGAACATGCCATTTTGAAAAGATTGCATTTTGATCACCTTCCTTTTCTCCGAGGTTTAATTTCACGCATTGGAAATTAACTGTTTAGGTCTTAAGGGGGCTACAAATTACAGCGTGCAGGTTGTTTTTTTTTTTTTTGACAAAGAACGTAGTGATCTGTTCTAAAGTTTGTATCCGAATGAAATAACCATAAGTTTTCTCACGCGGAGGTTAGCTTGCTTAGTATCCAGTGTCTTACTCATTTCTGTAATCTTCCAAGCTCTTTGCTAGCACTGGCTTTACCCATTGAACGCTTAGACTGTTTTCCTTTTTAATGACCCACATCAAAAGGACATTTTTTTTTTCAAGCTTAGGAATGAATAATTGACATCACTCCGAAAAAAAATAATAATAAAGCACAAAACCCAGAGGAAGTGATTCTTCTACAGAACAAAAAAGTCTTATGGCTCTTCTTTGAAACAGGAAATACTGTCACCTCGGGCAGATTTCAAAACACTTTAAATGAATGCAATCAAAAGTGCTGTCAATACTCTTCACTGTATATTCTGCAAAGTGGAGAAATTGCTGTCAGTGTCCAAGAGCCCAGGAAAATAAAGGAAAAAAAAGAAGACTATTCCTCTCTTATCTCATCCAATCTGAGTAACACACTCAGGGAGGGAGGGAGGGGAGCAGAGGAAGGAGAGGGAGGAGGCAGAGATTCTCTTCTAATGAGTATCTGGTGGGTGTTCTCTTGGAGTCGTGACTTGTTTGTTCTTCTATTATTCCCTGAGTCTTCTATCCCTCTGTCCGTCTTACAATGGAGGGATAGGAGACTCAGAGAATAAGATGTCGCTGCAGCGTCATCCTGTCATGGCCTCCTGTCAGAAACAACTAATTGGATCCAGTCGGATTGACCCCCTAGATCCTTTTCTCCGTCTCAAGTGTGACCTTATCATTCTGAGTGGCTCCTTTGACTTGTATTTAAATTCTATGCGTCTATTTTACACACACACACACACACACACACACACACACACACACACACACACACACACACACACACACACACACACAAATGACTTGCTCCAGTTGTGGAATCAGCTCCTGACATTGGACAAGGTTGTTCCAGGTTCCACCAAAAAGTAAAAAAAAAGAAAGAAAGATGTGGCGTGAGGGATCAAAGGTACTGGAATACTGTTCCATATTAATTAATATATTCACTATAAACCCAGATTATGAAAATGTTGCTATCGAGTTTAGCATTTTTCAGCAGCTGCCAACTTTACATAGGATTTGTACTGGGATTTTTTCCCCCTCTTTCACTTTGTCTTTGATAAACAGTGACCATATTGTTTTTCTTCTTGCGGTTCTTTAATTGCGTGACTATAAACTTTTTGAACCCCCAAGATAATTTCTCTTGACCCATTTCTCTCTTCGCTTATATCCGTTTTCACTCGGAGGGTTGGATTCAGGTATCTAAGAGAACAAAAAAAAAAAAAAGGGAGGAGAATGTGGTGTGAGCATATAGCATCATCTCACCTAATTAGCAGGCAGGAGATAAAAGGCTGTCATTCATAATTGAAGCTGGCGGAGGAACCCTGTCATCCCTGAATTTGCAAGTGAGAATGTTAAAGCTGCGTGGTTCCTGCCCTGCTTTCATCTGCAACTGCACAGAGAAGAAACTTTAAAAGGCTAGATGTGTCTTTTTTCAGGTTACGAGTGAAGGGAAATTAAGCCATTGTGCTTCATTTAAAACAGATCCTCTTGATATGCCCAAAAAAACACTTCCCCCTGTCTCGTCTCAAATGCAGCTATTGTCTTCGTTTCACACATTTTTGTTGTTGTTGTCGCTGTTGCCGAGGGGCAGCGAACATGAAGAGGCTCCGATGATTCGGTTTTGGTGCAGAGCAGGTGAACCTGCTCTGTGGAGTTATGCGGTATGTCAACACTTTGCAGAAAGATGATCAATATACCTCTCAAGCAGGGATGGTTCCCCGCGCTTCTCACAACCCTGCAGTGTTGAAACAGTTTTTCAACATCTCTTTTTTTTTCTGTCTGAGTCATGACAATACATCAGAGATCCTTTTGCAGCTAAATTAGCTTACTGTGGAGGGGTTGACAACAGTGCATAATAATAATGTGATGAAGCAGATTCCCTGTCTACTACCATGCTACTCATCTGCACCTGATCTTGCCCTGCCTCCAACTGATGATCTGATACTTGATGATCCCAGCTTATTGCTCTGCTCCACCAAGCAAATCACAAGGCCACCTGCAATACTGTATTTAATTAGTAGGCTAAATGAGAAAAAGACCAAGCATGCCACCTGGTATTGTGCCTCTGATTGGGTGACTCAAAATTACTTAATAAATACCCTTAGAGGGCATTTTCACATAATGTACTCGCACAGAATATTCTGCATATTTTCATAGGTATTGTTCTTAGTTAATTTATTGAACCCACTTACTGTATGGAAATTCAGTTGAGCCTGAAATTGTTCATACCCCTTTCAGTTTTAAGGACTTTTTGATTTTCATACTGTAGCTCTCCATCCAACATATGGAATAAGTAGATAATATAAGAAGGTCTACAGCCACACACCATTTCCTTAATAATGTCTACACACACAAACACCTTGAGATTGTGATCACAAAAAAATCGGAATGTGCAAAATCATTCCAACCCTCTTGTAATCATGAAAACTAATCGTTTAATGTTCAAGACCAGTTTTCTGCCCTGTATAAGTTGAATAGCTCCTTAAACGTCAGCCATTTTGGAATCAACACAGAAGCTGTCATGCCAAAGACCGAAGGACACAGGGAGGACTGGCGTACAGGATTTATTGATGCCCAAAAGGAAGGAAAAGGATACAAGAAAAAAAATCGCCAAGCAAGTTCAAGTGCCAATTTCAACCATGCAAAGTACTCGGAAGAAATACAAAAAGTTTAACGCTGTGAAAACTCTCCAAGGACTGTGTTAGAAGGCAACAGTGTCAACTCGGCTTGCCTGAAAGATTCAGTGACAAGTCCAGATCAATCCAAGAATTACTACAAAGGCTCTTGTGAAAGAACTGAGCTCAACTGGTGTGAATATATTAAGGCAGACACTCCAGCGGACATTACATTGAGGTGGCCTCAGTGGACGCCGATCAAGAAAGAGTTGTATTTTTCCACCACGGCATGTGAAATTGCACCTAGCCTGCGCAAGCCTCACATAGATAAAGATGAAAGCCTCCAGGCAACTGTTCTTTGGTCAGATGAAACAAAGATTGAGCTTAATGGGCACAGAGATGTGGCTTTTGTGTGCAGAATGAAAAATGAGGCCTAAGAACCAGAGAACGCCATCTCTGCCGTAAAGCACGGGGACGGCAGCCTGACATTCTGGGGGTGCTTTGCAAGAGGTTAGTGGCAGTTAGTCAAAGTGGAAAGCCTCATGAAAAAAGAGCAGTACCTCAAGATTCTCAGAGAAAAAAAATCAAGCAGTTAGCTCAGAGTCTGGACCCTGCAGAGTGTTGGACTTCAGCAGGACAATGGCCAAGAACATACAGCCAAAGTGGGGAAGAAATGGTTTCAGGACAATGATGTGAAAGTTTTGGAATGGCTGAGTCACAGTCCTTGATCTCAAGCCCACTGAGAACTTATGGGTGGAAGAATAGGGTCACAGCAAGGATGCCTTCCAATCTCAAGGAACTTCCCAAGGACTTTTCTAATAAACGTGTGAGCAAATAGAATCGTCTTTATTGCAAACAGAGGCTTTTAAATTGATTTCTGAAGCAGGGTATGAATCGTTTGGAACAATGATTCTTTGTTTTGTTTTTGCATTGTTAAAAAGGTTGTTTAAGTTGTAATTCCAGAATAAACTGTGCATGGCCGAAGGCTTTCCAACATTTACTGTCAGTGTTGTTTTTGGAGGGAAGAGCTACTGTATTAATTAGAAAAATTAAATACGCCTTAAATTTGACAGTATATGATATGAATAATTGTAGGCTTTACTATTTGTAAATGCATTGGAAGCATGCATTTTCTTCTTTGTTTTTCAAAAATGTCATGCTATTGTCTGAATGACAATAACATCTTGACTCTTGAGTAACTCTGGAAAGTAGCACAAACACAGACGTAGGTCAAGGAGTCCAGATGTACGAGTGTACTTACACACAAATGACAGTCACCAATTTTCATATATCTATCTTTCTATCTGTCTATCTATCTATCTATCTATCTATCTATCTATCTATCTATCTATCTATCTATCTATCTATCTATCTATCTATCTATCTATCTATCTATATATGAGAATTGTATGTATTCCGTCCGCTGCTGTGTCCTTATACTCTGTATCTTGGATGAACTGCTTACAGACAGCTCAAAGTGCTCGAAGACACATGGTTGCTTGCGCTGATATATTCACACACACACACACACACACACACACACACACACACACACACACACACACACACACACACACACACACAAAATCAATAATATTTCATCAGCAGCCTGCATGACTTTAGCAGCAATCAGAGAAGTTTATGCTGATAAATATCATTCACTTTTGCTTCAGAACGAAAAAAAAAAACCCACACACACACGTATGGAAAAATGGTATTATTTTTGCATTATAAATTCCCACAGACTGTTGAGGTGAACAATAACAACTGGCACATTATTACACTTTATTTTAAAATATGATTAAAATATCCACAGCTGATAATTATTTAATGTGTCATCCAGTGTTTGAAAATAATAAAATAATAATAAGTGTTTTTGGTGAGTCATGGTGGCACCCAGTGCCTTGAACCATGAACAGAGCTCAGTCAGTGTGAATAGACCAGTGGCAGAGGGGGAGTCTTCTCTGGATGGATAGATTAATATTGATTGATGTCTGGATAGACGGGAAGAGAGAAATAATATTTCCTGGTGCTTCTTGTAATGCCAATCATTGTATGACTGCTGTTATTAAAATGCAAGTGTACTTCCTGTGTATGTATTACAGTTTATAAATTGCAACACATATTATATTGTGTTAAATTGATATTGTTCTTAAAGTTGGGGCACACTTTTGTACATTAAATAAATTATACGTTCGTCGTTTTTCTGGCAGGTTTGAAATAACATTGACGTTAATTTCATATTTTGTTACATCAGCCACTAATAGCTATCAACCTGCAGGCTAGGTTGTTCACAATGTTTCTCGAACTGCCTCTTCATTTTTCAAATTCAGTTCTAAAATAACTGGAATCGACTTCTGCTGTAGCCAGATGTTGGCCCACTAAATGTACTATCATATAACCTTTGAATATTTACATGCATGTCAATATACACACATACGAAGAAGCAAAAATGATTAAATAATAGAATTTGTCCTAAACAGACTTTCCACTGATTAACAAGAGACACCTAATATTAAAATGCTGTCGTTTAGATGTATTTATCTATTTCATGAGTTGTATAGTGCAGTGAGAGCAGTTTATTCCCAACTTTAATACAATTTCTCTAGATAGAAATATGTCACACCCTGATCGTGCTTTTGGCCTGTTGCTCTTCTGAAATCAGCTTCACGTGATCATTGTTCAGTTTTTGTTTTGTTGTTTTTTAATTTCAGATTTTAAATGTAGTTTGTGTTTCCTGAGAATTCTCAAGCTAGTACAGAGAGTGAAAGTCTGGATAATTTGTGTGTTTGGTAATATAATATACACAGTGGGAGGCTGGAACACAAACGCTATGTGACTGAGCCCAGAGTATGAATGATTTAATGTCTTTATCGTTAAAAGTACTAAAAAATACTGGAGTCTATCCCAGCTGACACTGGGTGGGAGGCGGGGTTCACTCTGGACAGGTCGCCAGTCCGTTGCAAGGCCATGAGGAGCAATCAGGGGTTCAATTCCTTGTTCAAGGATACTTCAATATGGTCACCAGGGGAAGAGAGGATCAAACCAGTGACCCTTCAGTTGCTAGACGGTTGCTCTTCTGCTGACCCATGCCACCCCAGTACCCACTAAACAATACCAGAGGATAGATGTTGTTTCCTGCAATATGTTAAATTTTCTGCAACCATGACCATGACTTAAGTTACTCAGATAAGACTCAATCAGCGAAATGACCATCTCCCTGTCTTGCAAGGTGGTGCTCAGAGGTTGATCTCATTCAAATTTTACTTAGTTTAATGTATTTAATATGATAAATCACTTCTGAAATTCTAACTGATTAGTAAATCCCCAGCATCCCTTCTCTCATTTTACTTGCCAAACCAATAGGTATGGGAAAAGAATTGTATACATTTCAATGCACTTCAATAAAGCCCCTGTAATTAGAACACGCCGCATGTCTGAATTTGATTATTGCTCTCTAACTAATCAGAAAATAAAACCGTCTACTCATCTACATGGCCTCTCTGTAGCACTGCATGTCTTTTAGGTGCTGAGCGAAAATGCAACCCTCAGAAAATGGGTCAGAATCATATGAAAAAACACATTCTCCTTAAACACCTGGAGAATGTAATAACTTAATTGGCGGATTTCACAGAAGCTGCAAATTTTTTTTTGCACGTGACTATTTACAGCATCAGTGATTTAAGTGAGATCTGCTCATTAACTACAGTCCCATGTCCCTGGTAATAATGGAACATGTCACCCAGAGCAGCGCTGAGGCTCGCTGATGTGTTTTTAATAGACTGGAAGTAACAATGGAGTACTTTGGTACACAGAAATAAGGGTTCGTCTATAAAGGCAATACTGTTGTCCTGGAAATGATGGTGTAAAGGCATCAGCTCGTACCGATGTCGGTGTACTCTTTAACCTGTGCAAAAGAAATGAACCCCCTGTTACTTATCAAAGAGCTTGTTAAAGTCCTTCATGCAGCTCCACTGCTGCTCACAGTGACATTCTCACTACTCCATTGAACTCCATTTTCAGACTTTCTTGCTTTTTAGCTGTTCTAACCCAGGCTGATGCACTCCCATCTGAGTGGTTAGCCTGAATCTGTTTGCTCTGATTGCCCTTGAATGGTCCCTGTGGCCAGCTGTGGTGTAATGGCTGCCTCCCCATGGGACACACAACCTCTTAGGAAAGGAGGAAGGACAAATAATCAATGTGTACAGCTCCCTGATGATGACCAAAGGAGTAGTGTTGAGGCTGCGTTACATTTCTGGGGCCTTCTCTGAAGCTTTAGCGGACAGTTGCACTTGTAATAGATTAGCTGTGACTGACCACAAAGTATCACCAATGGCTAAAGAGCACGGACCAAGGGGCGACACTGGATGGAAGCTTGATTTGATGTTATTTTCCTCCAGTTTCCTCATTGGTTATGATGATGTTGCGATCCCACAATTGTCACGTATAAGAGGGAGCGAGCTGCACATACCTATTTCCTCCTCTGTTTTGTTTTTTTCTCTTCCTTAGCACTGATACTCCTCTGAAATCGATTAAACTCATACAAAAACTAGAGAGTAATCACAGTACCTACCTCCATCAAGAGGCAACATGGATACAGAATATGAACATACTATCTATAAAATCCATCCATAAATGTTTTCCCCCAACTCCCAAATTCACAAAGGGTTAACCCTATGAAAATCCTTTTTGGTTTCTGTGATAACCATTGAAGAAAAACCTACCAGTGATCACACATCCATCATACGTTTTAAAACTTTCAAATTAAACTACTGTATGTCTTTATTTTCAGATAAATCTGATAATTCTTAAAAGAAACGGAGAAGCAGAAATTGAGTTTCAGATAAATGGAAGTTAAACCTTTAACCTGAGTATTTGTGGTACTGGATGA
The DNA here is from genome assembly GCF_037954235.1 of Aulostomus chinensis. Taxonomy (NCBI): domain Eukaryota; kingdom Metazoa; phylum Chordata; class Actinopteri; order Syngnathiformes; family Aulostomidae; genus Aulostomus; species Aulostomus chinensis. Next base: position 15,819,952 of record NC_141325.1, on the reverse strand, counting down.
AGTTCTAAGGTTAAGTCACATTTCAAATGCAGTCACATGTATCCCTCAGTTTTCACTGTCCTGGTTGCATTCAAGGTACAGTACAGAACTGTCAGCTGTCTACTTCTGCTGCCTGTTTACTCCCAGGTGTTAAAAAAAATCACAAGGAATTTACAAATATATTTTTTTCAGGCTTTCTACCTCGGTGGTGAGTAAAGCGTATCGTCTACAGATTCTATAATTCCGTTAGCGCACCTGTGTTGACGGGAAGAGCTCCACCTCCTGCACTGAAAAGACGACGTGCCGGAACAATCCAATCCGATTCACTTAAAGGCGGTTTGATGCTGTCAGAATTTTTAGTGAGAACTTCCTTCAGTCAAGCATGATGCTGATTGACATGAGCTACGAGGAAGAAAAAAAAAAAAGCAGAGGAGGGGATGGTGTGTGTGTAAGAGCACACAGGCTCCATGATGGAACTGCAAACTAGTAGTGATTTGAAGAGTAACCTGTTCTGTAAATGCAGTAACACCAATGGCCCATGACATCCTCCCCAGAACAAAACACCAGGTAGGTCATAAACACAAGTGCCAAAAACTAAATATATTGATGTTTAAGTGAAAGATGACTTGAAAGTATTCTGACCACAAGAAAGTGGGAAATAAGGCAATAAGAAGCTGGGATGGTGTTGTAGATCATTTCATAATGCTACAAAAATTGTGCAGATTGTGGATATCAGACTTTACTACAACAGTATCTTATTCCAAGAAAGTACATTTGGTTTAATTTACTTATTACAAGCAAAATGGGGGTGTTTTAGACTGTAAGAGCAACAAGATTGGCCCAACATTAAAGTTTCTTTATTAATATTTGTACAAATAGTTTCAGCATGGCCAGCTGCCTGCTTGTGTTTCCGTCTTTCTGCATTTAAACTACATTTCTGTCAGGTCCATTCACGTCAAGAAACACAGAGATGATAATGAGCTTGATTTGTTTATTATAGTACAAATTGGCCGTTTGGCTCTGTTCAGAGGAGTCCACTGATCATTTTTCATGAGCACCATGAAACGGGACCAGCAGCATGAAAGAAGGTTCTCCCAGTTTAAGACTGGAAGAGCAAACATACCCCCGTGAACAGAGCAGCAACATGACATGGAACGAACTATGCCATGTATACACGACAAGGTGGAGCTGGGGAGGTGGACGGTAGCAAGTTGCGAGCAGGAGCAACTGTAGCAGCAGATAGCACAGCAGATAGCAGTAGATAGCAGCAGATAGCAGCAGATAGCAGTAGAGCAGTAGAAAACAGTAGATAGCAGTAGATAGCAGTAGATAGCAGCAGATAGCAGTCGATAGCAGTAGATAGCAGCAGATAGCAGCAGATAGCAGTAGATAGCAGTAGATAGCAGCCGATAGCAGTAGATAGCAGCAGATAGCAGTAGATAGCAGTAGATAGCAGCAGATAGCAGTAGATAGCAGTAGATAGCAGCAGATAGCAGTAGATAGCAGTAGATAGCAGCAGATAGCAATAGATATCAGTAGATAGCAGCAGATAGCAGTAGATAGCAGTAGATAGCAGCAGATAGCAATAGATATCAGTAGATAGCAGCAGATAGCAGTAGATAGCAGTAGATAGCAGCCGATAGCAGCAGATAGCAGAAGACAGCAGCAGATAGCAGTAGATAGCAGCAGATAGCAGAAGACAGCAGCAGATAGCAGTAGATAGCAGCAGATAGCAGAAGACAGCAGCAGGTACCAGCAGATAACAGTGGGCAGAGCAGCATAAGCCAGAAGCTAGCAGATCAGTAGTTGAGGCCGGGTGACATTTAAGTTGAGAGGGGCCAATCAGAAGCTTGATTTGATTTTGGGATTTGATCAGCTGATGCGGAGCAGCTGTAGATCGGCGGATTGATCAATTCTACAATTTCATTTAGCAGACGCTTTTGTCCAAAGCGACGTACAACACAAGCAAGAATTGGGATCAGTTTGATTGACGGACAGGAAAGCCAATAGCGCTTGACTACCACGGCCTGACAGAACTAACGCTGACGCTCGATTAACTGATGAAAATAAACGCATACACGAGAATCAATACGATGGAGCAGAAATCTCAATCAGAAGTCTGTAAACTGATTTTCATGAAGGAAAACATGTGGATCTGCAGAAAAAGCTGGATGCATTCTTTTTTTTTTTTTTAATCCCCAAAAATCTTGTTCAAGGACATTTCAGCACTCTCTGAGGGAAGCGGGGAAAGCCTGACCCACGCCACCCCACGTTCTAGATTGGTGATCCGAAAGACCTACTTTTGGTGAAAATCTATGAATGGATTTTGATGATACTCTATTCTGTATTCATCTAGCCTCCTTAGTGTGGGTACTGCCTTAGTACTTTCTGTTCAGAATGTGTTGGGCTTAATATTTATATCGCTGTCAGGTGTACTGCAGTGTTGTGACGGTATTCCTGGTATTAGAAGCTGCTTGTCAAGCACCATCTGTACAGTTTGTTTTGGGTCAGGGTAGATTTTAGAACACTAATGTTGAGCAAAAGAACACTTAATAAGGCATAAATATCACATTTTGTTATTTAGTCTTCCTTCACATGGTCATAGAGTATGTCTGCATTAGCCACCCGGATCTTCCCTCTTATTTTTCCTCTGCCCTTTAGTAAAAAAAAAAAAAAAAAAAAACAAATAAATAAATAGGGCCTAATGGCACTGCAATCCTACATGCACTCTTTCCAGCAGATGGTGGCTCCATGTGAGGCTTAACTAATCATAAACATGTAAATAATGCAAGGTGCTCTTGCTGAAAGGGCTTGTTGTAGCACATGAGACAGTGAAACACAGAGGGGGCTTAAGGCTTTCCCAAACAGGATGTGCTGGCCTTCTCACCACAACACTGCACAAGGCTCACTCCCACTCTGCAGAATGACTCAGTTTAAATGATCAACTGATTCAAGTCGGTCCTCTGTTGTTTTCATTGAGACATTTGGAAGAAATTTGTTCCCTTTCCGGTGAAATCCACTGATAGCGCTATCAATAATACAGTAGAAATGTTCCCAGAACATAATTTTAGTGACATGGTGAGAAATACAATGCCAGTTTTGTTTCTATTTTCTCATATATGTGTGTTGTATACGCTGCATCTGGTTATCCTGAAAATTGAAGTTACAAAAAGGATAGATCCTATTAATTTATTTGGAATTTTAAAAAATGCAACTGTTTTGAACCTTAATATGCCCTCCATCCAGATGTCGCATGCCTCATAACTATAAAACCAGCCTTCAAAACAGAGCCCTAACGTGTTTTGATGCTTGTGTTTGTTAAAGTAGAATGTGGGTTTAAAAGGTTAACAAGAATATATGAAAAAGAAGATGATGCCCCCCCACCCCCCCTTGGTTAACGGCTTCCGAAGGATACTGTTTTGGTTCAAGGACGACACATCGACAGAGGGGCAAATAACAGCTTCTTTCAAAAATCTGAAACACCTCTGAATCAACAAAAGCAGAGGAGTTGTTGCTCAATGGTAGAAGTTTTTTTTTTTTTTTTTCTAAAGATGCAAAAAAAAATGAGCTAAGGACAGAATTTATAACCTTTTTTTTTTGGCTGGTAAAATAATGAACAGATGCAATTATTTTTAATTTGTAAAGTCAAATGGAAGAGACAGAAACTGAAAGATTTGGTATAAGCAGTACTACAAAGCATCCTTAAATCTATGTATTAATTAATAACATAGAGGATTTGCAGATGAAGTGCGGTGTCTAGACTTTCTATGCCTGGGGACCTTGGCCAGGAAAATAGAGCATGAATGTTTGATAAGACACGGCTCTATGATGACAGTCTTAAGGTTGCCACGGTGTACACATTAAACGAGGGAAACTGCATCATGTGATCTCATATGCTTCAAGGCGTAAGGTTATGGTGCATTTTGTCAACTTCCATATCAAACTTTGAAAATGCAGTGAATTAGAACATACGCAGTTTGAAGGTGGAGGTAGTTGCCTGCTGCTGGCAATATGCCTCATGTGTCTGGTGCCTGGTTTGTCAATGGCTTGATAAACTATCTTTTATGATTTAACAGCAAAAAAAAAAAAAAACCCAAAAAACAAACAGACAAAACCAAAAAAAGCAGCATAGTACATTCAGTACGAGTCCAAAAAAAGGCATTCCCCATCCTTTTTTCTGAAATATGAATAATGCATTACATGCGTGTGATTGCATGAAACCTGTCTAAACCTTGAGTCCAGAAGCGACCGCCTTGTTGCTCAGACATCTGTTGTTGCTGACTGCAGCACTATATGACAGCAAGCAACACTGAGAATTGCAATATACTGTAGAGTTTATTACTGCACATCAGTTGCATAGAATGACGCTATGATTCTCACTTCAATTTCAGGTTAAGTTCATCGCCCGAGAGAGGTTGGGTGTGATGTCATGAAGTTATCGGACTGTGTAGGATCAGTTCATCGTGACCTATTTGTTCTCTGCCCTTCATTTAGTGATGCTTCCATCTTACCGGCCTCAGGGAATAAGCCTCGGCTGCAGGGTCTCGTGTCCATTCTCCAGAGGACATAGTCAACTCAACGTGAATTAAGGGTTTGTCAACGTCTGCATAAACCAGATTAGAGTGAATCAGGTGTACCGGAGCAATCTTACATTTTGAAAACATCCAGGAAAATCAGCCTACGTATGTCCTTTTGTAGGTTATGCTATTTTTCTTTCCATCTTTATCCAAGAGAAAAGTTGTATGAGATTATGACTTCTCTTTCAGATCATAGAGAAAGAGAGGAAGCGAGAATGGCATCACATAACTTGATTTCTGCCAGGACCATTCTTGAGGCAGATTGTGCAAATTGTATTATCTTAAGAGGATCCTTATCATTTGGTGGAACATCTTACTTCTGGAGGCTTCTGTGTCATAATAGCAGTTTCAGCATATCAAGCAGGGACAGACATATTTTCTTAACAGCAAAACCAAACAGTAAAAGAAAAAAAAACAAAAACTAAAGAACCTTAAATACCATAACTGCAGAGTATGCCAGAAGTAAATAAGACAAGCAATGCATATCTCAGTTGTTTTTTTGTTTTTGTTTTTTGGGGATTTATTTTTGCAGAAACTGAAAAGGCATGTAAGTAAATGTGGAGCCGGGGAGGAAGTGGGTGCAGAATGAGCACCATACTGATTAAGTGTTTCCACCTACATTATTTTGATAGGGGAGGTGCTGAGAGGAGACGATGGGCTGATACAAGCAGAGTGAACGTACACTGGATTTATTTTCAGACACTTATCTCCCCCTGTCATTTCAGAGCTACCAGTGAGAAGTCACACTTTATGTGACATATTGGTTGATATTTTATGAATGGTGGTAAAGTAAAACATCATAAGGGTGCTTCTGGAATGTCAACAGTCAGGTTAAAGTTTTAAACATTATGACTACATGTTGTGATTCCATCTTCACGAAGAGCACAATTTATATATATATATATATATATATATATATGGTCTAATATAGTTACACGAACACCAATGTTAAACAAACCATTTGAAAAGCTAAGACATTCATACGCTTGCCTTGAGGTGACTCCAGATGAAGTTTCCTTTATTTTTTACAGAGAACAAAAGGATAAGCAAACGTGTGAAGCAAATAAAAAATAATAAAACAAATGAGATGGAACATTTAAAAGAAAAAAAACAATACAAGTATAACCCAAGATTTCTTTAAGCCAGGCTGACAAAGACAATGATCAATGTTTTCCTATAAAGGCACAACTCCTCCCCTCAACCGACACAGATTTATCTTTAAGAGGAAGCCATAAAACCTGATAATATATAAAGACTGTTTTTCTTCCTCTGACCCTCTGGAAGTAGCATCATTGATTTATTCATTTCAACCATCTGTGTTTATAAACAGGCTACGAAACTCCGTCTTTTACGGTAACTGTAATTAAACCTTTACTTGAAAAGTCTAATCTTGGTGGACTGTAGAACTGTATCTTTCCTTTCTGTCTAAGATCATGGAGACACAGAGAATTGTGTGATTCATAGCAATACTTTTACTTGAGGATTTTGAGTCATTTGAGAGCCATCATAGCACTGAAACACTTGGGGAAATTTACAAAACAGACATCTTATTGCATCCGACAAAGGAGTTGTTGTCTTGATGGTGACGCTTTCGCCACCATTGGCCATTATTTAAAGACCACGGAAGATGTTTTTTGTCATAAAAGGTAGAAGACTAAGCTGACTAATGTCCTACAATCCGATTAACTTTAGTGTATGTAAACCACAAAAGCTCCATGAGCAGAAATGATTCTGTTCTTGCACCAGTATTCAACATCCTATATGTCTCCCTTAGAGAAATACTGTTAGTGAACAAAGAAAATTATAAATACGGTTTAATTTTTATGCAGATGATAATTATATTTATCTACGTAGCCAGATGAAACCAATTAGCAACCAATACTTCAAGTGTGACTCAAGCAATTTTCTGCTACTATAAACTTAAACAAAAATTAAGTTGTTGGCTCTAAACAACACAAGGACACATGAGGTAAAACATCCTAAAAAAAAAAAGTTATACAACACTGCAGTAATCATGCACTTTCCATCTAAAAAGTGACAAACGATTGCATTTGTGAGTTGGAGGCAGGATTATTATAATTTATTGTTGTTAAGCTGCTCCGGAGAGTCTTAAAAGACATAAAAGACAACACATTGCAATCCATCCATCCATCCATTCATTTTCTACCACTTATCCTGTTAAGGGTTGTGGGGGGCTGGAGCCTATTCCAGCAGCCTTCGGGCGAGAAGTGGGTTCATCCTGGACGGGTTGCCATTCCACCGCAGGGCCAACACATAGAGACAGACAACCATTCACACTCACAGCCACGTAGCCAGTATTCAATTATCCTTGTCCCCTCTTGATGTCTTTGGACTGTGGGAGGAAGCTGGAGTACCAGAGAGAACCCACACAGGTACAGGGAGAACATGGAGACTCACACAGAAAGATCCCGTACCCGAGCTGGGACTCAAACTCAGAACCTTCTTGCTGTGAGGTGACAGTGCTGACCACTGCACCAACGTGCCACCCACAATGTTGGATCATGGCAATGAAAAACTTTTGTAAAGGAAGCTTGGCACAAGTTATCGCAAGGGAAAACCCTCATCCAGACCTTTAAGGGACAACGTGTACGTCTCAGCAGAGCCCTTTGGTCGGTACAATCAACATCAAATATAATCCATTACCATTTTCTACCGCTTGTCCTGTTAAAGGTCAAAGGGGGGCTGGAGCCTATCCCAGCAGCCTTCTTGCATCTATTTGGACAGTGGGAGGAAGCTGGAGAACCCAGAGAGAACCCATGCAGGCACAGGGAGAACATGGAGACTCACACAGAAAGATCCTTTGCCCGAACTGGGGCTCAAACCCAGAACCTTCTTGCTCTGAGGCTACAGTGCTCACCACTGCACCACCGTGCCGCCACGTAAAATAATGAATTTTTTTAAAACTTCTTAAGTGACCCTAAAACATTATTTTCTGATGAAAATTCAAATTGGTCAAAAGTCTTATAATTTTTTTAATCAGTCACCTTTTTTTTGGTAAATCATGAAAGGGCAGAGAGAGGAATAAAAGCTTCCAACAATCATAGCAACAGTAACCAAGGGGGATGGGACTCAGCCATATACTGCTTTTTCTCTCCACATACAGACAAATTGAAATAGAGTCAAACAAGATAGTCCTTCTGAGAGATGACTCATAACGGTCAAAGACAATGTGATGACTTTCACCGTTCTTAGACTTGAATAGGGTCAAATATAAATTGCCATTTTCCTATTGCTGAATAGGTCACTTGGTACGCTAAAAATTATGTGCTTTTCCGCATCATTTGCTTATTGTTTCATCTGTTTTGTCTTGATTTAGAGCTTGATCAATAGCCAAAATACTTTTGAGAGCAGGGAGACTTGTTTGTCTAACAGAAGAATTTTATTAAATTGAATGATAATTTGCTTTCTGCTTGCCTGCTGACATTGATTTGACGTCATTTTTATTTCATCTACTGTTGTTTCCTGAGAAAAAGATTGATTTACCTCCCTAAAATATATCCCAACAGTTTGAGTCATTTAATTGTAAAAAAAAAAAAAAAAGGACACCAGTTGATAACCTCAACTGTAATAAAGGAAAATGACTGAGGGGAAAATAGGGCTTATTTAGGAAAAATTGAACTCCTTAACTAAATAGAATGAACTTGCAATGAAATTGTGTGCCTTCAGAACAGCCACCCCATGAAACCCTCGGTTTCATTTACCTACAGAAGGCACACTAACTAGGCTGCCTTAGCAGCGTGAGGTAGGAGGTGACAGCGTCCTCTGTGATTTCAGGGAGCTCGATTAGGCGTGCCACAGGTCGGGTGTAATTGCGACCACCAACGTCCACGACAGCTGTCCGCACTCTTCCATCTTGACCCGGCAGGACCTGGATAAGTCTCCCCATCTGCCAAACAGCACGTGGAAGGGACTGGTCGATAACCAGCACCACGGCACCTTCAGACAAGTTGTCCCTCTCTCTTGTCCACTTCTCCCTGACTTGCAAAGTCGGCAGGTAGTGCAGAATGAACTGCCTCCAAAACTGGTCTGCGAGCACCTGACTGTGCCTCCACCATCTTCTACCAGTGAGCTCTGCAAGGTCGTAGACTACCTGAGGCAGTGCTGTGTCTCGCCGCCCCATCAGCAGGAAGTTGGGCGTAATGGGGTCCAGATCTGCTACGTCACTAGAGGTGTAGCCTAGGGGCCGGGAGTTTAAGATGCCCTCAATCTCTACTAGTACAGTCTCAAGCACCTCATCGTTAGGCACCTTCTGTCCGAGAACAGTACGCAGGACATTCTTTACGGCGCGAATCTCCTGCTCCCAGGCTCCCCCGAAGTGTGGAGCATTAGGGGGGTTGAACTCAAACTTCACTTGCTGGGAGGCAAGTCTGTCACGGGCCTCCTCAGTCATTGCGGCGTGGCTCTCCCTCAGCTCCGCCTCACCACCAACTAAGTTGGTGCCTCTGTCTGACCGGAGGGTCTTGGGGGTCCCTCGTCTGGAGGTGAACCTCTTAAAGGACATGAGGAAACTGTCGGTTGTGAGCTGGTGCAGCACTTCAAGGTGCATTGCTCTCGTTGTCAGGCATGTGTAGATGATGCCCCATCTCTTTTCTGAGGCCCGCCGGTTGCAGACTAGAAGTGGTCCAAAACATTCGACCCCAGTAGCATAGAATGGCACTTGTCTCAGTCGCAGCCGGTCCTCGGGCAGGTCGGACACCATGGGCTGCGATGGCATGGCTCGCCACTTCTGGCAGTCCGGGCAGGACCTTTGATATCTCCGTACTGCCTCCCTTCCAGGGAGGACCCAGAATCTCCGCCGTAACTCTGCAAAGACAAGCTCTCCGCCCGCATGCTGCACTTTGTCATCGTGGTGCTTGACAACCAACCGGGTGACCCGATGCTTAGTGGGAAGCACAATGGGATGCTTGGAGTCTAGGTCTAGATTGGCGCTGTCTACCACCCACGCGAATGAGCCCACCGTCGAGCTCTGGAGCTAAGCTGCGGAGCCTGCTGTCTGAGGGAATCGGCTTCCCTTTCTGGAGACACTCCAGCTCTCGGGGGAAGGCATCCTGTTGTGCACTCTGCAGCACCAGGAGCTCCGCTGCAGTTTAATCTTCGGCACTGAGCGTCATATCCAGGGGCAGACCTGCCTTGGAGCAGAACATCCTCTTCTGCAGATCTTCGAGTGTCTTGCACTCCTCTCCTGGGGTAATCTCAGGGTCTACAACCTGGGTAGCTCCGCAGAACATTGTCTTACGCAGCTCTTTGTACTCTCTCTCCTCAATTAATGCTGGCATGGCTGGCCACTCTGACTCCCGCTCCCGTAGGAAGTCTGGTCGAGTATGATATAGGTGGGGCTAGATCAACACCTATCTACTTTCTCTCTCTCCTTCTTCTGGTCAGTGTAGGTCATGGCGTCTACGTTGGCGTCATGCACTTCCTCCAGTAGGAACTCCGCGAAGGCAGCCATGCTCAGACCCAATTTCCCGGGGTTACGAAGGCGCTGCTGTCGCCGGAACCTCTCCTGCCGGAAGCGGGGAATCTTGCGGAGAAGCCGCTCTACGTTAGAGGTACTGTTAATCTCACTGGCGCCGGCTGGGCCCTGCATCTTAAGCATTCCCACCAAGGTGTGCACGTGGAGTGCGAAGTCATCCAGTGCCCGCTCATCCTTGATAGGGGCCTGTTGTTCGAGGGCTTGCAGCTCAGCAAGGGCATGGTTCCAGGGACGACCATAGCGGGCGTCCAAGTCCGCAAGCACTCTGGTGTAAGGTGTCGGCGAAGAGGCATGAGCCAGAACCATGTTATGGGCTCTAGGGTTCCTCACATGCTGCAGGAGAATAGCATATTTGTAAGACTCCGAGCAGGAGTCGTCCAGGAGTGTGTCTAGGCAGATGCGTAGTTCCACATACTGGCTCCTGTCCTCGTCTTTGAAGAAAGGGAACTTGGGTCCCTCCACCTGGGGATATATCCTGTATGGGAGGGTCGGAGGGGCTGGAGTGACTGTCGGGATCTCCGGCCTGCTTGCCCTTTGGTTTGCTGAAGGGCCTGGGGATGTGTTACTCCTTTGGGGAATGGCTCCCCTCCCAGGCGGCGACACAGGCTCCGTCTGGGCAGCGTAGTGGTGAGATCTCTGGACCTCTTCCTCCAAAGTTGTCAGCTGGGCCTGTAGTTGGACAGTCAGGGCTGGGGTCATGGAGCCATTGGTGGGGCGTTCAGGAGATGGCACTCGTGAGGGGCGTGCAGATGATGCTCTGGAACTACGAGCTGATGGAGCTCTGCTGTTGCATATGTCTCATATGGTCTGCATCGCTTCCCCAATCTTCTCTGCATGTAGTTGCTCTCTCTCCAGCTGGAGGCGGTCGCGCTCCATTTGGAGGTGTTCACGTTCCAGCGCCTCCTGGCGCTGCCTCTCTGGCGCACGTTCTGCGGTCTCCATCTGGAGGTGTTTGCGTTCCAGCGCCTCCTGGCGCTGCCTCTCCGCCGCACATTCTGCGGTCTCCATCTGGAGGCGTTCGCGATCAAACTGGAGGCGTTCCCTTTCTAACACCATCTCAGCCCGTTGGCGCATACATTCCACCAGTGCTGCACTACTCCCTCTGGAATGCACGCTACCCGCCCCAGAGGCAAAACTGCCCCTGGAAACCCTGGACCGGGAGGAAGGCACTGAACAGTGGGAGCTAGGTCTCGAGCGCTCGCTGTCCTGGGAGGCAGATCGTTGAGGCTAAGGCCCTCCCTCATCTGCTCATAGGCGCTGTCAGACCGGGCCTCGGGAGTATGGAGGTGAGGAGAGGGTGCTAAGGGCCCGTACCTCTCTTTCGGGCGGACATGGCACCTCTCTCCCTCCTGCTCTTCCATTTTTATAGCAAAACCCTGCTGTTCTGTCGTTTCAGCCTCAGGCTGGTGCTCTTCAATGGCGGTCTCAGTGCTAGCCATTCCCTTGCTGGCAGACATCTCGGGGTCTCCAACCACTGTGTCTGGTGGAGTGCGCTTCTCACCACTCAGTGAGCTTCCGAACTCAAGCTCGTATTCCAGTAGCCTCTCAGGCAACCGTGGAACTCTGGTTGGTCGTGGCTCTGGCTCGGGGGGCTAACTGTCTGGTCTGGTTGGCTGTGCTCGGCCATGCTATCACTACATAAACCACATCCGGCTCAAAGGACCAAAATGTAGCCAGGGAGTAGCTAAAGGACTGTAGGGGGGCTTAGGAAAGGCTGGCTATCTGACTAGTTTGTGATAGATGGGTAATGTAGGAGGATGGTGCATGAACTTATGAAACTCTCGTTAATGTAGATGACCAAATACAGTTAAACACAAATTGAATATTATTAAACAGCACAGATTATTAAACAAGCAGACCACTGCATTCAAGATAAGCAAAGGCAAGACATTTATTAACAACAATTATAAGACCCATATATTTCCTCCCCTGCCGGCTACATACACACACACACACACACACACACACACACACACACACACACACACACACACACACACTCACGGTACCGATCTGAGTCCAGGACTGCCGGTGTCTGACGGCAATCTTCCCAGTGGCACGTCTTGAACGGATGCTGGTCTCACTGCGCATCAATATTAGCAGCCGGCAGCTAGCAAGGCTGGCCAACTTGACGCACAGCTAACAGGCGATCCTGCTAGCTTTCCTCTGGGCTCCCACAGCAATCGAGCAGCTCGCCAAACAATACTGCACCGCGAATTACTGTCTCTCAATCGAAGGCAGGTCTCTCAGACCTCAACCCCTGGTAACCTGTCCAACCATAGAGAGGAGCTCTCTCTACCTTCCCAACTTAGCTTGCTAGCTGACAGACGTAAAAAACTCACTTCACAGTACCAACCGAGAACTTCACTTTTTCCTGCGCCACCAAGACACATTCCAACGTCACGTACGCCAAGCAAAACCACGCCCATTAACCCGGTGCTCACAGCACTCAAAACACAATATAAACACACCCTCATAAACACACATGAAATGCATAGAAAATAATAAAGGAAAATGACTGAGGGGAAAATAGGGCTTATTTAGGAAAAATTGAACTCCTTAACTAAACAGAATGAACTTGCAATGAAATTGTGTGCCTTCAGAACATCAACCATCACCTGATATGTGAAAAATTAAAACTCGGTTGAGGTGTCTTGCGATTCAGTTGCCTGGTGCCACACATGCAGCTATTCAGAATAGATGGCTTCTGAGCTTTCTCTTTGAATTCCCTCCCACTCACCGCTGAACAGCCTGGAGCCTACAAGCTTAGCAGAGGAAACAGCAGTGAAACGTTGTGGATGCGGCAGCAGGTCAGAAGTGCTGTGTACTCCGTGACCATTCGATAAACTAATTTGCATGCTGCCCGTGTTGAGCCCTGCCCCCGATCACATTTGCATTTCACAGGTGGAAATTGCACTAACCCCAACCATGACACATCAATACTTCTTTGTTGCTAAGTGAATAAATCACTACTCAGCCCCATTCAGTAACAGGTGGTCTTTGCTACCTAAAAGAGACACCAATTATATGAGAGAGGTTGTTTTGTTTTGGGTTTTTTTCAGGAATGGAGATGCATCAAACAACTGAGAAAATATCTAAAATCCTCCTTTTCTTGTCTAATTCATGATGGAATTCACATCCTAATTGGTTAAGCGATCAGTAGAGGTCATGGATACACTTTGATAAAAAATGCAATCAAGCATACAATTACCTCAATAATGTTGGGATGTTTTGTGTTAATGGGCCCTAAATAGGGTAATTGCACAGAGGAGCATGGCACAGTCGTATACTGTGCAGTAGTGCCTTGCTAATTATCTCAGTCTCCCTATCCAATCTCTTTATGATTCTCTCCTGTTGTTTTGTGTATTGCACCCTGGATTCTGGCTTGACGCACACTGAAAACTAGCCATGAACTGCCATTTATAGGAAAATGTGATGTTATTCACTCAATATTGTCCCACAAAACATCAACTTGCTGAGAACCCATCAGACGAATTCCCAAATCCTATTTCAAAACTCTCGACAATTCAATTTAAAGGAAAACGAAATACGAGCCCTAGTTATGGGAATATAGGGCAGATGACTTAAAGACATCCCTGGCAAGGTGTTTCATATATTACCATATTAAGAGGATTACCAGCATTGAGAAGATAAACAAGACAAGGCTAGAGGGATGCGACGAGCTTATCTGCGGCAATGTGAAATGTATTCAAGCCGTATACTTTAGCACCAGCCTTTTTAAAGCATATCACCTTGGTTATGAAATTGTCTAGTCATTTCCAATTGAAATGCAGAGAGTAACTGCACATGGTAGGCGCCTGGAAAAATTGTGTCTGTTTTCCTTTAATCTGAAGACGAAACCTGCTCTTCCTGTTTGATGAGCACTCTAATGATACCTATAAATAGCTACACCCAGAGTTTCACAGGAGGTGTTAAATCAAGATGGCATCAGTCGTCATAGTTAAACAATGTATAGTCAATTTAGACATTTAGATTACATTTGAGGGAGGTACGGTGGTGCAGTGGTTAGCGCTGTCGCCTCACAGCAAGATGATTCTGATGAGTTCAAACCCCGGCCCGAGCACAGGCCTCTTGCCCGAAAGCTGCTGGGATGGGCTCCAGCCCCCCATGACCTTTAACAGGATAGGCTGTAGAAAATGGTAATGGATTACATTTGATGTTGATTATACCGACCAAAGGGCTCTGCTGAGACGTACACGTTGTCCCATAAAGGTCTGGATGAGGGTTTTCCCTTGTGATAAGTTGTGCAGAGCTTCCTTTACAAAAGTTTTTCATCGCCATGATCCAACATTGTGGGCGGCACGGTGGTGCAGTGGTCAGCACTGTCACCTCACAGCAAGAAGGTTCTGAGTTCGAGTCCCGGCTCCAGCACGGGATCTTTCTGTGTGAGCCTCCATGTTCTCTCTGGTACTCCAGCTTCCTCCCACAGTCCAAAGACTTGCAAATGGGGACGAGGCTGATTGATACTCTAAATTGATTGTGGGCGTGGCTATGAGTGTGAATGGTTGTAGCTCCAAGTCTAATACGAAGTATTGCAAAAGGATTGCAAGGAGGCACAAATTATTGTTTGGGGAACACAAACATATTGCAAGAAACTACAGTATATGCGACTCCTGAGGGCCTCTGTAAACTTAAAAAAATAACATAATTGTGAAAAACAGAGGGGAAATTAATATTAAAACTGTGGGTGAGGCTCAACCTTGCTCATCTACTGTGAGTAACCCCATGTTCTGTGAATCTCAGGGTACATATTCTGCTACTGCAGCTGTGTCGGCAAGTTTTCCATACGTCAGCACATCAGATCATCTTTAAATTCACACCACATACTTGGGGAGGATTTCCACTCCTGAGAGGCGTCTCTGTGGAGAAGGGATGAACTGAAATCATCAAGCTCTTTTGACCCTGTTTGAAGCCTTAGGTCCTTTTATTTCCAGAGAATGATTGCTTGAACTGTTTTTGAGGAAGGTCAATGTTTGTTCATCATAACAGAACACACAGTTGTCGAACCAGCGAAGGGTTGTGCTTCGAATGAAATCACATGCAAGATATTTCTTCATATAGATGCAATCAGAAATAATTTGAAGCATTCAAAATGGATGTGAGGGATATGGAATCAAAACGTATGAGGTCTGTTTGCAGAGATTAAACATTAGTGAGTGTGTTTTGTGGGGATTCATGTAAAGGCAGAACAGAGTGCATCCTTATCCCTACTTCTTCCAGATCACAACAGTGTTGCAGTAGCACTGCTGTGAATGACAGACAGGAGGACCATCAAATAGTTCCCCTACCGAAAGTAGGTCTGTTATATGAAGGTGTTACAATTACTGACAGTTTTTGCTCTTTATTCTAACAACTCAACTTGCACATCAAAAGCGAATTCATCTGCAGCACCCAACCTCCATGGAGCTGTGATCAGCTGTGTGTAGCACCCAGGGACCAACTCCCAATCTTCTGCCAATACCTTGGTCAAGAGCACAGACATGAGTTAACAACCCAGCTGATATGTTTTTGATGATGGGGGAAACCCTTGCAGACATGGGCAGAACACACAAGATCAACACAGAAAGGACCTAGGACAGTCAGGACTTTTTTTTTTCCCTAAGAAATCAAAGTTTGTTCAAGTTATGCAACATATCAGGTGCTAAAGGGTCTTATTTTTCCAACCCAGGATAAACTAGTGGAGGCGAATCCTTGAAAGTCCCATCCACAGTTCCTGGAGTAGGATCTTATTGGAGGGAGGGAAGGAAAATCATTTAAGCACTGATTTATTTTGATGTTTGATTTAGAAAGAATACTACATATTTTTGTTGGCATACCTATTGGGGAATACAAGAATCGTGGATTTCGATGGGAACTAGAGATGCAAACACAGAAAAAACAAGGTCAATGTTTAGTTCAAGTCTGTCCTTTTCAAATCTAAAACCTCTGTGTGGAAATGACAGCCTACTGTTTTAGTCAACCTCTCCACTGACTGATAGCCAAAGTTAAATTGCAGGTTAAAGTGCACAGCCACCACTAAACCTTTCTGCCTCTTGGATGTTCTGTGACAACCATAAAGACGTAAAATAGACACAGAGACGGGCTGTAAAATAACTGCCAGTCTGTGACCTCCTGTCGGGGACAGTTCACTGGGCCGACTCTCTCACCTTGTAAGCGTGGCTATTTAAACTCCACAGGCAACCCCGAGAAATGAATACCAAAGCTGTATGACTGAGGATTAGGAGGGAAGTAGTGGACAAGACAGAGCAAGAGAAGGAGAAAGAACATAGGGAAAGGAAATAAAAATGACTTGGCAGTCACCCAAGTGGATCATTACATTCTGGTCCACAAATGTGATGTAGTGGAGAGGGTGAAACTGATCTTTTGGAAATGAAAGGAGCTCACTGGACTGATACTTAATCATTACCACCACTGCACCATGGAAGATAGCAGCTCTGGGCTTCAAGGTGTTCTCCCCTGATGTTCACTGGGATAGATCGACAAGCTTGTTCTCCACCTCAAAAGGGAGGAATGTTGCATGAAGCGATTAAAAACACCCTGCCCGCTTTGTAGCTGCCCGCTGAGCGCTTTAGACCAAGAAAATATTTACACTGTTTCTCAGAAATATGGTTTAGTTTGTTTTTGGTACTGCAGAGTTATTACCTCCACTTCATCTTCTGCTGCCTCTCTCATGATCACGTCTGAATTTTTTGTCCCTTTTTGGATTTAGGCAATTAAAATCTAGCGGGTTTTGTGATTAAAAAGATAAACAACTAATCGCTTTTTTACATCCACACAGATAATTGTAACTCTTTGTCAGGAGTAGAGAGGCCGTCTAGCAACCAAAGGGTCGCTGGTTCGATCCTCAACCCCGGTGACCATGTGCAAGTGTCCTTGAGCAAGATACTGAACCCATAATTGCTCCTGATGAGTAGATTGGCACCTTGCATGGCAGCCTCCTCCATCAGTGTGTGAGTGTGTGTGTGAATAGGTGAATGAGATGACACTGTAAGCGCTTTGAGTGCCGCTAAGGTAGAAAAGCACGATATAAAATTCAATCCATTTACCATTTACCATATGTGAGTGTAGATTAGATGCAACTTCATCGTCTGCAGCAGCGAAATAAAGCTGATCGCACTTTAACTGGAAAACAGAAAGCATGATGTCATCACACCAGTCTTGTCCTCCGTCCTCCGGCTCCGCGTCCCTCACAGGATGGATTTTAAGATTGTATTGCTTGGTTTTAAGGTTTTATCTGGGATGGCTTCACTTTATTTATATGAACTTTTGCATAGCTGTAGCACAGTTGGAGCATTCAGGTCAACCAAGAAGGATCTTTTGGTCCAGTAATAAAGATAGAAGGTAAAATAGAGGTGAAGGAGCCTTTCGCTCCTACTGTATAACCTCTGGAACAATCTGCCTTGTAATGGAAGAAGTGCTCGGACTGGAAACTCAGGAGAAAATGTCTTTTTTTTCATTTCGTCCGATTCAAGCGAAACTTGCCTACCATTCTTTTACACTTATTCATTTTATTTATTTTCCATCTCTTTTACTCTTGATTGTTTATCTATAGTTATATTTCATCTTTATTTTAAAGAACTCTGGTTAATTACCGAGATGTTTTCTGTAATTGTGAGAACTGCGATATGCGTTTTTAATCAGCTAGAAAGAAGAATTCAGTAGATGTTCCACTGAGCCCTTCATACTGACATACTCAGGGGTTGCACCTAATTTTCTTACTTCGTTTTGCTTTTTATATACTGCATTTAATAAGTAAATCTTCAGTGCTTGTTTGTATTTTATGAAGTCAAATTATAAATGCACTGAACACTTTTGCACAGTAACTCCACGTTTGCATTACTTACACTGAAGACCAGCTGATTTTGCTGGAGGAGGCCAGCTGTCACAGCAACCACTGGCATGGATGTCCCTGCATACATTGTGAGGACACACAGATATATAATCATAAGAAGCAGGAATCCGCGGGATGATGGACGAGCTAGTGAGTAATCAGATGGACCGCGAGTGTAGTGCTGTCCCACAGAGCCATAAATGCATGAAGAAAACCAGGACTCCATCACTACCTTTGATGTCTTTCAGCTGAGTAGGTTCCAGGTCCAACAAGATGTTTCTGATAAGATTTCATTTCTCTAAAAATGTTAGCGGTAGTCAAACTGCTGCATTTGAGTCACTCGCTCAAATAAATCGCACTATTGACCAAATTTACACTTTTGGTGTCCAAATTGCTAATATAAATCGAATTAGGATAATAACTAAAGTTTTGCTATATCCAAAATCACACAAACAACATCAGAACAAAAAAGCAAATGAAAGTAATGTAAAAATTACAGTAGTTTAGCTTTTTTGGTTGTTCATATTTTATATGCACAATTATTCATATCTTGCAGGTGCAGTTTTCCACTAAGAAATAATCAGAAAACTGCAGTGAAGTAATTGAATTTTGACTGTTATCCATACCTTTTTGTTTTTAGTTTTTTGTTTTTGTATTTTTGCCATAGCAGAACACATTTGGTCTGATGTGGAAAACTGATGCTCTCAAAGCTCCACAAGAATGTGCATAAAATTCACACATTACAATAGTTTAAGCAGAGCATTTGTGTTTACATTTTTATATATTTGTATTTACTATTTCTTCAGATTTTCTTTACATGAATGGGAGCAGATTCAGCACAAGAATATTGTTCTGATGATTGAGATTCACATTTTTATTTCTTGTACAATGTGACAATTGCAAAAAAAAAGACAAAGACATAAAGTGCTTGTTTTAATCAGTTAGAATGAAGTAAAATGCATTGTTTTAATAAATATCTGCTCTTGAATACTTCCAGGATCATTCATGTAAGACAATACTTGTTCAAAATTAATAAGATTGGCTTTAATTTATCTTAACATCTAAAATATTTATTCTTTTATTCATTTATTTATTTATTTTACCATACCAGTGTGAAATTAAATACCTCTTTAAAATATTACTGTGTGTTCCCTGGATTCAGATGATATTAAATGCTGATATCCACATTAAACAACTTGAATGGGATGACTTTTTTTTTTGCTGTTTTTTTATCCAAAAACAGTAAATCATTAGTCATCTGAGAAGAAGATGCAATCTGTGTGCTCATGCAGTGCACTTATAGAACTCAATATATCAGCGCCCTACTCTCAGATTCAACATCAAAGCTGTTCAGTCTAATTCTGATAATTGAATGAAAGTGGAGGTGCTGTATATGGTACATGTAAGATAAATGCACACGCCACTGAGGATAAAAAACAAAAAACAAAAAAAAAACCATCATATATAGAGACACTGCTGTCCTTTGCCTTTGTCTCTCAGTGGCTCTCCATTCCTGTGCAAATTCCCTTCATCTAACCTCAACTGATGGCATCTCTCTGATGTTGACAAGAGTGATTACTGAAAATGCACCAAGGCATGTATTAATTGCTGCAAGGACATCCTCTCTCAACAGACTCCAGTTATCATCTACCTAATTGTACTTTCAGTTTCAGTGATTCTTGCCCAAAATAACCCAAAATGAAACAGAAAAGTTGGAAATGATCATGCAGTTCCAATAGTTTGACTGTGAACTGGATAAAAAAAAGGAAAATTGTCACTCTTAAAATCTGAATTCTTTTGAGAGTCAACAAAAATACGGTCGCAGGAAATTATGGACCTCAATACACAGCAGTTTGGAAGGAAAGATTCAGAATAACAAAATCATAACAATAGTGCTGGTTGTTAGACTCAAGCCTTTTTTGGCTTTTTTTTTTGCAAAAACAAAAAGCATGGGGTGCAAATGGAACTTTGCACTTGGGATACATTATGGTACTAAATTTTTATGCTGCTATATCTTTACATTTTCTCTCTCTATTTTCCTCCCTGTACATGTCAAAACTATTTGAAAACAAAATGTCACCAGGCAATTTGATTCTTTGCTAAACCACTGAACCACTGGTCATCAAGACAGCTGTCTGTCTCTTAAATCTCTGTCACTTATTGTCACACAGGATTGGTGAAATTACAAACTGACATTCCATTTAACTTTTAAGGTCACATATAAAACAAAACTGTGTTGTGGCCACAGAAAAGGGCAGACAGTGACAGACAGCAATTACCTGTACCAAGGTCCAAGGGGAAGAAAAAAGTGATTTTCTATTTATAACGGATCTGCCCTTAAATTTAATAGGTTCTTCCTTGGCTCATATGATGAACAAGTTCTATGAAGATCATTCTTATAGGTTTTTGAGTAAGACTATTGAAACTAACAGACACAAGCAGACAGGCAGCAACTTCAGAATCAACTTTTTATTCTTAATTTAGAATTTAAAAGAGACAATTTAAATAATTCTCCTCTGCTGAGATTTGAATACAGACTTTGCTTCTGTCAGGATTGTTACGGATGAGTAGGTATGGTTCCTTTTTAAAAGGTTAATTAATTACAGATGAGACAAAGGCAAATCAGTTATTCAACATTAAAAGGTATATACACATATAGACAATCAGGTTGGCTGCACGGTGGTGCAGTGGTTAGCACTGTCGCCTCACAGCAAGAAGGTTCCGGGTTCGAGTCCCGGCTTGGGCATGGGATCTTTCTGTGTGGAGTTTGCATGTTCTCCCCGTGCCTGTGTGGGTTCTGTCATCCAAAGACATGCAATTGGAGACAAGGCTGACTGATACTCTAAATTGACTGTAGGTGTGACTGTGAGTGTGAATGGTTGTTTGTCTGTGTATGTTGGCCCTGTGATGGACTGGTGGCTCATCCAGGGTGAACCCCGCCTCTTGCTCATAGAAGCTGGGATAGGCTCCACAGCCCCCCCACCACAACCCTTAACAGGAATAAGCGGAAGACGATGGATGGACAATCAGGTTCCACATTAAATGACAAACACACGGACAAACATCGTCTTAAGAGTTGTAGCAGACTCATCAGACGCACATCAGGAAAAGAACCAGTTCACATCATAATGTGCACTCTGCTGCAACTCGTGAAAGTCTTTGTTTTTTCATTTTTGCACAGTCGTAGATATGCCCTTGGACCTATAGAATGATGAACTTGTGACTGTTGTTGCTTTAAATGTTAATTGACTTGTCTTTGTCTTGCCTGTAATTGATTACCCCTATGAAAGGGGCCATGTCTGCTCATCTGTGACCACCCTGAAGAAGGCTCATTCTGCAGAAACATGCTTGTTTTTTTTTTTTATTTCGGCACATGCAGGAAAATGTTTAAGTGCTGTCTTTGTCATTGTTGTCGCCATTATCTTCCACTTAGGTCCGGGTCGTGGGGGCAGCTGCCTCAGCAAGGAAACTTAGACTGCCCTCTCCCCAGCCACTTCCATCAGCTCTTTCAGGCCAATCCCAAGGCGTTCCCAGGCCAGCCGAGAGATATAATCCCTCCAGTGCATCCTGCGTTGGCCCCATGGCCACCTCCGGTTTGGACATGCCTGGAAAACCTCCTGAGGGACATGTCCATGAGGCATTCTCACCAGATGCCTTAAACACCTCAACTGACTCCTCTTGACATGGAGGAGCAGTGGCTCTATTCTGAGTCCCTCCCGAATATTTGAGCTCCTCACCCTGTCTCTAATGGAGAGCCCAGCCACCCTGCGGAGGAAACCCATTCCACTCCACCTCTTGTATTCGCAATCTTTTTCTGTCTGTCAGTACCCAAAGATCATGACCATAGGTGAGGGTTGGAATGTAGATTGACTGGTAAATCCAGAGCTTTGCCTTTTGACTTAGTTCTCTCATTACCACAATGGACTGATTTAGCACCTGCATCACTGTGGACGTCACGCCAATCCGCCTGACAAGCTCCCACTCCATCCTACCCTCACTCGTAAACAAGATACTTACACTCCTCCACCTGAGGCAGGACCTCCCCCCAACCCAGAGAGGTCAGGCCACCCTTTTCCAGCTGAGGACCATTGCCTCCGACTTTGAGGTGCTGATTCTCATCCCAGTCACTACACACTCTTCTGCAAACTGCCCCAGCAAGAGGTGGAGGTCATGCTTTGATTGAGTTAAGAGGACCACGTCAACCACAAAGAGCAGAGACTACATCATTCTGCCACCAATGTGACCCCCTCCACCACCCAACTGTACCTAAAAATTCTGTCCATAAAGGTTGTGAACAGAACTGGTCACTAACGGCTCCCTTGGCAGAGTCCAAACCTCACTGTAAACAAGTCCAACTTACTGCCAGCAACATGGACAAGACTCTCGCTCCTTCGGTACAGAGACTGAATGGCCCTTTGAAAGGGGCCATCCACCCCATACTCCCAGAGTACCCCCCGCAGGATGCCCCTGGGAACAGGGTCAAAGGCCTTCTTCAAATCCACAAAGCACATGTGGGCTCCACAGTTACAAGGCCAGGACGACAATCACATTGCACCTCCTCAATCTGAGGTTAAACTATTGACCTGACACTCTTCTCCAGTACCCTGGCATAGACCATTCATAATCCCCTTTCTTAAAGATTGGGACAACCACCCTTGTCTGCCAATCCGAAGGCACTGCCCCTGATGTCCACGCAATGTTGCAGAGACATGTCAGCCATGACAGCCCTACAACATCCAGAGCCTTGAAATACCCAGGGCAGATAACATCCACCCCCGGAGCTCTGCTACTGCAGAGTTCTTTCACTGCCTCTGCAACTTCTGCCCCTCAGATTGGGTGACCCCTCCCCAAGTCCTCCTCCAACTCTGTTTCCTCCATAGAATACACCTACCAGGTCTGTGTGGCATCTTCCCCTGCCATCTGATCCAGCTCACCAGATGGTAATTGGTTGACAACTCAGCTCTTCTCTTCACCCAAATGCCCAGGACATCAAATGATACGACTATAAAATTGATCATAGACTCACGACCTAGGGTGTTCTGATGGACATCCTTATGTTCAAACATGGTGTTAGTTATGGACAAACTGCGACTTGCATAGAAGTCCAATAACTGAACAGCCCTCCGGCCTGCCATTCCTCCCAATCACACCCCTCCAGATCACACTGTCATTGTCCATGTGAGTGTTGAAGCCCCCCGGAAGGACAATGGAGTCCCAAGGTGGGGCACAACCCAGCACCCTTCCCAGGGTGCAAAAAGTGCGGGTACTCTGAACTGCTGTTTGGCGCATGAGCGCAGGCAACAGTCAGGACCCATTCCCCAGCCCGAAGGCGCAGGGAAGCAATCCTTTTGTCCACCAGGATGAAACTCAACACACAGGCAGAGAGTCTGGGGGATATCAGAAAGCCCATCCTAGCCCTCTACCTTTCACGCCCAAGTAACTCCAGCAAAGGACTCGGGTTCTGAAACCACAGCTATGAGTTGAGGTGAGACCGACCATATCTAGTCGATAATGCTCAACCTCTTCCACCAACTCCAGCTCCTTCCCTGCCGGAGAGTTGACATTCCATGTCCCAAAAGCCAGCTTCCATAACCGGGGATCAGACTGCCAAAGCCCCTGCCTTGGTCTGCTGCCCGAACCACACTGCACCTGAATCTTCCAGTTCCTCCTGTGGGTGGTGGGCCCACGGGGGGATGAGTCCATATATCCTTTTTGGGCTGGGCCCGGCTGGCCCCATGGGCGAAAGCCCGGCCACCAGGTGCTTGCGCATGCGCCCCTACCATGGGCCTGGCTCCAGGGTGGGGCCCCGGTAACCCTCCAGACTGGATACACAGACTCTTCCTCTTTTTCTCTGTGAAGAATCTTCTGAACCATTCTTTGTCTGGCCCTTCACCTAGATAGAACCAGTCTGTCTTGGGAAACCCTAACAGGAGCAAAATGCCCTTGACAGCATAGCTCCTAGGGTCCTTAGGGCACTCAAACTCCTCCACCTCAACACTTTTTCATATTTGGAATAGTGTTCTATTAGTCTGCACCTCTTACTGTTCTGGGTGCTCTGCTCTGCATGTTTTTATTTTGAAAATTAACAATTTGTCCTTTTTTGTATTATTTTGTATTGTTTTTAAGGAGTGCATTCAGCCTGTTGGAAGCACGGTTTTTGGGGTCTCTATGGATCTCCTTCTGGGTCAAGCTCTCTTTGAAACATTGGACTTATGAGACCTTTTTTTGGAAATTAATTTGTGCATCCATCTGTGTCTGATGGACTCATCAAATCTTCAGTTTCTTCTCCAGGAATGTACATTCAAGTGTGTGAAACACATTTAATACATAAAGCCCTTACTCACACCTCTCTGGTCACCTAAAATACAGCCTGCAAACAGAAATATTTAAGATTTAATATGCAGGATTTCTTGCCACCAGGAAGACAGGTGCACTGAGACTTAAGTGTCATTGCCATGATCAGCTGTAACAAAAATAAATGAATAAAAATAAAATGCATTTACTGTAGGAAGTGAAGGATGCTTCTAAACCACTCAAATGATCTTGTACAGCTTTTTACTGCCCTGTGGAGTCAAGCAATTAAATGTGTAGGCAACTACCTTGAGAAGAATTCTGCAGGCATGGCAACAAGCTTAGCCAGTTTTGATAGTCAAGATAGAATAAAGTATGACTGAATTAATACCTGCAGCCCGTCTTTTTTGAATTAACACCACATATCTCTCAGACTGAAAGCTGACAGTGTCAAACCCTGCACCATTTCCTTCCATCACTATCAATCAGCTTTAAAAAGACAAGAAACATTCCTCAGGTTACATTTGCTATATGCCTGTTATTCATGTAAACCTCTGGACTGTCAAAATCCAATTTAACACAAATATCAAAAGTATTGTATTGGGTGGATGCGCAGATTCTCCGCACAACACAACAAATCAAAATCTGATTAAAGGAAAGAAAAGACGACACTATTGAATGCACATTTATTTTTCATATGTCTAATAATGTCATGCATCATTATGTGTTTTACTGTTGAGTCCAATCAGATTTCTCCTGAAATTGTATTTGTAAAGAATTGTAAACCAGTCTTGCTTTTCCAATTTCAATTAAGCAAAAATAACAGTGAAAACAGAAACATCCATCTGTGTCAGCCTGCACAAGCTGATTATTGTAGATTCTATCCTTGGCAAACTTTGATTTCATAGAACAGCCATTACAAAATCACATGAAAAAAAAAAATTGAAGGAAATGTAAGTTTAAGATGTAACCTAATCAAGTTGAGCATCACTTTTGCAATCTAAAGGTGACATTTTTTTTTTTTTGTGAAGCCAAGTGAAATTGGCTCAATTAATCTCCACAGTCATGCAAGCATGAAGGCGTCTGATGAGGTGCGGGAAAGTAGTGTGAGATAAGATTGACAGATAAGATGGATGGATATGAGACTCCATAATGAAACAGATGTGCACTTTAATTGGTTCAGTGATATTTGTCAGGCAGTTTGTTTTCTTCTTTTTTTAAGTCTCATCTTATTATAAGGAGCGATATACAGTGTTTGATACAGAAACCTAGGTTGTACTCAGGACAGACTGTGAGACCTTAGAAAAGTATTATAATGTAGTAAAAGGGAGAATATGTTTTGTCTTTGAAGTGACTTGTTTTTAAATGTCAGTAGCTACGGAGTTAAATTGGTCTGAGGCCCCGTGCACATCTGATATCATGATCCACCCTGATGTGATCCGATCACAGGTGGACAGCTCTGATGAACGCGCTCACAGTTGGCTTCGACGCTCATCTTTTTTCTGATCTTATTACCCTGTTATGTATGTGAAAAAACACTTACATCCCTTTGCAACGTTTTTTTATTCTTTGAATTTACCTGCAAAAGCTTGTACCAACACATGCAACTTTTTTTGCTCAAAACCTGCAGAAAGGAAATACGTTTATTTGTTGCTGTAGATCAGCACAGCGAGACGTGCATCACTGACATATTTGATGCTAAAGGAATTACCGTCTTGTGTTAGACAACATTGGTGATGAAGGCGAGTGAGAGAGAGAGAGAGAGAGAGAGAGAGAGAGAGAGAGAGAGAGATCAGCTGATGGGTGAGCAACATCAACTTTTTAATAAGAGAGTACAGTGAACCCGGCAGCACTAGCTCATGTTTATCAGTTGGAAATGAAAGCAGAAGAGAAAGAAATTGTTGCAATCCTAGTTTTCGACAAACCGAGATCTAGAAATCTCAACCTAGAAATGTTTGTCGCAACCATAATAGTATCTGTGTAAGAGCCGTTATTTGCACTCAGTGATCGTATTTCTGGTTAAACAAAGGACATCAGCTGATATATATATATATATATATATATATATATATATATATATATATGCTGTATATATGTATATATAGCTCCTTGAGGAAGCTGAGGGACTCTATATATATATATATATATATATATATATATATATATATATGCTGTATATATGTATATATAGCTCCTTGAGGAAGCTGAGGGACTATATATATATATATATATATATATCTATAGTCCCTCAGCTCCCTCACGGCAATTTCTAGGCCTCAAGCCTCAACCATAGATGAATGTGCGATTCAAGTAGCCTTTTGGACATTTACAGCCCTGATGTGTGGAACAACTTTGCTGTAAATAAGACATGTTTTTGTAGGGTATCACTCTGAAGGTTCAAAGCTGGCAGTGAAATGAGAATTCACCTTTAGGCATGGATGCTAAATCATGTTGATATTTTTGCAGCCTAATATTGCATAGAATGGGAGGGTGGGGGGATTTGAGTTTGCATTCTCATTGATCTGTCCAGCATGTGGTTTGTCTCCTGAAGGCAACACCAAAAGTTTGACAGAAAGACTGCATTGTAAATAAAAGATCGGCCTGTTGTGAACATATTCAGTCTGTACTGGAGAGTGAAATTCAGAGATGTCAGGCTACATGTTGAGAGGTCAAGCTCAATGTTCAACTCTTAATCGTATGTCAGGTTTGAAGGATGTACAATGCAGTGAATATGTAGGGATGAAAGATTTATCAGTTACAGTTTCTAAGAAAACTAGAGGTGAGAGCCAATCAAGGTTGCAGAATTTGATGCATGATCGCAACTTGTGCACACAGGGCCCTCTGCACAAGTGATGCAGAGGGATCACAGCATTTAATTATTTTGTGTGTGTGTGTTTTTACAACCTCTCAGTTGTTGCTGTTTTCATGAAACCACATTTGCCTGTCACCGAACGTGTTTTTGTGTGTGCGGGTGTGTGTGTGTGTGTGTGTGTGCGTGTGTCTGTGAATGTGTCATTTTCTGCTTGTGGCATACTCCCTTTGTATCTTCTGGGAATTCATCCCATATTTGTGTTCAATTTTCTTCTGAACTGTATTGCGCCACCAGAAACAGATGATGAATATGAACACCCAGAGAGGGAAAGAACAGCCGGCACATGGAAACATCTACTGAAGACCAGTTTAATGAATCTTTTGAGAGAAGAAATCCCCCAAACTCTCCAGCTGCATATACAGAACTTTACACAAGCCCTTACTGCTCAAAAATCAGCTGTTGAAAATTTACGTGACAATTAGATGGTGATGGTGTGGCTTAGTTTCCAAAACCATGTTTTTGTTCGAAGAAGTTCTTCGTTAGGGTTGCGGCAGGACAATTATTCTAAATTATTTACAATTAAAGTAGATTACAATAATACCTGGGTAATCTTTATACTGCCCCATCTATCCTTCATACCATAAACTCCTTATGAATTCATCATCACTCCTGCCATTGTCCAGATTATTTTACAATATGTTTCAGAGCTCCTGAATTCATTTCCTGCCTTCTAACGTCTATTGTCTGTTGCTGCTAACTCTCTCGCCCACCTAAACAAGCGTCACCCACTTTCTCCTGCTCCTGCTTTTCATTTATGTCCTTGAAAGATGGCAGAAAATAAAGTAACATCGTGCCGAAAATGTTTATATAGTGTGAGTATGGATTAAATCAGGGTTTTTAAGAAGGTTGGGTGATG
The DNA here is from genome assembly GCF_037954235.1 of Aulostomus chinensis. Classification (NCBI taxonomy): domain Eukaryota; kingdom Metazoa; phylum Chordata; class Actinopteri; order Syngnathiformes; family Aulostomidae; genus Aulostomus; species Aulostomus chinensis. The sequence continues at coordinate 15,792,031 of NC_141325.1, read as the reverse complement.
TTGCCATGGTGAACTGCAGATACTAATAGCATTACTGGCGCTCAACCAGAGACCCCCAGAGTCAGCACTTGCAGCTGCATGTATTTAAAGTAGCGTTGACATCTTCCTTTGCACGGTCGGATTCCGTCGCTTCAACCACGACACTCTTCACGTGAAACACACCATCACATCATTTATATCAGACAACAAACAGATTGTTCACAGAATCTCATTAAGTTGCTAATTAGATTCCTCATTAACACCACTGGAAATCTACAATCAGGATTTCTTCTTGAAAATTCAAGCAGAAATATTAACTCTATATTGTTTTATATTTCTTTATTAATTTGTGTTCTGTATTGATTCGGATGTTATCAAGATTGACACTTGTGTTGTATTATGTTGGCTTTTATTTCTCCTGCTCTGTGTAGGTCTGTAGTCGGAATTTTGACTTCAAGTGAGAGGTCGTCATGTGATGGGAGCCAGGTTATTTTATTTATAGCTTAATTACTATTAGTATTATTACCTCTTTGTTAACTTCACTACAATACAGATACAGATGCACTTTTGACATTTCTGTGAATGGGCCAAGGCGAACTAGCTCCCTATTGTTAAGTGAGTCATTTTGATGAAATGTTGTGACACAAACAAAAAAAATCCAAGAAACTGTTGAAAATTGTCTGTTACTTGATTCACCTCTTCATGTTTAGGTGGGGGCGGGATGGTGGTGCAGTTAGCACTGTCGCCTCACAGTAAGAAGGTTCTGAAATTTCATGTCCGGCTCGGGCACAAGGTGTTCCTGTGTGGAGTCTGCATGTTCTCCCTGTTCCTGTGTGGAGTCTCCATGTTCTCCCTGTTCCTGTGTGGGTTCTCTCTGGTACTCCAGCTTCCTCCCACAGTCCAAAGACATCAAGAGGGGACGAGGCTGATTGATACTCTAAATTGACTGTAGGTGTGACTGTGAGTGTGAATGGTTGTCTGTCTCTATGTGTTGGCCCTGTGATGAACTGGTGACCTGTCCAGGGAGAACCCCGCTTCTCGCCCGAAAGCCGCTGGGATGGGATCCAGCCCCCCCCCGCGACCCTTAATAGGCTAAACGGAAGAAAATGGATGGATGGATGGATGTTAAGGTGGGAATTAAATGGCTGACAGATCAACTCTGGTAACTGTATTTATGTGGAGGGATTTACGATAGCATGTCTTTCTACGGCTTGAGGTGAACATTTCCCTTACCATGTTTGCTTATTCAGTGTTTTACATTCTGTGTTGTTTACATTCTGTGATTAAACCTTTATTAAGTCATTAACATGTTAGGGCTCTCTTATCTCTAATTTTGCAGCTTCTTCCCGTGTTGCCTTGTTTTCTAATAGCTCTGGTGCGGTTGTATTGTTCCGCTGCTGTCTGAACAACATTAGGAGTCTCGGGATGAAGTGCCGATGGACAACTTGCGGTGGTTTCTCTCGGCATGCAGCTTGAATAATTGATGCCTTGATTGCTTTGGTATTCACGGACACAAAAAGGCTTTTCCTATTCTCTGTCCAACACACTGAATTCTTGAATCTAAAATAGTCTTTTCCAGTGGAACAGTACACAGGAAAGCAAGTTCTGTGATATTCAGATGGTACAATGTATCTACCGTCCTTCAATTAGATGTAACATAAAATTCTTTTCACTCACCGTGTGCTTTTAATTATCATTACTTATGTGAAAAATGTCAGTGACTGCTTCACATAGTATATTTATAGTATAATACAAAAAAAGCACAAAAAAACAGCCTGTTACTTTTACCAACAAAGAGTACCAGACATATTTAATGCTCCTTGTGATGCATGTGCACTCCTCTCTGGAGCGACCTTGCAGAATCTCACGCTACATGGAAGCATTTACTGGCTGTGTTTGCCTCTGCTGCTCTATACTTATTTATCATGTTCGCACTCTGCTGCTGCATAAATCCCATAATTAAAGGGGATTTGTGTACAAAGAGCAGCAATGTGCTGGAGGCTCTTAATGGAGGGAATTAGTGGCGAGGAGTACCATGCTGCATGAGGCCCTTTACAGCACGTACAGACAGCCGATGCTTTATGTGACCAACAGCTCCAACGTGATAACAATCTCACCGTTTGTGTCGCAGTGTAATAGACTAAATTGTCTCCATGAGATACTAGCATGTTAGAGGCCTCATTGACTGACCATTAAAACAATTAAAGTGCCAATCTTGCGTCCTTAAAGGCTAATTAGCTAATCTACAATTATAATGTTCATTGACATGTAATGGCTTTCCTTTCAAGCTCCTTCATGGTTGATATTAGTCACTGTTTCATTATATGTGCGCTGACAGTCTGACTTTGTGATCTGGTTTATTTAATTGTGGCTGGTTAATGCAAAAAGGGTCTAATTGATTGTAAATTTTAGCATTTTGCTGATGACGACCTTTTTTTTCTGGGTTTTGTGAACATTTCTCTTTTTCTTGTTGTTCTTTTAGAGCTCACCAATTGTGTCCGCCCATTTCGCCATCATTTGTTTTGCCCTTTTTTCATCTATTTAAAAATAAAGTGAAAGCAAAAGTTTGAGTTAGTCAAGAGAGATTTATCTGAGAGCAAAGATGGCATAGAAAGTTAAAATTTGGCTTTCAAAACTATCCTGTACTGACAAGTTAATCTCTGATATTGAAAAAACATGGAAATCTAACAATCTTGAAATGGAATCATTTGTAGAAGTGAATCCTTTTTCCTCTTGTTTCGCGTATGCCCCAAAAATAACCCACTAAATAAAAGTGGCATTCAAAAGATTCCTTGATCTCACACAATTTGTGATTCACCCTTTACGTACTCTGTTGAAAAAAAGATAATGTAGGAATTCAAGTGATCTGTTGATCCCAAACTTATAACTTGACATGCACCATCACAAAAACAATCTTTTTGATAAGAATCACATTTTGTAGAATTGACTCCATGTTGGAGGATGGCACAGTGGTGCAGTGGTCAGCACTGTCGCCTCACAGCAAGAAGGTTCCGGGTTTGAGTCCCGGCTCCAGCACGGGATCTTTCTGTGTGGAGTCTCCATGTTCTCCCTGTTCCTGTGTGAGTTCTCTCTGGTACTCCAGCTTCCTCCCACAGTCCAAAGACATCAAGAGGGGACGAGGCTGACTGATACTATAAATTGACCGTAGGTGTGACTGTGAGTGTGAATGGTTGTCTGTCTCTATGTGTTGGCCCTGAGATGGACTGGTGACCTGTCCAGGGTGAACCATGCCCCCCACCAGAAGGCTCCAGCCCCCCAGCAACCCTGAACAGGATAAGCAGAATAAAATGGATGGATGGATGGATGGATGGAGTCCATAGTGGGTGGTGCAACGGACAGACTGAAATTTGTCAAAAATCAGTGAAGACCAATTGTGTCATAATTCCTCCCAAATCATAACAGTTGTTGAAATTTACAGGGGGTGCTGTAATAGTTCACATTTTTTGGCACATATATCAGAATAAAAATTGAAAACAGTGAAAACTATGCTCTAGCCAAGTAAGCCGAAGATCCTCAACATCAATGCTAAAGTTTCACGGAATCTCTGTGGTCTGACGAGTCTTGATGCAAAGTTTCCAGCTTGTAGACACATAGCCACAGTTGAGGAAAATTCCATGAACTCTTCTTGTTTGATTGTGTTATTTTTTTCTTCATATTTAGACTCAAGCATTCTGGCAAATGAGAGTAGCACATGAGGCAGACTGAAGAAAGATTTGCATTAAAAAAAAAACAATTCAATCAAAATATTTTCAACATATACAACTCCCAGTTCGATTTGAACAGCGAAGGTGATGTATGATAGTGTAAGAGCATCTTCTTCAAATAAAAATAAGTGTGTTTTCAGTTTATAGAAAAACAACCCTCCACCACCCGCTACTGGTAAGATCTCCCCTGTGATAAATCGACATAAGATGTTACCACTCACGGGGAGAATGTGTCCGTCTGGAAAAGGAAAGAGGAAGAAAAGTGTGTATTTGCTCACCAAAAACTCATTTTTGGCCCGGGGGCAACAGTGCCACTGTGACTCTCAAGTCAGCCAGTCAGTGCTAGAAAACCAGGCACAAAGACAGGTAACTGCTATACAGAAGGACATAAAGAGGGAAGGAAGGAGGCAAAGAAGGAGACAGGTTGAGAGGAGAGGCTTCATCCCAGGATGAGTCACGTCTCCTCCTCACATTGTAAAAGCTGCAGGGAAAAGCAGAGCTGGTGAGACGGGAGTTTCCCCGAGCTTTGCTCCATGGCTGAGGGCAGATGTAGAAAATACACACAGACAGGAAGACGAAGACAGAAATGCAAAGTAATGAGCGTAAATGTGTGCACATTTGACATGTTCACCCACAAATATTTAGATTTGATCCCCATGGATGCAGTACTATATATATATATATATATATATATATATATATATATATATATATATATATCAATGAAAACAGACTCACATTAACTTTAAAGCTGGAATGTGGGAAATAAATATAAATGAAAAGAGATGGAATTACAGTAATAAGAAAAAGTGATCAGCAGTAAGATAAGCCTTACTGAATTTGGACACTGTATAAATTGGAAAATATTTGAGGTAGACCATTTGTCTACTCAACCTTTAATAATGGACTGTGGTCTTAGACCTCAGGAAATGTATTTTTTATTATTTCTTCACACAAGCCGGGGAGGATGGATGTGGTCCAGAGTGCAGGGAAGATGGGAGTGAAGTGAGGGGTGAGACAAAGGTTACACATTGCAGGTTTAACACAATTTAATGGCTCAAATCAAGTCAGAGGTCCCACTGATCAAACATTTTCTGTAACCAATAGATTTTTTTTCATTACTGAGTGCTATACCGAAACAGCCACACCCTTGAAGTGAAAGAGATTTGATGCCGAGTTTTCCTGGTGGAAATCTGGCAGAAACTCAGTGCTCCAGTTCCACTCCAGTTTCCCACGCAGAGTAAAATTAACAACCAGGAGAAAATGGCTTTTTTAAGATTAAGATCTTAAACCCTAAATCAGATCTGCAGCTTTGCATGGTGTTGACATGAAAAATAGTCTATTAACCTTTCCTCTCTGCGCCCCATCAAAAATACTTTGGAGTTCTGTTTGTTAAATGTTATGATGATCCAGTTGTTTAGAAATGAAATGCTAAATCGGCTTGAAATCGGCCAAAATATCAGATTTTCATTGAAAAAAATCAAGATTAAAGTGATGGTATATACAGTTATAGGGTATGAAAAATTAAAACAACTCTATCTGCCTCAAAGATGAACAACAAGAAAGTCTAACGCAAGGTCTGGTTCAAGCTCTGATATGCAGTCCTGACATTTATTTTCTCTCCCTTCCCTCCCACCCTTTGTCCCCAAGATGAATCTCGCAGCAGAAGGGCTTTCTTGGCTCTCTGCTGCATTATTTTCAGTATCAGGACTCAACGATACACTTGTGCATTAGTAAACTTGAACCGACTGCCTTGGCATCAATAATTAGCTAGTTGATGCTAAAGAAAGTAACAGCCCAAGTTAGCCAAAAGTAACTGGCATGCATGCTTTCAGGGCAGGTTCCAAAGCTTGCTCACTTGCACACACACACACGCGCACGCACGCACGCACACACACACACACACACACATACACACACACACACACACAAATGGTCTGCTTTTAGCCTGCAGAGGCAGCTCTGTAGAAATATTCAGTTTGTGACAAATGGTAAGATTGCCACACTTTTAGTTTTGCCAGGATATCCTGTGTTTATCCAGTAATTTTGACTGAATGGCAAAAGCACCTTGGCTTCAATTTTAGAACGTAATAACTATGCAGACTCTCAGGTATTTTAGCTTTGAAGCAACTGCAACTGCAATGCTGACTAATGTCGCTTTGATTTTTGTCCTTTTTTTTTAAACTGGGTGCTTTTGTATACTGCCCTTGCATGACTGATATGAAATGATCTGACATTTTTATCTCAAGAATGAGCTGTTACAGATATGCTGGGAGCTGCAGGCAATTCTGAGATACTCATAAGCACTGATAAATATTTGGGTTGGGCCTGATTTATTCCATTCTTATCCTGAACACAGCGAAGCACAGCTATCCCCATTATCCAAATGTATTCCTGCTAGTGGAAGTTGGTAATCGTATTGAAGAAGAGGCTGTTCAGAAAGCTGTCTGTGTTATGCCAACCTGCTGTTACCCAGGCCCTGACCTTTGAACCGCCATGACACTTCAGGAAAGCTTGATCTACTGAGATGTGCGAATCAGCACCTCAGGTGCGACCAAGGTAGTCGTCTATCATAGTAAAGCTGTGTGGTTTGTCTCCTCAATATTGCTTGACATTTGTTCTTACTTTGATCTGCTCCACTCTTATAACCCTGGCAGATTTAATATGTTGGCATGGGTAGGAATATGTTTTGAATCTTGGATTTTTGCATTTTGGCTCTTGCCATCTTGTCACTGCAACCCGTCCAAATTTGGGGGAAAGGGCGTAACTGTGGAGGGGCACCTCTTTCCAGATTCAGTGTGTCGACTCCACTTTGTTGCAATGGGCTTTAGATGTTTTGCTCAAAATGGGAGCATAGTGAGCAAATTTGAAAGTAATAATTTAGACCATTAATTAATTTGTGAGAAGAATGATGTTATTTTTGGTGGAGTCGCTTCCCTTTGCTGGTTGTAACCTTCCACCTGGGAGACGAGCATCAATTTGTGGAAATGCAGCCTTTACTTGCACACAGATTGATTATGGCAAGTCTTTTTTTTTTTTTTTTTTTAAGACTGGCAGCCATCACTGTTCCACTGAATCCTCAACTATTGCAAAAGTGTGTGAGACCTGCAATAGCAGTCTGCACAAGGATTAAAGTCCAGTACTCCACAAGTATATAACACACTCTGACTTGAAACAGCATGATACTATAGAAGCCAGGTAATCGATTGGCTCATAATTGTTGCCTGTTTTTCACACAAAAAATAAGAGCTTCTAAAAAAATCAAAACCCCTTTTCTTTATGCCAAGTAGTTAATGGCCCCCTTGATAGGTTCCATTACATGTGCATGTGGCGACAGAATCCTGTAGGACTTTGCTTTTGTGGGCTTTTTACAGTGGTTGTTGTGCAGCAGTAAAGCTGTCCACACCTCAGTGACCTTACATTTATGTTCATATGTTAGTTTTGCTCTCGTCCCCTCAGGCACTCTGCATAGTTTGTGTGAGTGCCTGCTGAAGTGAATGGGTGCTGTGTATTTGTCCATGTGAGGGCAAAAACCGGCACCATCTGTTGGGAGTTGTGTACCGCAGATAGCTGAGATCCCTGGCTGCATGTGAGAGGCAGTTCTTGTGTGGTTAGAGTAATGAGGCTCTGCATAGAGGATGGCTGTTGAGTGACAGAGATGATTTACACCAGCAGGATGGACAGTGAAGCAGGAGGAAACATTCGTTTTACCACTGAGCCCCTGTCACAGACACACAGGCGGGAGTGCATATGGGCACGAACACACACACACACACACACACACACACACACACACACACACACACACACACACACACACACAGAGGAGTTGACGCACATAGTCTCCTGTGCCTCCACTCAATGGTCCTAATCTGTCACCGGAGCCCTTGCTGAGAGGGAAAGCAAACTGACCAGTGTGTAGTGGTTGGTTAAAAGGGATTTTGTCATTGTCAATGGGGCTTTAAGTACTCCAAGACTTCTCAGCTGACTGCCTTCATGTCTGAGAGAGCTCAAGGTGAAACTCTGGATTCATGCGACATTGGTCACACCCATAATTCATATCGATAACAACATTGAACAGAAAGCCACAGCAATACTAGAACAAAATCAACAAACAAGAACACAGCCAACAGTCAACAAGGAGTGACATTTAACTTTTTTTTTCTTTTTTTAACGATGACTTTACATTGAGGCAGCACGGTGGTGCAGTGGTCAGCACTGTGGCCTCACAGCAAGAAGGTTCCAGGTTTGAGCCCCGGCTCAGGCACGGGATCTTTCTGTGTGAGTCTGCATGTTCTCCCTGTTCCTGTGTGGGTTCTCTCTGGTACTCCAGCTTCCTCCCACAGTCCAAAGACATCAAGAGGGGACGAGGCTGATTGATACTCTAAATTGACTGTAGGTGTGACTGTGAGTGTGAATGGTTGTCTGTCTCTATGTGTTGGCCCTGAGATGGACTGGTGACCTGTCCAGGGTGAACCCTGCCTCTCACCTGTAGCTGCTGGCAAAGGCTCCAGCCCCCCTGCGACCCGTACTCGTCAGGAATAAGCAGAAGACGACGACGATGGATGGATGGACTTTACATTGAGGTTGACCTTTGACCTCTTGGATGTAAACAATGCTATAACGAGTACTCGGTAATAAAAATGAACACAAATTTCTGATAATTTAAAAGATATTATATAGATAACGTGTGTCAATCAACTTAATCGTATCTGACTAAACAAGAATTAAAAAGTACTTAATTTGCGCATTTCTCTAAAAATTTTGTAGTCCTGTTTTAAGTAATGCTTTTTGTTTTATATACTTATATGCTGTAATTCCAATGACTACGATTCAATAAATTGTGCAGCACTAACTGTAAATAAAATGTATTTGGGCAGATTGAAAAATGTTCTTTTTTTTATAATTTGTTAATTTACAGTAACAACCTTGTTCCTCTTTAAGTATTGGCCAAAACTACAAGAAAGTTGTAATTAGCTTGAACTTCATCTGCTCTCCTGTATGCGTGTATTTTCCTGTGTTCAGTCCCTGCTTCTCTTCTTCCACCCTCTCGTTTCTTCCACTTCAAAATTGTATTCTCTCTCCACTTGGCTCTCTCTCATCTCCTCTGTCTGTCTCTCCTCCTCTCCAGGACAAATGAAGTCAACAAGACTACTCTTCTTGCAGCCCAAGATGACTCGCTATCCACCAAGGGCATAGTTGCGTGTGAATAATGTCTGAACTGAGAAGTAAATATCTTTCCATGACAAGTTGTTTGGATTGGTGCTCATGTGCAATCTGATGCTCCATGTATCATGGCCAAGACAGCCTGTCCACTAGCCTTGCCAGAGACGGGTTCCTCTGACAGGCCCCCTGAAACACTGAGAGGGAAAAAAGGCCTTTTGGGGCAGGCTTCGAAATGCAATGCTGCTGAAAATGTCACTTTGACTCAGAGTTGTTCTGAAGAAGTGCCTCAGTAAGTTAATGCATCTGATATTTTCCAGATTTGGAAAAAAAAAAAGTCCATTTAGGAATGTGAATCAATTTTTTTTGGTTTCAATTACGAGGAGATTAAAGGCAGGAGATTGGTATCGTGTTTATCCTGTAAGACGACGTGCTCTGTATAACCTGACAGGTTGAACTTTACAGAACTATCCAAAGGTTAGGTTCACATCATGTTACATATTGACTTTGCAGTGTAGAGCCGCACAAGTTTTTGATGGTGGTTGTAATAAATTCAGCCTCTCAGTTCATCCTCACCATCATAATCTATGCATTGTTTGCCCTGATACGGTGCAGGATCAGGATATATTTATCATTCCATTCAGCAGTCTCCTATATTTATCTAACGCTAAACCAATCACACCAATCAGCAGGAGTAATCAACAGTGAAATCGCATCACTTACCTCGCGGGAATATGGATAAGCATTCATCCATAGAGTGATTTGCCAATGAGGTTTTAGTTAAGGGCATCTGAAAGGGAACGCTGCAACAAGCCCTGTGTACCTCTTCTTCTCTCAAAAGGTTGCTGGCTCAATCCCTGCTTCCTTCTGGAGACTGTCAAAGTGTCCTTGAGCAAGATTCTAAAGAGCAGGAGTAATTTAGGGCCTTGCAGTATCACGGCACTGCGAGTGGTGACCTGGTGAGTGAGACGATGTGTCACTTTTTACCATCCTTCTTCAGTCTCCCCTTCACATCCAAACATGGGACGTCACAGAAAAAAAACATGAATCGATTCAAATTATTTATTGCGGTGGACACACACATTCCCTAGTCCACAGTCACACGATGGACCATGAAGAAGCTTTAGAAAGTCAACATCAGGACAGGCTGGCAAACAAACACCGAAAGAGACAGGGGCCTTCATTTTCATATTCAGTTAACTGACAATTTTGCGAACAGTGTGACAAGAAATGACAAAACCTAAACTGTATTGACGCATCATGAAAAATGATTTTTAAAGAGTGAATGTCAATTCAAGAGGATACTGTCAGTGAATAACGGGGCAATTTTTTTTTTTTCAAACTAACGCCCCCAAAAATAATTAAATTAAGGATTCAAGCATCCACCATGGAAGGATCACAATTATTAAACTGCGAGGGATTATTCTCTGTCTCTCCAAGTTTCCTTTTTGAAAGTGTAAACATGCTCAAAAATATACAAAACTTCACACATTCTTCAGATCTGGTGAGAATGTGCCTATTTAATGGTTCTCATGCTTAGATCTGCAAAAATGCCTCAAAGGTTCCCCCTAGAAATTTTCAAAAAACTCTCACTGACATGTATATACTGCACCTTTATGCACCAAACTGTGCAAAAAAAAAAAAAACCCCAAAAAAAGCACTGGTGCTGTGAGATAAACTCAACAGTGAGTCCGGGCTGTTTTAATAATAGAATTTTTCCTTTTTTTTTTTGGAAGCAAAATCAGCATACGGTATACGAGATGCTGTACCTCAGTGATATTAAATAACAATTTGGCCTTGGGGCAGCAAATTTTGATGATTCACCATGATTAACTAAATTGTTGTTCACACACACACTTGATAGAAACTTTTTCAAACTTCAGCTTTGCTAGAAGTCTCAGTTGAAAGCATCGTCAGGTCACTATTATGAATCTTAGTCATAGCGCCCTCTTGTGACACAGAGAAATAAACCTAATGTAAACATATTTAGAAGGAAATCAAACTTGCTTTCCTCATGTGTTGCACTGCACATAATGTTTGGTTACGGTGTGTTCTCTAGCGCCACACCATGGACATATAGGAGTATATAAACATATGGATGCCTCGTTCTGCCCTTTTATGAATCCAAACATTGTCAGGCTTCATGGTCGTCTCGCTCTGTCAAACTGCCACACTCCCAGACGAGTTCGAGGGCCTGCTTATTGTTGCTTTCCCCATCTTTCTGAATTGTTTCCATGGTGCTGACACAGAACTGTATAAGATCTAATGCTTTGTTAAGAGGTTCTGGTTGTTCACCTGTTTCTATGTGATCAGGTTGGGCTCTGTTTCTTGGAGTTCTTTTTAATGGGACTCCACTGCTGCAGCCTCTTGTGCCTTTATAAAGGAGCATGTGATTAAGGTGTGCAACAAGAGCACTGAAATCCATCCTCTGGGTGCAGACTATTGCTGGTGTGATTGCAGTGGGCTGGACAGGACAACTCCCACATACTCCAAATAATACTCAAACTTTTTCAAGTGCACACACTGGTTGTCTAGTATGTGTGGATCCACGAAAGTTTTTTTTTTTTTTTCCTATATAAAAAAATATAATTCCTGCTGAATTGCTGGATTGTGTGGTTGGTAGTGCAGCATCAGTAGACTATTCATGTTGCTCACATGTTGCATACAGAGGGCTGCATATACTACTTAAAGATACAAATACAGGTTTATTTTACCAGGAACTTAATACCCGTTAATGTTCCCATGAAAAGAATACAATAGCTGATTGAATAAATAATGATATCAAACATCCCTCTCTGTACTTTTTACTGTTTATGTCTTTTATTATTTACTATGAATTCAAAGACTTGCTACCCCCTAGGTCTGATTTTTGAACTCCATTTTTCCATCACCACATTATGTATTCGTGTCATGTTATATTATTCCACTTTCAGCAGGTTTTAAAGATATAAAAGTGTACAATAATACTTTACTAAATAGAATATTTAGCTTGATATAGAATTTCACGGTGCTGTCAGTCTCAGTCTTCCGATCAAAACACAATCTGTAATGACTGATGCTGTTGTCAGGCTGATGATTCCTGTCACTCATTCCGTCACGACAGCTTGTTAACAAACTCTTTCAGGAGGCTGCTTCCACTCCGTCAGACTCAAAAAATCGGTGAAGAGAAACCCTTTCAAAGATTTCTGCTCAGTGATGAAATACTCTTAAAACTCTTAAAACCTTCCAGTCAGCGTTGTGCTCTGCCAAGAAAATCCTTCTCCCAGTGAAGGTCCAGTGAAAATACAGGGAAGGGATGCAGATGGCAATCGCATTAGTAGGGCAGCCTGTCTCCAATATTCCATCTAATATGCAACGTTGACGACTGGTAATATATTATTAATGCACCATCCTGGCTGATCTTGAAAGCCCAGGTCTGACCGTGACTATCCATTTCATGGATATTTCAATACTTTTCTTCCACAATGTGACCACTGCTCCATCACCAAATGATGAGCAAATAACTGAAGCTGTTGTTAATCTGGAAGTCTGATTTAGTTCAGTTTTTTTGGTTTATTAGAAAGTCAAGCATTTGATTGAGCTTTATTTGTCGAAACTCAAACAGGGATTTCGGAATAAGATCAACATTGGGCCATTGTACAGTTTGGCCGATTGACTGATTGGAAAACAACAACAACAACAACATCTTGAGCTAAGAGGAAAGTGTGCCCTGAAGCAAGGATTAGTGGGGAAAAATATTATTTGGGGGTTTAGATGCTGGATTGGTGTGCAGTGCATCTAATTATGATCAAAGGGAGATTTTTATGTTAAATTATACATGTAACCGTTGAGTCAAGTACAAGTTTTGCTATTAATTACAATTAAGGAAATACATCTCCTCTGATTGTCTCTAAAACCTTCGAAGTGCTCAAATTCAGTAAGAATTCATGTTAGTTTTTAATGATGTAAATCTGTAACCATTTGTACCCCATTATCACACCCTTACATAGAGGAGAGGCTGCTGAACCTTAATGAAGGGTCAACTTTATTTAACGAACAAAACATGAAAAATTTGTGTTCAGGTACTAAATCAAGCTAATAAACAAAGCAAACTGCAGAAATGTGGTAAATTACACATAAAGATGCATGTGCATGGACTCACAAACAGAAGAAAAGCACAACTGAAACTTGAATTGAAAGAAACACAAAGCAACAGGGCAGAGAAGTCAAAGAGAAGTCAAAGCCTCCGAGTATAGCAGCCCAATAAGGGAATGGGTAGGGTAAGGGGTATGTCAATGACAGCAACAGAAGATGACCATGGAGGAAAGTTATCATCATCAAATTCCTTGGCAAGTTACCATATACTGTATGCCCTTCTTTCTTGAGTTTTTCTGTCCAAAACGGTGGAGAATGATGTGTGCCGATCTTGAATCAGAGCATTTACCGCTGTCACTTCCGTTCAATGTAAGATACAATGGCATCGTAAGTAGTAGATCCTTTTCACAGCAGTCGTATTTTCATGTCCTAGTGGGTATAAAGTCAAGTCAAGTCAGTTTTGTTTGTATCGCGCCAAATCCCAACAAAAGTTATCTCATGATACTTTACAAGTAGAGCAGGTCCAGTACCTCACTCCTTCAATGAATTTACACCCAACAATTCTCCATGAGCAAGCACATCCTGCAACAGCGGTGACGAAAGCCTTCCTTTTAACAGGCAGGAACGTCGAGCAGATCCAGGCTCAATGGAATAAACATCGGTACGCTTGATAAAATGTATTATTCTATTTAGTGTCCCAGCCATACAGTGAGTCTGAGTGTACGCTACCAGAGTCCTGGACCAGCTAAATGGAGTAGAGCTATAATTGATGTTATTAATTACACCTGTGTTTGCCCTGCAATGACATGTCAAAATGACTGCTCAGAAAACAAAGATCTTTTGGATGCAGCACCATCATGCAGTGTTCAGTGCTTGAGGTAATTCCATGTTGTTGTTGTTTTCTGAGATTTTCTTGTCTTATTTGGACTTTATGAAGTACTTGAGTAAATATATTTAGTTTTATACCACCACTATGATGTTCAGTTTTAAAGGAGATACCAATTTGGATCATTTAGTCTTTGTGTCTTCCAACTCATCATTCATGTGCCCTGGAAATATCTAAAGTCAAAAGTTACGTGTGAAATGCCAAAACCTTTCTCTTGCTTCTGGCAATGAAGAATTGTGAACATTTGTTTTAACACAGCCTGAACTGTTTCAGTGTGCCTCTCTAAAATATCTCTTGGCTGCAAATCACTTGGAGCACATTACAGTTTCTGGTGGATCTGAAATATATTTCAGACTCTTGACACGCCATTGGGAATACTTGCGCTGTTCCTTTCTGCATATAAATTTCCTACAATGCTACAATATAGCATTGAGATCTACTGCATTCAAGATAATCAGGTCAGGGTATACCAATAGACCCCAATCCTTAAAGTTTCATCACATCAAGTATTTTATGAGCAATATTCTTCACTCCTGCTTTAAACTATATCATTGTCAAGCGGGATGGCTGACTAGCTTTTTCTCTAGCTAAACTATCGTCCTTGTGTGCAGCTGATTCATTTCATAGAAAGAGACTGATTTTACTGCATGTGATGCTGAATTAATGTCTGGAGGCTGTATCCAAGTTTTCAGGAGACAGAATAAAAGGAGCTTTCACTGCATATGAAGGCGTTAGACATGGTGCAGGTGCAGTGGGTCAATGATGTCAACCAAAACACTCTGACAGATGATGGAAAAAGGACATGTCTCCCCAAAGGGTAACTGTGATTGTACAGATAGTGATGCATATATTAACTGCCAGCATAAAAGCATACCCTAAGTATTATCTATACTATAAAAGGACCTTTTCTTTAATCTCTATATGCTCTAAAGTGCACATTACAAGTGCATCCAGGCCATTCTAAAAACCCTCTTTTGTTAGTTAAACAGCGCATAATCATGCAGCAAAGTAAAGCGGTTATATAATCTCTAAGTTAACCATGGGTGTGTTTTGGTGCCAAACCAAATGAGTGAATAAACCAATCAGAAGGTAACTGCTGTCTGTGTATAGCTAAATTAACGATGATTGCCCGCAAAAACTCATATGCTGGAATGACCTCTTTGCTAAGAAATGCAGTGTCGCTGTGATTTGGCCAGGCAGTGTATAGGGACAGCTGGCATTCATCTCCAGATCATCTGCCAGAAGATTATGGATGTCTGTTACAGCCTGGTGGGATGGGCCAAGCGCTCATCTTTGCCGGGGGACAGGTATGTAGTCCTCGTGCCTGTGCAACCCCCTTTCAAACCAACAACTCAATACGGCCGTGAGAATCAAGTGCATATATTATGGGTAAATACGTAAATATTGAACTGAAAAGATAAGTCTCTGACGGTTTGGGGGTTGCGGAAATTTTGCCCCGCTTTTCAGTCTTCAGTACTCTGATAGGTGTCGTACTTCACTGTTTTCTATGATGGCACTTTAACTTTTTAAATGGCACCACGATGTAGATTTATACTATATTACACTATCACATTGTAAGTATGCGAGATTATATTTTCCTGTCTGAAACATGCACCTGCTAAATTAGGGTAAAGTGTGGGTCAGAACCCTACTGGAGATCTAGAAATAGACTGATGTTGGGAATGGTGGTGTTGTGAGAGCATTTCCAGAAATTAGATACAGACATTATTAATTTGTTGCCATAATTATTAAATAACATAAAAAAATGTAGTTATATTTAAAACACATTTCAATTTACGAGTTTTGTTAGACTTACTGGTGTATGTCTCAAACCACTTCCAAGGATTGAGGGGATTTGAAAGGCGTGAATTTATTTTCGGGGTCAGAGGTGGTTGAAAAGTTTGAGACTCCCACGGGAAATACATAATGCACCTACTACACCTCATTTTAAGAAAAACCCCATGACCTATCAAGTACCCATATCCAAATCCATGTGATTGTACAATATTGCAGTTATGCTGAAGTTACATTATATCAAAATTGTGCAAAGGAAATAGGATTGAAAAAATGTGGATAATAAAATGGGATTACTGTGATAGAGTGCGACAGATGTTACGAGTAGAAGTCACCTTATTTAATTATACATTTATCAAGGTCAAACCCTGAAAAACTGCTGAGAAGAATATATGAATAAACCAGTACAACCGCCCCACATCTCCCCTAAGTACTGTCCTTTGTTTGTCTCAGGCATGACCCTCAGTCCGTCATTTAGGCGCAGCCACAGAGGATACACTAAGCTTGGGTGCAGCGACTCTATTTTTTAGGGCCTGAGCCAGAAGGTACTTCAGGCGAAGACCGTATTGAGTTTGCTCGGCACACGAGAACACTAAAAACACACACAAAACAGTATCCCAGCCACAAAAAAAGCCACATAGGGGTGCTCAAGGGGTAGGTCTCCCATTAAAAACAATGGAAAAATGAGCATATCTGAAATTGCTTTGTTTTTTATTGTTATTCTTCTTTCCGGTTCCACGACCAATTTAACACTTAATTTGACCCCCTAAACATGCTCAAAAACTCACCAAATTTGACACGCACATGCGGTCTGGCAAAAAATTTGATACTTAAAAAAAAAAAATTAACAAAAACTCAATAGCGCCACCTAGGTACACAAAAAACACCGCCACGGCTCGTAGGCATGTCTGACAGAAATGGGACTAAGACCGTTTTATTCGTCTCATCAAGATGGACAAATCATACGCTGACACCCCTGACCTAACGCCAACAGAACATCCACAATTTGGACACGACTGTCCAATTGTGGACAATTTTATGCCCTGAACAAACGCTATCTCCTCCTTGGCTGTTAATGGTATCGCTTCCAAAACTTCACACATGACACTTTAAGGATCAAAAGTTGTTAAAAACTTTAACATTACTCATTTGGTTTGGATTTTATAAGCCCTCAAAATATAAACGAAAACTCTCACAGCTTCACAAAACACATCACTGCATTCCTGACAAAAATCCCTACAAAAATATGGTCTTATCTTCCACTTTCGAGCAACATTAGCAGAGTTATTTGATTTTGACACACTAAAAATGTCAAAATCCTCCTTTGCTGTCCACCCTGAGACAGATGGCAGAGATTTGTTGTCAGTTGTCATGGAAACCAAAAGGGAGCATCTCTGCCCTCATGGTACATACTCTCAAACAAATGCTTCTAGCTTCGAAACTAAAACTCCCACACCTTCCAAAAACACACCATTTAATTCCTGACAAAGAATCCCTCCAAAAAGATGGTCTTACATTCCACTTTTGACCAACATATGGGGAGTTATGACTGTTTTTCACACTAAAACTGGCAAAATCCTCCTCTCTCTCCACTCTGACACAGATGGCAGACAGAGCAGCAAGGGAGGGGCAGGTCTCAGCTCTAACTCACACTCTGTGCGTCACACTGACTGTGTGTTCACACCAAATGCGAATTTCGCGTCGCGTAATTCGTGCGAATTTGACTGCCGAATCATTTGAGTGTCCATTTGTGTCATTCGCGCGAATTCGCTCACTTGCCAACGTTTCTTTCCGCCACTTCACCATGGATATTCAAAGCACTGTTGCGTACCTGTTGTGGAAGGCCAAAATACCTCGGAAAACTAAACGCGGTCGTATCTGGGTTCACAACACCATCTAGAGGCGAGCACAGCTTGGTGAATTTCACCGAGCTCCTTTAGGGGCTGCATCGTTTTCGGATGATGACTGGCCAGTTTAACGACCTGCTAGCTAGGATCGGTGACAGAATTTCACAAAGGGACACCAACTTATTCAACCGGTTCTTGTAATTTTGACACGTAGTGTCACATAGCACTGGGTTCCCACACACAGCCACAGTCAACTTGTCCACCATCTTGTAATACAGTCAGCAGTGACGTCGGGACAACCTCATCGCTGATTGGCAGTCCTAACACAAATTTTTCTCGAAAGTTGATTATTTCCAACTTGCGTGAATGGCGAAATTTTGCGTCGCAAATTTGCGTCATTTGTCTCATTCACGCTGCCTGACTGAAAATTTGCGTCATTCGTGCGTTTGCATAGACTTTGTATGGACACTGTTTGCGCGAACGTGCAAATTCACGTTTGGTGTGAACACACAGTGAGGCTTCTATCTCCTAAACTACAAGGCCCATGGATTTGCCAAATACACCGTTGGATTCAGGCCGAAGTTTGGCACCCAGTTGCGTGTGCGAGGAGGCTCAGGCCCCAACAACGCTGCTTGCAGCCTCAATTATTCATTTGTTTGATCAAAATCACATTTCATCCCAGAAAAGGAATACTATAAGAGAATGTGCTTTAGCTGGGGTAAATGGCACATATTAACCATATATGCTTTATGTTATGGTCTATATTGCTTTTAATTAGGATAAGGTCAACATCTGTGAAGTATTTTATATAAATTGTTATGACTTTATTGTTTTAAGACCACAATAATGGTATGGGTCCACCAGACCCAGGAAAAGGTCCTGAGTAACAAAAATATGTCCACCACACAAGGGTTAATATCCTCCATAGAGGAAGTGATAGCCTAAATACCGACAACTAAATACTGATAACTAATCAAGTCAAACTCGCCACACGTCAGCAGGTTATAATAGATGGTGTCCGCACCTGTAGAAGCCTCAAGTTCATAGGAAATCAACTGTTTTCAGAAAAACTGATTTGATTTGTTAGAGCTACTTCTGTGACGGAGGAGCACGGAAAATCAGGACCCAAGATGCTGAGTGGCGTACAAGGAGATTTATTCGAGCAACAAAAAAAAGGCACAGTCCAAAGGAGGTAATGACAAAAGAAGGTCCTAACTAAAAATCACCAACAACATGGGGTCTAAAAAAACAGCAAATGCTCAGAACTAAAAACAGTGGCAAGGCACCGATGAAAACTCGCTATCAACAGAAAAACACACGAAAGCAAGGGCTCAGCGAGAGGCCATGACAACTTCACTTCCCACAATCTTATATATAATTTTCCTTTCTGATGAGCAACGTTGAATTTGTGGGTATCATATGTTCACTGACATCAGTTACAAGTAAACTAGTATTAAGATCCTGTCAGCTTTTCTCTTGTCTGAGAAGTTCAGAGAGCAAATTATGAAGTGGGGTTTTCACATTGATTTTTCAGAGGTAAAAAAAAAAGAATTTTAGCCAACAATAACAAGCATCGTCACAGGTTTAAATGAGAAACGTCATAAAAACAGATGTACCCCTCCCTCTGTCCCCATCCAATGACAGCAGGTAAAGGCCCCAGCCCCCCAACCATCAAACTGCTGCTTACTGATGTGGATTTTCAAAGCAATAGATGAGTTAAGATTGCCCTGCACATCCACCATTTCCTAAGCAGAGTGCTGTTCTTATTGGAGAACTGGCAACTGCAAGCTGATGGTTGGCCCTCTCTAAAGTTGGCCACCCTAAAGTTCATCTCTTCTGTACACTTTGTGCCGATTGCCCCGTGCTTATTAAGTTTATCTTGTCAAGCATGTTCTGTTGTGTGACCTGAGTCTGCTTCAGTTGATCCTGCAGCTTCTGAATCCTGTGTTCCATCTGGGAATGCAGGTTGGCCACTTTCATTTGACACTTTCCTTCTTGAAATGCCAACTGGGTCTGCAGGAAGCTGCTGAGTTGCCCCTGACGTTCAATTTCCTGTCCTTCACGCATATATTGTATCACCTGGTCCCTCCTTTCAATCATTTCCTCCATTTGCTTCATATTCCTCTCTCTTTCATTCTGCTTCTGAAGTCGGACCTTCATTTTCCTCTTCGCCCTCTCCAGCTTTTTGTGACTAGATGGTCCCTCCCCCAGCAAAACCTGAGGATTCTCCTCCTCTCCCTTCATTTGTTTGGCGGCACCTTTGTCCTGATCATGTAGTTTCTTTTTGGATTTCTTCTCTACAGTTTGAAGCCTGTTTATTTCTTTTTGCAGTGCTTCATTTACCTTTTTCTCCTCATCCAGAAGGAGGTCTAAATTCTTCAGCCTCAGTTTTTTCTTAGCTTGCTTAGTTTGTTCTTTCATCTTTTTGTTCAGTTCTTTCTTTTCCCTCTCAAGCTTTTCTACACGCTCTGTTAACATGACACCTTCAATCTGGCTTTGGACGAACTGCTTTTCTGTGGCTTTTTGACGGCTGACCAGTTCCTCTTTAGCTTCCAGACAAGATTCCAGCTCTTTAACCTGTGCAGCAAGCTGGTCCTTGTCCCGCTGAAGGACATTGAGCTGCATGTCCTTGTCTGTCAGCTGCGTTTTGATCTGGTGAACCTCATTCTCCATGCTGTAAGCTTGAGCCTCTGCCTTGGCCAGCTTCTGAGACATTTGGTTTGCAGCCTCCATCTGACTGGATACTTCCTCAACCAATCTATATCGGAGTCTTTGGTGTACCTCCTTCTCCTGCAGCAGAGCTTTGTGTGTTTCTGTGTGAGCAGCCACCCAATGCTCAGCCCTCTGTATGGCCACAGCCAGGCGAGTTCGAACAGCATCGAGCTCTGCTTCTAGTCTCCCACGATTCCACAGTTCCTTTTCCAATTTAGCATCAAGCTCAGACTTTAAGGCAGACATTTTTTCATTACAGTCCAAGACAGTGCTGTTAAGGATATCAGAATTTATTCTGAGATCTCGGTGAGCATCCTCCAGTTCACCCTTGAGGATCTCATTCTGATCCATGAGGCCTCTTTCCTTGGCACTGCTTTTGACCTGTAAATCTTCAAGGTCTTTTTTAAGGGTACTTACCAGCTCTTGTAAGGAGGAATTCTTCTGGAGCAGCTTCTCCTCCCTCTGACTGGCCTCCCTCTGCAACGCCTGCATTTGCTTCTGCTCCCTTCGGTGGTTGGCGACTACTTCCTCCACCAAGGTGCGCTCCTTAGCAAGCATCTTCTGGGTCTGACTGTGTTTGAACTCAAGCTGTTGCATGTTGTTGACCAATTGTCTAAACTCCAGCTGCAGGGATCTGTGGGTGAACTCCACCTTGTGTCTCTCCTGAACCTCCAACTCGTGCTGCTTTTCCATCCTCCTCAGCTTATTCATGGTGGCCTCGTGCTTCCTGGTGGAGTCAAACACTTTTTCTTGCTCCTCTTTCAGCTCAAGTTTGAGGTTTTGTACATCAGATTCCAACTCCTGATGCTTCCACTCCAGGACAGAACGAATACTCATAACGTCCTTTAGAGTGCTCTTCAGTTCAGCCCTCTCCTCTTTCAGCTGGTTCACCTTGTGTTTCAGGTGCTTGTTACAACTTTTGTTTTTTTCTATGGAGCGCATGATTTCAGGGTCAATTTTTCCTACTAAGCCCAGTTTCTGTATAATGAGGGGAGCAGCACAAACACTGGAATTGTCTGATGATGGACTGAGACCACTGTCACTGCTGCCAGATTCATTTGAACTGTTGGTTTGCAGCTCTCCCGCTACCCTCTCCAGCTCAGATGTCCTCACCTCTGTGCTGTCCGAACTGGATGATGTAAGAGTTGATGAAGTCAGATTTTTTTCTTTCAACTCGTCAGATGTACTGGAGGATTCTGTGCTTTCTTCAACTCCACAGATATCAGCGTAAAGGTCCAATTCAATATCAGACTCTTCCGTCACGTCTGTCCTTGGGTTGCAATTTCTAGATGTGCTCGGAAGTGATTGCAATTCTGCTGTCTCATTCTCTTTCCGAGCAGAATTGTGATTGTTGGCATCTACAAGAGAATGAAGGCTTCCCCCTCTCTCCTCTTTGAGGGGGGTCCTATCTTCACTCTGCATTGCTGAATCTGAAATGGAATACCAAGAATCCTCCAAACCGTCATTGCTCCTCTCAATTCCTAACTTATTAAATGGATATCTTTTCTGATCCTCAGACATATCTCTGTAGGGGCATAAATATACTGCACAATACACTGATGAAAACTGTGTCTATACGCAAGACGGATCCTGACTTTGCTTGGCGGAGTGACTCCACTTTTTTGTAATGTGACATCTTGTCCAGCAGCCCACTTACAAGATCCCTGAATCGGATCTCAGTGATCTGACTGAAGACAAAATGACTGACAATGGGTTCAGTGATGATCACTGAATCTCACTGTTCACAGTGTTGTGGACCCTCTATGTTCTGACTGGGAATTAAGGTGGGGGGGGGGGGCTAATTTCATCTACTCCTTTGGAGACATGAGGGAAAGTTTGTCCTTTGCTCCTTAGATCTTTCTCCAAAGGTATGGATATCCAGCATCAAGCTGTTTCTGATTTGGATGGCATGTTAAAAACAGAAAAACATGGGGCTTAAAAATCACTTGCCACTTGTAAAACTGAATTTGAATGTTTTGAATTTGAACTGGGCAGCTTTACACATTTTATCTAAAATAAGGATTTATATTGTGCAGTGGTCAGCACTGTCGCCTCACAGCAAGAAGGCTCCAGGTTCGAGTCCAGTACGGGATCTTTCTGTGTGGAGTCTCCATGTTCTCTCTGTACCTGTGTGGGTTCTCTCTGGTACTCCAGCTTCCTCCCACAGTCCAAAGACATCAAGAGAGGACAAGGCTGATTGATACTCTAAATTGACCGTAGGTGTGACTGTGAGTGTGAATGGTTGTCTGTCTCTATGTGTTGACCCTGTGATGGACTGGCTTTCCACTCACCACATGAAACAACAAAATCCTCTATGCCAGCTATCCAGTAGCAAAATGAATCTTGTGAATCTTGGATCATGTAATCAGGCTTGTCTACTCCGTTCTTTCAGTCAATAGTTGTTAAGATACAACATCAATATCAGTAAATTATTTTCTTTTTTTCCCAACTGTCGCAGAATGCTAACGGGTTGAACTAAATCTGCCTCCTCAGCACTAAGAAATATCCCACACGGGGCTAACACAAGAAACATCTAACTGGGGAAAACAACAAAAAAATATTTGTTTGACAGCTTTCTTTAATTTTCAGACAGAACTCTTTCAGCCGAATGCTAATTCTCAACAAGGGAATATAAAAATACTAATGCTAAGCAGGTACCATCCATCCATCCATTTTCTACTGCTTATCCTGTTAAGGGTCGTGGGGGTTCTGTAAATTAATATATGAACGTTATTTTTTTATTTTAAACATTTTGAATTTTTTTTTACATGTTGTTGTTTTTGTTTTTTTGTTTTTAATACGAGTGGTACCAGGTCTGCCCAAATAAGTACCGGAACACAGGGAGGCCAAAATTCAAAGGTGCCGGATCTTGTTCCAGCAGGATTTGGCTCAAATTAACTCCTGCTTATGACTCTTTGTCACACCAAAAACTCTCAGAAATTCTTCCTCTCCTCTCCACTCTGACACAGGTGGCAGAGAGCAGGGGGGGAGGGGTTCTTAAAAACACAGCTCTCAGCACACCTTGCCTCAGACTGATGCTTCTATCTCCTAAACTACAAGTCCCACCAATTTACTAAATCCAACTCTAGCCCCCCGGCCATGGGTGCAAGGAGGCTCAGGCCCTAACAATGCTGCTTGCAGCTTTAATTTTCCTTGAGTTTGTTTTTGTTCTTTAGGCAAAATCCAATAAAAGAGGATTCAGGCATGAAAGCAAGGGAGTTTAGTTCACCCAGTTGAGTGCTAAAACGCCTCTTCACTTCTGCAATTGAAATTTGTCACTTTCAGCTAAAGGATGCCACAAGGCCTGACATGTAATTAGTTCGGGGAAATGGGGAGGAAAATATTTGATTTCCTCCCCATTATTAAAAATGTTAACGTTAACCATTTGTGCCACAAGTTGAAGACAAGAACTAGATCATGTATTGTTGCGCTAAAGAGCATCCACGTAAATATCCATCAACATCAGTCAATCCCCATTTTCCATTTACCGCCATCGTTTCCATTATATCCTCCTCTGATCAACTTCCTCGTCTGCTTACTGACCCAGTAATTTCCTGTTCTTATCTTGGCATGCTAATTGTCTGCCTTATTTATTATACATTACACAACCAACGTGACTATTGAGCAATCCATCAAATAGGTAAGCTGTCAAATCTATCCTCAACGTTTACCCATGTAACTCCTCGATGACAAGAGGCTCCTCTGAATGATTGCGCTTACGTTTCTTGCCTGTGAACCATCATGATAGTTGTTTTGCTGCTGGAGGTTTTGTTTTATTTATTATTTCCGTCTACCCCGACATTTTATCAGATCGTATTGATGCAGCTAATTCTCTGGTTTTAATGAAAGCCCCTACCTGTTTCATTGTGCATAACAGATTTGATGAGGATCCTAGAGCAACCCCCTTTTTACTCAGGTCATCACTGTGCTCATCAAGGTAATTTATGAGTGGCGGTGAACGATTCCTGAAACTGCAGACGACATTTAAGGACTGCAGATGTGCTTCAGCGCTGCTTTCTCAGTGCAGATACACCCATAAAGCAGTGTGACCACGTCTTCATTTCTGATTAATCTCTATGTCTAAAAGAGCCATTATGCCTGCATCATATCCTAACCAGAGTTTTCCATTGACCTTGTACTTGATTACGTGTCACATGCTCCAAAGCATGCCAAAGATGGGGGACTAATTGCATTAGGTTTGTGTTGTTAATCTTGCCTTCCATTAGGTATTTATATTGTTTACCTTGATTATAGCGTTGTGTCAGTGCAATTGACTGTTTAAAGTACTCAAAACAATTACCTAACTTATCTGTCTCCATTGCTCTTCAGTTCCTTTCAGTTTGTGTTTTGTATTTCTGAGTTAGTTATTATCTAAAATAAGATTTGTTTGCTGAGGTGAAAAGATATAGGCCAGACATGGCCTTCCTATCTTTCAGTAAAATATGAAATCATATCAAGCAAACGGCACAGGGGTGCAGTGGTTTGCACTGTCGCCCCACAGCAAGAAGGTTACAGGTCTAAATTGACCGTAGGTGTGACTGTGAGTGTGAATGGTTGTCTGTCTCTATGTGTTGGCCCTGTGTCGGACTGGTGACCTGTCCAGGGTGAACCCCACCTCTTGCCCAAAGGCTGCTGCGATAGGCTCCAGCCCCCCCACGACCCTTAACAGGATAAGTGGTAGAAAATGGATGGATGGCTGGACGGATCAAGCACACAGGCAATTAAGGTGATATGTGTAGGAAGTGATTCCACTGTGCTGGTAGAGCTGATTTTGTCAGATTTCATTTTAGTTTCACAGATTCTTAAGTGGACAGAATGCAAAGGAGTGAAGATCAGAGCTGTCAAAGTGTTGTTTGGACTTTCTATTTCTGTCTCAAGTTTGTATAATTTAACATTTGAACTGGAAATCGAATGTTTTGATGTCCCTTGAGTTTGTTCCAATGCCTTTAACCACTAGAAGCCCCTGACAGACGGTTCACATTTTATTTTGAAAATCTCTACCTGCTTTTGTCTTTGTTTGCTGTTGTTCTTGCCATTGTCTGGTTTTCCTCCATTTTTTGTTTTCTCTTCAATGATAACAATTTAAATTTTAGTCCACAAACAAAAAGAAAAAGGAAAAAACTTGACTTCTTTTTGAAAAAGATTAGTTTAACAAAATGTCAAAACATAAGAAAACCCTACATAATCCAATCAACATACCTGCGACAATTTTAGATTAATTCTGTAATTCCTACAGGCCTTAGTCTGACTGTATCATATGCTCTGGTCAGTGTTGTTT
This sequence comes from Aulostomus chinensis, assembly GCF_037954235.1. Taxonomy (NCBI): domain Eukaryota; kingdom Metazoa; phylum Chordata; class Actinopteri; order Syngnathiformes; family Aulostomidae; genus Aulostomus; species Aulostomus chinensis. The sequence continues at coordinate 15,766,573 of NC_141325.1, read as the reverse complement.
TCAACAATATTCAACTCAGATGTTGTCACAGGTTTTGTTTAATTATGGCTTCCTCTTGCCTTGGCAAAAGGGGCTGTTGGTGAATAAGTTAACCCTGACAGAGTCACAGCACCTGTTAACCTGAAAACTGTGGTTTTAAAAATGCATATTTTGCGCAACTTAAGCAGATGTAATGTGTCAATTAGTGAGCTTTCTCGGTATAACGGGAATTTTCTTGCCTTGCTTTTTTTCCCGTCTCAAACAAAACTGGGTTCTAGTCTTCGATTACTTGTTACTGTCAAGACATTAGCACATTAAGGTGGGAAATTAGAAAATCATCTCGTCTTACTTTTGGAAATAAAACAAATACTATTGTTTTAATATCCACTTCTACTTTGTCAAGAAAAAAAACAAAACAACCTGAGGTGTGTTTCAAAAACGATCAAAAGACTGAATAAAGGCTGTCAATGTCCACTTGAAAGGGTTTCATAAATGATTATATTCCCCCACAGTCGGTGTAATTGCTTCTTCAAAAAGCGATATTGGCTAAGAGGACCGTCTGAACGGACACTGCAACCTACTTTACTGGGCCCTCATGACATAAGTTTCCAACTGACAGCCGCTGTTGATTCAGGGTTCTTGTTTGGAGACTCAGTATTGACTTTCTCTATGTGCTCCTTCCACAAGTAATATATAGCTTTAATCTAATTGGCGTGCAGGAACTTTGTGGAGGAGATGTCTACTGAGACATGTGCTGTATGTATTATTGGTGCTTTCATACTATTGCGCTGACCCGGTGCCAGCTGTCTGACAAAGCAGCACCTTTAATCACAAGGGAACAGTGTGACAGACAGTGAGAGGCTTTGAAAAATGGGCGAGGAAAAGAAACATTATTAGAAGGCAATGAAGTTGCATTTGCACTTAGATCAAGTGTGTCATATTTTACTTTATGATCAGCGAGCAAAAGGCGGAACATTATATGCATTCGTGGGATCGTTACTCCAAAAAAAGTTATGTGTTGCATCATAGTCTTTTGCTTCCTGCACTACTTGTTACATTACTTTTGCTTAATGGCCACTTAATGATTTAATTTTAACTTTAAATCAGCCTACAGTTGTGTCCACAGCAGTTCATTCTGACCTGGGTACAGTTTACACATCAGATTCTCTGTCAGTTAATTTGAAAGCAATGGACCAAATCTGCAGCACTCAAAAGTCGTTGATTGCTCTGCTATTTTTATGCCTCCGTGCTTGTGACACCTGTACACAGATGTAACTAATTTATTCAGCTTATCTCTCCAGTCTAGTTAACAGAAAATCTCTAGAATATCTTGAGGGAAATGCTTCCATTTTGGCTCAAATATCCAGTGGGACTGAGGATGGTGTGGAAAAATCAGTAGCTGTGGTAGTATCCACCATCCACCCATCCATCTATTTTCTTTACCTCTTATCCATTAAGGGTCGAGGGGGGTGGGGGGGCTGGAGCCTATCCCAGCTGACACAGGGCAAGAGGCGGGGTTCACTCTGGGGGGGTCGTAGAATCCACCAACAATTTTGAAACTTTTTTTGTTACTGTTCTTGAAACTTTAAATTAATTTGGAGACCAGCTGTACTTGAAAAAAAAAAAAGAAGTAAATCCTTGAATAGGAGCGTTTGGTCAATTTTAAATTAATCATTAAAAACAAGAACCAAAAAAATCGGACAAATGGAAAACCGACCAAGGAAACTTGTCGCTTCATTGTATATTCAGCCTTGAACCAGACAAATTGCATCAAATGCCAGATTTACCCAGGGGGCACTGTCTGCCAGACAGATTCTTCATCCAAGGACAGTGTGACAGCAACCATGTCCTAACTGGCTATTTACATCATCTTAACCAAGTCTTTTTTTTTTTTTTTACAAAATATATTAATGTGGCTCCCTCAAAGGGCATCATAACTTCTTATGGTGAGGTGTCAGACAAGTTCAATGCACATTTCCCCCTAAGAATAGAGGAACTTTGATGGAGCTATATCCCTGCGGCATTAGTAAAAAGTCAACTTTGATAAAATAAAAAACAGATTTGCTTGGGCTTTGCCTCCAGACTCCTTTTGTGGGGTATCCTTACCATTTTCAATCTCACGCTCTCATACCACTCCAATCCAGAGTGTGTTCCTTGATGTGAGTGGCAGACATATCGAGAGATGCTGAGATTCCCATTTTGCGTGCCTTAATGTACTGCTCAATGCAGTCAAGCCTGTAATCATCTCCTAGAGAAACAGTGAGTTTGCTTCATAGTCACATTTCTTTAAGGAATTGAAGCCCTCCCCAATTGCCTCAAGATGTTCAGTTCAATGAGACAATAATCTGATGTTTTTCCTACCAGTGCTGTGAATCAGCTCCTTACTGTCCATTCAGCCATGTGCCGTATTGTAGCAGCAGCTCATCTGGCTGTGAAATGTTATCACTCGGCCTGGGTCTTCCATAGAGGCTGGGAGAATCAATGTACTTATGCTGGATCGCTTTACCCTGTCGTGTGAATAATGCCTTGATAGGTGGTTTCAAACAGCTCTCAGCGTGTGTGTGTGTGCGTGTGTGTGTGTGTGTGTGTGTCTGGTGAGGAAGAGTGTTTGTGTGTGGGTTAAGGGAGAAATGCAACATTAATGCTTCAGTACAGGCGTGCCCCTTGGTGGGCCAGACTTCAAACTAAATGTTGGGCTGCCGGCCAAAAGCAAACACACCATGTTGATAGAATGCCTTTTATTTGTGTATCACTGTCACCTCTTAATTTCTCCCCTTGCACAAAGCGTCTCGCTACCGCCTGTTTACATCACGAAAAATGAATTTAAAGTGCATTTGGACCCCGTAAAAAAAGTAAATGACATATTGAATTACATGCGTTTTGTGATTGTTTTATCGTTATTGTTCGTATGTATTTGTTTCATTTATTCATTTAAATCAGGAGGACCTAACTTGACACACACACACACCCCCCCCCCCCCCCCCCCATACGAAACTTTGGGCAGCACTTCAGTGACCATATGTAAGAGGTGAAGCAGTGCCACCTAAAATTAGTGACCTTGTTCAGAATGCAAATAAATCAGATTCATTTTTTCCAAATCTAGTTGACGAGATCAGATTTGTTGTGTCTCAACATCACTAACAGAGCTACACTTTAAAATCCTTTTTTGAGCATCCATTCTGAGACGCTTCTGTATAGAGGCAAGTTTTTAAACCACTTCAAAATGTGCTTTTGGATCAGAAAAAATCTGAATAAAAAAAATCAAGAATTAAAAATCAGAAATAATGTTCTTCTGTGCTGTCTAGACAGTCAATCAAGATGGATATACCCAAAATTTGAACAATAACTTTTTGATTCCTTTATTCAGTTTTGTGTTGTTAGCAGTCGAGCTTTATTAGCTTCAAGCTAAAAAGGTCGTTTTCTTAATTTTAACACCAAGAATTCATCCAGATTGGGGAAAAAAATCATCAACACAATTTATGGTGAGTTAATGAAAGGCTAGATATAATAACTCTTTAAAATCTTTACTTCAGCTCACCTTGCTACACCAATAAAAGGTTTAAATTAAATCTTGTGTTTTGATTTCATGCTTATACACATCTCTCTCTCTCTCTCTCTCTCTCTCTCTATATATATATATATATCGATGTCAAATGGAACCAGACTTTTTTCAGAGAGGCATTTACTGGGGTGCAGGTGCCTGTGATATGTCTCTCTTTAATTAAAACCAGGAAGTGATGTGGTGGCAGGGGTGCTACCAAGTAGGTGGTAGTTTTCAGCAGCCAGCTGATAACACTCCTCTGCACAGCCAAAGATGGCATCCGCACAGTCAACTGAAGGACATGCCAAAGGTCTTCTAGACAGCTCGGTGCATCTGTATAACCACCCAGGCCTCCACCTGTCTGAGCAGAGCAGCCATGTAAAGAGCCTGGCAGCAGAGTGGCATGTAGCCAGAGTTCGCTGCCATAGATCTTAGCCTCTTCTCAACTATTCATCATGAGCTAGGAACACGTGAGAGAGAAAAATAAAATTTTAAAAAAAGGTCTTGCAGTCTGTGAGGGGAGGAGGAAGGAAGCTTGAGGGAGATGGAGTAAGAGAGATAATTGGAGTAGATTTATAATGTTTTTAAATGTTTGTAATGGAAAGCTTTTAGAAGAGCGAAGATGTGCAGAGGCATCTTCAGAGAAGCCATTGCTTTTCCTCCCTTTGCTGCACTCTTGAGTGGAATATTGGAGCTATATTAGATCCTCTGTCTGTGCCTCAGAAAAAAGAATCCTTCAAGAATATCGGTGACAGTTGTTTTTTTGTTGTTGTTGTTTTGGAAGGGGGGGTGGTCTTTGGTCACAAGCGGATGAGGCCCACCACCATTTCCACCATCTTAACACTGCCACCCTTTGCTTTTTAGCGCGATCACTGTCCCTTTGGTGGCTCTGTACATAATATATCTTCATGCTGCAATTAACTGCTGCAGGTACTGTGCAGGAACTTAGAGGGATGTCCCTTCAGCAGAGCCAGTGCCCTGGGGAGTTGATAGCGGAGGAGGGAGATGGAAAGGAAATAATAATGCAAAAGGAGAGAGGCAGGAAGAAGTGAGAGGGAGAGAGACAGAGAGAGAAAAGGAGGGGGGCAAAGCTTCTCACCCACTGTTTGTGTGTGTGTGTGTGTGTGTGTGTGTGTGTGTGTGTGTGTGTGTGTGTGTGTGTGTTTGTGTATAATCTCTCAGGGAAAGGCTATAGTAGATATCAGGGAATGAGCTGTTGTGTTGTGTGGATGCTGACAGCTTCGTCTCTTCTGCCCCCTACTGCAGAGGAAGTGTTGATGGGAGTTGATATCATAGAGAAGAGGAAACAAAGTGGTGTGGATGTCTAAATATCCAGCTTGGAGTATGTGATCTTCACTCTTTACAGTTTGCTCCTCTGTAGAGTAAAAGGGTAATTTCATGCTCAATGCACCCAGCACAGATTTACCAAAATATACTGTCTACCTGTGGGCTTGTTAGGTTGTTGACTTTGTGATTATATGATCAGTTTCTGGACTTGCAAACATTCACTATAGCGTGGGAAACGAGCTTTAAAATATATATTACAAAGCTGCTTGCTTCCCTGTGGCAAATGTCATCAGGCAAAACAAGTCAATATGATTCTATTACAGTTTCACGTGTTGAATAGTTGGGCTATACCCCCCCCCCCCCCATTCTGATTAATTTGATTGTACTGATTCAGTGTAATCAATGGTTTTCACAGGGTGAATTGTGCACTTACTAAGAAAACCTAACAGAGAGGAACATTATGTAAACTTCTTTGTGAAAGCTCACCTTTCAGGTAACTGCTTCTACTGAATACTAACATTATTCATCTGAGAAATCTCTGGAGGTCTGGCTTCAGCTATAAAGACTGTAAATTAGTGCTGAACGCAGCGATCAATTATTTGCGCTGTCAGAAAATCCAGGAAATATAGCAAAAAAAAGAAGGGTGTATTTTTTTGTGCAGACCTGGAAAATTCTGGTCAACATCAGCAGCTGTAACTTGACAGGTCATGGAGCCAAATATGAGGGGTTTTGCTTATAGCTGTTGTGAGACGATGAATTAGTCTTCATCTGGCTAGAAGTTGGGTCAGACAAGTGAAAATATTGGCCATTAATGTTTTGGGTTTTTTTTGGAACAGTTTAGCACCTTCTCCCATTCCAGCACCGAAATCTGAATATTGGGTCAAGAAAAAAAAAAAAAAAACCTATGTGAAAAAGAAAAATAATATGTGTGATTCAGATCCTCTCCAAACTTTACTGAGTCACTCTTTGGCTCCTGCTACGCCCCTCCACCAAATTTTATTAAAATTGTCCATGTAGTTTTTGTGTTATCCTACTATGTAAAATTCAGACGGAGAGGGGACAAATGACAGCCAAACACAGCTGAATTAATAATACCATATAATTTAGATGTCAGGAGTGAGTTTTAATTCAGTGCTTGTGCTAAAAGAATCTGAGTGCAGTTTCCACAGTTGAGAAAACTAATAAAAATAAATGAGATCAGGATTATTTGTTAACAAAGCAATGATGTGCTCTAACCGGAGCTGTTTTGATTAGAGGATTAGCGAGGATGTTGACAATAGAAACAACTTAATATACATGCTTTCTTTCAACTCACACCTCGGAAAGGTATTTGATAAATGCTTCTTACCAGCTGTTCATATTGCTTTTCATCCATTCTATATTGTCCCATATAATGTATGCAGAACATTACAGAAAGTCAGAGTGGAATACATGTTAGCAAATTAGAGCAATATATCAGCTCAGCATGGGGTGATTTTACAATAATTCAGCTTGACTTTGAGAAGGTGACCCCTCACTCCCACCCTGTGCTTCAGCAGTCAGCGGTGAACATCCATGAGGGGGGCACCAATCCCGTCTCGCAGTCCTGCAGAATATTGGCTGTCAGGAAAGAGACATGCAATCAATCATGAACAAAGTCACAGCCAACGTGAAGGATACCAGTCCTTCTAAGGCCTCCTGGCTCTGACAAGGCAGCAGTTGCATCATGTTTGACATCACCGGGCTGCAGAATGAGATTAATAGACACTGAGACACATTTGATCTAGTGCCCTTAAAACATACATACACTTACCTCCTACGGGGGAAAGTTGGTGTTAACATGTGTGCAGAAAATAGAGCTTTGATCACTTACTTCTGTGGAGGAGATTAACAGTAGAGATGCTGTAGCGACATGCCAATGCTGAGACAGGACACTTGCGGAATTCTGCATAATGGGTTCTGCTTCTTGGCACGTTTTCAGAATCATGCCTCGTATTTTATCCCTCTTTCCCCGTTCCCTCTTGAGAATTTGGCATTGTCCAAAGTATAACATGAAAAATAGCGTCTGCTGCTCGTGGATTGCTTTGCGTATGTTTGTTCTACGTGCTCGGAGTCCACATACGAAGTCTCGTGGGAATTCCTTTGGAGTCTCTCTCTTTCTCTCGCAACTTTGACAAACCAGTTGTCTTATTTGAAATTCTCTTAAAGCTGGAGAAAAAGAACTGAGGCCTTGATGTTTAAGTCTTTGCAGCGATACTCAGTTTTCTGACTGAGGCAGTCACTTGATGCTGTTTTGCTTTGGGACATTTCAGCTCTAAAATAATGGTTCAGACACACTGGTTCAGTAACTGCCATTGCTAAAGACACCCAACTGTGTCACCATTTCAAAACTCAACTGTTTACGTCGGTAATCCTGCCAGTTAATCTCCTACTCGTGTACATTCAAACGTCCAGCCAAAATACATTCAGACCATGTGTTTTTGTTTTTTTTTGGGTGTGGTACCTCATGCTTTTTGGTGTTTCTGGGGGCTGTTGGACGCCCACACGTGTTGCCTTGATCCTTGCTGGGACTAGCAATAGATTTTTCTGGATTTAGATGCGATCAGATACTTATAGGATTTATCAAGCTTTCACAAGCTGCCCTTTCCAAACACAGCCACGGTTCAAATCATGTCTCTGTGTTTGCAGCGCTGACAAAGAACATCATGTATGCACGTCTTTGCCAAATCCATGGACATTGTCAGTTGGCACATCTTGTGCACTGAACTCTAATCCCCACCAAAAGCCAGTCTGGATTTTGAGGGACAACACAGTAAAGTTGTTCACCAAACATCCTGATTACATTTTAAGACTAAAGTGACAGAAAAGCATCAAATCTAATGTTTGGGATTTTTTTTAAGGTCCAAATCATAATTTAAAAGATTGTATTGCACATGATGAAAATGAAACGGAAAGGAAAGTCGCTGGGCTTCATGCAAGGACCAATTATATGCCCAAATTTGTTCTTTTTATTTCATAAACATATTTATTTTATTTTTTTAGTTCTTATGATGCACAAAAAAGGAGGCATTCATTACAGCACAGACAGCAGCAAAAGCTCTATCCACACAGGATTAGTATTACCTGGTGACTGCGAGTAATTTGTAATATCTGTATTTATTCGTCATTATTTTATAATCATTTGCAAAGGATGTCTGGGATCTTAATCTGATCTTAAAAATTCCTTTGCAAATTACCGACCACATATCGGCAAACGTATCGCTCATGTTTGTCAGTTATGCTCGGGGATGTGCATTTACTCGAAAACAGGCGGGATTCATCATGTCGACGCAGCTCATTTACATGTGTTTCCTGCTGATTACGAGTGCGTGAGAGTATGAATCTGACGTGACACGCTTGTACAGCTCCACATGCAAAAAAAAAAAAAAACACTAGAAATTTAAGAGGAAAATATAAACAGGAGGCCCATTACTTATCAAAGGATATTTGAAGTATGTAAACACTTTGCCACTTTTGCTGCCTGTCAAGTGATGACTAACTTGTCATTTTTACATCTCTTTGTGCCAACATGGCCTTTTAAAGACTCTTCATATTTTCATTATTCTCTTTTCTTAATTCAAACAGCTCAAGAGGACAACGGGGCAGCACTAATGACAGTCCTCTGCCAGCGTTAATTAACAGCCCAAACTTGTAGCTAATAAACAGACCTCCCCCTAATTGAACTGCCAACTGCTTTGTTCCTGGTTGTTTGTAGGGAATGGATGCCATGTTGGTGCTCTGCAGTGTAATTACCAGCGTCTGCCCCTCTGTGAGGAAGGATCAATCTTGGGTGACACCAGTGGTGGATGCCTCCTCTTGTATCCTTGAGTATTGGTTCCCTGTGGCAGGGAGAGTTTATCATCATGGATAGAGAGCTTCTTCCATGACTACAGGCCTTAGTGCAGCTTGTCAGTTTGTAACACCACAACAACTTTTCTGGATCACAGTCATTACTCAGATTGCAAAAAAAAAAGAAAGATTGAATTCCAAATTTAGGAACACTGCCCCCTGAACACTATATCATTTTTTGGACTCCTAAATGGTTGAGGGAATTCAATTATGACTGGAATAGAGTTTTGAAACTGTGGTACTGTGCCTGCTAGTTACTCAAGGGACGTGATTGATGTCTGTGAGTGGCATTTAGCACAGCTGACCCTCACTCAGATTACCATCTCATTAGCATCAATAGACCGAGATACACAAAAGAGAGCTGCGCTGTTGCCTGAAAGCTGCTCCAGTGGACTTGCCTGAGGGAAATTCTTACCACAAAACTCTCACATTCCATAGTTTTAGTTTGACATTAAGGGGAATGACAGCGCATCAGCATATAAATCACCCCCCCCCCCAAAAGAAAACAACAACTCTACTATGACAAAAAATTGTGCCTTGGGCCCTAGATTTTCAAGCTAATTTGAAGAATGTTTTCAATATTGTACACTGCCATATTTGTTTCTGTAATTACGACAGTGTGTCCCAGCAGGCAGACGGAGGCTGTCTACACGAAACATAAGGCCTTGAAAATGAAAGTCTACAAATTATATAAAAGCTACTTATTTGTACATCAATATTTTGTGTAATATGCATGAAATGCTGTATATATGTTCTCCTTAATGCATCAGAGTATCAAATAAAACACAAAGGGTGAGAAGACTGTGTCAGCTATTTAAGCCGTGTGAAATGGAAAGTTTCACATTTAATCAATATGGCCCTTTGTTAAAACGAACACGTTTTGCAAGCTCAAGACATTTCGCAATTGAACAGGCCCAAGATAAGACGGCCAGTCTTGGTACATTCTTCTCTCACAACCTTGATGTGTTTATGTTGAGACAGCATGTTATATGAAAACAGGGTATCTTTCTTGTTTCATTTGAGGAGCTGCTGCAGGCCCAAATATGGCCTAGTTTTTACCTTTTCCTCCCCCCCTGGTGGCTAAGATGTTATAAGACGAGGTTTAAATATAGTCGGTGCAGATGTTTGCATGGGATGGAGTGCAACGTGGGTGTTGATTTTGAATCATTTGTGATTTATTCAAGGTGGTAAAATAAATATGGAGAATGAAACTTGGAGAGGAGAAAGGTAAGAGAGAGAAGGAGAAAAGATGAAGGAAGAAAGAAGATAGACTGCAAGGAGACTGAGAGACAAATGTAGACTGTGGGTGTGGGTGTGGGTGGTGTCTGTGCATGTGTGCACATAAATTTGCTTAGGTGTATGAAAGCTGAAGACGAGAAGAGAGAGAGGGACATAGGAAAAAATAGGATGGGAAAGAATGAACGCAAGGTCTGTCTTGATTGTATTCAGCGGCGTCTCCTGTCTGTCTCTGATCAATAGTCGTGTCAGTCAGTGTTGGCTCTGCCCTCTTCCGCTGACAACCACAAATGTAACCCCAGCTAGCCTCGCTCCGAGCTTCATTATTCATACGGACCAAATATGAAACCAGAAAATGGGATGAGCAGCAGACTTCACGCTGGACTTGCCGTCGTGCTTGCCCTTACTGTGCAGTCACCAGGAAACCATTGCTGGGAAAATCCCCCAAGGTGTTTACATTGTCCAAATACAACTAGTTGTTCTAATAGATAAGGACATGTTGGGAAACGACTGTCTGTTCTAGGATTGATTCTCATTTTACAAGATTGCTATCTAAACTTTCGTGTAATTGCGCATTTTATGATCAACAGAGGACACATAGAAAGTAACTAGTCAGAATAATGTCTGCTTTACACTTATTTTCTTGCTCTCTTTTATTTCCCCCAGCAGGATAATGGTCATATGGGCTCTATGAGTACGTGAGCAAGTGAGAGCAGTGCTGACACTGACACAGTCCCACACACGATCAGTCATCAACAGTTGCATGGTGTGGTAGGATGCACGGCGGCGGCACCAACCTTGTGTAGCACTCACAATATGATGATGTTATACCGCAACGAATCATGATCACAGCTCATTTTATTTCTATACGTGTGATTTCCCAAACACTGAATAACAGAACTCTACTACTACTACTCTTATATTTCTACACTTCTAACATATAAGGTGTTTTCAGCGCTCCCCGTTGCTTTAATTCGGTGGTTATTTTACCGATTAACGAGGTCACTCCCTATTACAGGTGTATGCAAACAAACACTCAAGATTGAGTCACTACTGCAAACAGGCTGTGACAGTGTCAAATGAAAAACTTGACAGCAAAAATAGATTAGAGTTTTACGAACAACAGTGAAATTTAAATATCCGGACAGCAGCGATGGAGCTGAGGAGTCAACCTGAGGACAGCTGCTATGTAACTAATGATTTAACTGTAGCTCATAACTGTGACCGTATGTGACATCACCTCACCCGTCTGAGGTGACCAAAAGGATTTCTGCTGCTAGAAACTGTCTGATCATGTCCTCCATGTTAAGGATGATTTATATTTATCCTAGAAAATATTCTTCTAAAGCTGTATTTGAACCTTCAATCCCTGTTGTCACGGTAATAGCATTTGATGCAATATATATTTCGTCACAAAACTCGCCAACTAATGGAGAATATCTGTATTGACCTCAGTTGGGAACTCATCTTTATTCATTCACCTAAAATACAATTTGACCTTTGTTATAGACCAGGGCTGCCCAAAGGTGGGCCCATGGGCCAGAACTGGCCTACCCTAACATTTAATTTGGCACGCAAAATGTGTAAAACAACAACAACAACAAAAACAATTACTTTAAGTAGTACGAATCCTACTCCTGATAATAATTACTATAATAATTATAACAAAAAATGTTATCATAAATATTATGATTTGTTGTATAATAATGTTAAAAATAATACTTAAAATCACTTTTTTTTCTTTTTTTTTTCTTTTTTTTATCATCAATGACAGACAATAGAGTCAAGTCACTCATGTTCAGGTAAAATCACTTTTAATGTGCAGCTGTTTTCTTTGTCAGATAAAAATCCTCTTAAATGGGATGACTGTGCATTTTTTTTCAATTTAATAAAAAAAAAAAATTATTTATTTATTTTGAACAGGCAGAGCACCATTTTGCACAGGAACGATCTGTGTGATTTTTGAGTTGCTCGGGCACAATTGGATGACCAAACAAAAGTAAAACACCACTACATTTGTGTTATTTAACAGAGCTCCGATAAGATATGACACAACTTTACGTTCAGTTTACACTCGAAAAATTAACCCACGATGTAATTAGAGCCCATTAATTAATAGTTGCATGTATTTATGAAAATCTATATTAAACTTCAATAATATTTTACATAGAGAACTTGGGATCTCAGGACCATTTTACATTTTGCATTTGCAGAACATGACCCACAATTGATTTCCAGGTTTTTGTTCTTCAAGGAAAATAGTTGTGGCACAGCTGCTGTACACAGAATTCCATTAGTCACACACATAACAAACAGCCTGGGGTTTTAGATTCCCGCCAATGCGTGTAAGCAAAAAAAAAAAACAACTTCAACTGTTAAAATTAAGCCCCAAATCTGCTTTCGACTCATGATTATTGAATGGTATGACCTGGCACTGATCATCCTTGTTATAGCAAACTTACATTTTCATGGACATCTTGATCTCCGTGGCTTAAAGCAAAGAAATGCATTCGCAGATTCAGAAATCCATTTGGCTTTTTTGAGAAATTGAAATCAGCTTTTGAAATATATTCAGTTTTACATGAACTCATTAATGCCAAACGAGTTTGGAGGAAATTATTCAGCCACACTAGCGTTTGTACGGACAGTTGAATTGGAAATGTCAAACCGTCAACACTAAATGAGGTAAAAACCAACACACACGAAAGATGTTTTGGGGATTTTATCGAGGTCAGTGCTGAGTCTACTCTTCCCTCATGTGGAGGCACACAAAGTGCTCGGAGGTTTCGTGAGATTTGTTTGGCAAAGGGCAGAAAGAGTCTGAAAGCGGGTGTGTCACGCCAACAGTTGGCAGCCTGCCTTATGTTGCTGTAGTATGAAATGTGTATAGCCTACTGTTTGTTTCCCTTTCCTGAACACATTTAGTCCAAATATCCGTATCATATTGGTATCTGCAATACCAGCCTGGGAATTATTTGTTACTAGATATAGGAAAGGAAATCCGTATTCTCACACTGGAAAACAACAAAATTACTTCTCCCTGTGACTGAATTGGAAAAGATTTAGTATTGCAAAATTACAAAACCGGAGGCTTTTTTTTTTTTTTTTTTTTTTGGAATCCTCTTGACATCATGCGGCAGAGCTATTTGTGCCACTACAGGAAGAAATACTTCTCCTTAAATCTTCAGAATATTCTTTGGGGAATGTTGCAGACATGAAACAGCAATCAAAGAGGGTACAAATCAGAATTTTCAGGCGCCTCCTTAGAAGTAAATGGAATTGGAAGCGGTGAGCTCAATTAATGATATTTAGATTGTATATAAGTTTAATAAACCTCTTGGTTTAGTGATGTGTGTATTTTGACAGGAACGGAGGTCGATGCATTCAGAAAAATGTCAGCATTTAAAACCCCAATCAGACTTGTGCTTACTTCTTTTACAAACCTCATCAATGGTGAAATGTAACATCATCTTAATTAATCAAAATAATAATAGAGTTAAATTTCCTATTACATTTTAATGATATCACTGCATTGAATGCTGCATCAAATGAGAAACACTTAACACAAATAAATGTTCTATTTTCCACTTGAGTTCTAAAACGTATTACCAGCAAACAAGATAGCATATGACACTGCATATTCATTTAATGAAGTGATTTTTGAAGTAGAGAGAATATATTTTGATCATCTTAGTTAGAAATCAGCAGGTTTCTTTGTTTTTTTTTTTGGTTTCTTTGTTTTTTTTCTGTTCATTTGTGCATGGATGTTCTTCCTTAGATGGTAAATGTTACCCAGTGAGCCATGGACTGCAGCGACGGTGCTTCTATCTCAGCTTGTAGACTACTAATGCACTTTAAACCCCCTTCAACCTTTACTGAAGGAAGAGTTTATCTGCAGGCAGATCAGGAGAGGTCATGTGTGTACTGCTGCTCCTGTACTGTGGTAGGCAAGCACATCCTGACAAACCTCTTATTCCTTATGGCTACTCGTGCAATTGGCTTCCTTTCATGCGCTCGCTATTACACATTTGAACGGTGCATTGCTTAACAAAAGCCACAGGCTGCCAAGTGCATGTAGCATTAAATGAGTGTCATTGTTGTTGTTTGTTGGACTAGATAGCTTTGTCCGGAGGGTGTGGATGTTATCAGCCTATTAAATAGCGATTCTGTCATCATAAGCGTTGTGGTTTTAAGATTGTATGGACCTTCGTTACCTCCTGGGATGACACACATTTACGTTTAGGTGATAGATACCATCTGGTGGCCACTGTAAGTATGATCCGAACAAAAAAATGTTGTGAATACGCACTGAGAATATCTGCATGGCTTCTTGCCGCTACAAGCAACATCCCCCTGATGAAACTCCTTGCCATTAAGCGAAATGATCTGACTCCACATATAACAGAGGAATTATGTGGTAGTCTTTGGTGGCGATGGGGGTGGTAGCGGTGGAGGAGGTGGAGCAACAACCAGTTACTTTGGTAGTGTACCATTGAGGAAGAAGGGGCGAGCCTCCTTCATGACTGCGGGAAAGAATGCAACCAATAGCTGTATTCTTTGAGATCTGTAGTCATACGTTTCTCCCATGTAAACAGGATGAAATCGCCGCTCATTTCAACTGATGTTTAGACAAGCAGATATTGAATTTATAACACCTCTAAATATGATAAATGAAGGAAAAAGTTTAGGAAGCATTAGTATTTACCCAAACCACAATTTTTTCCAAAACTTAATCAGTTGCTGCTGTGCCTAAAATCTGCCTATGATATTGCTGCTCATCACAAGATTACATTAAAATTCTGTGGTTGATTTTTTTTTTTTTTTTTTTTTACCAAAAGTGGATTAAAAGCTTGCTGAATCCTAATATCGTGCGAGCAGACCCATTCTCAGACCTGCTCAGGGGTGCAAGGGCCCTGCTTTGCCTTGGTGGAAGTATATGCACTCTGAGTAATTTCTAATATTTTTTAATATGCTTTGTAAGACAATGTGCTTCCTGCAGCAGCCCTGAATCCTGCAGTGGTTTATGAATGAAGATAATGGATTATATGGAACTTCTGGTCTGACTGGTAAATGCAGTTTGCCCAGTCTGTGGCATTATAATGGTAGCAATAACAAGATGAGAACACCCACAAGGGACGCCGCTATCACTGATCTCACATTTATCATGTTTTTCAACCACTTGCTCGGATTCATAAAAATATCTCTTTTATTGCCCCGCCATGCTGCCAAATGTAATTGAACAAGCAATTCTCAAACTGTCAGTGTTTCATCTCCAACTGACACGATCACAATGGTTTCCATTCACACCCCCATGAGGGCAGATCCATGTCTTACGAACTCTGATTCCTGCGGTGGGCTTCTCAGAGGGTTGACTCACACTCTTCCCTCAGGGAGTGGAGAAATGACAAAGTAGCCTAGCAGTCTGGAGGAGACAGGAAGGAAACCGCTGTCCAAGGACTCTGAACCCGATGTATAATTCAGAGCAGGTATAATAAGATAAGTTTCCTCTTTTTGTCATTTGCTGTAAGTGTGATGAAGCCAAGCCCAAGTCAAGAGATTGGAGCCAGTGCAATAATCATCATGAAGACATATTTATTTCCTTTTCCTTAGAGAAGAGTTTTTGATCAAATAATGACTCTTGATCATCTGTGTTCATGTCTATCTAAGTAATTACTCATGAGGAACAAAAAAAAATTGTTGGCATCTTCTCAGTAATATGTTTCACCTTCAATACGCCTTTAGTTTTCATGCTCAAACAGAAATAGATGTCACATTTACTCATCGCTTTTGTCACCATTTTTCCAGCATCAGGAAAATCAATTTAGTATTCACGGAGAGAGGAATCAAATTGTCTGGTCGTATTGTCTTCAGCCCAGGATCAGCACCTCCATGATATTCAATTTGTGGACTCTATTTGAAGTCTGTCAAAACTTAATTTCCTAAACATGACAAGGTAATATTCTCAGTTTACCGCCATCTCCCATTATAATCAAAGTCAATCGTGAAACAATACTGTTAAATCAATATTTAGCGTGTGTGAGAAATATTGCTTCACATTACCAAGGGAAATTATTTAAATCAACAGTGGAGGAACGAATCTTCCATACATGTGAGGAGAGTAAATAGATCCTGCTTTAACACCAGGTTCCCCTTGTATGTGACAGAAGTTCTTCTATAGCAAAGGAAAGCAAGCGTGGTATTCAGGCCACCATTTGCCCCTCAGTGGTAGCTCATCTGCAGTGCTGACTCCTGTTGCGTTACCACAGCAAAACAAGCAGCTGCATGAATTTTTTATAAGGGTGTGAAAAGGTTGATGATGAGCAAAGTCCCTGAAGCCCGTTTCATAATGCAGTCCCTATAGATTGGGAATAGCATCTACAGCATACCATCACACGCTTCACCCAAACTACATCGGAGATGGGAGAAGGACAGACCGTCATCTTCTCACTCATGGTTGAGAATACATTGAAAAAAATCCCAAGCTATATATATATATATATATATATATGTGTGTGTATATAATCATGTATACAGGATTCATGATAAAACCGTCCAACTTGTTCTCTCCTCACCTACATTTAATGAAACACTTTTTAAAAATGTATATTTATTTTCAAAAGTGTTTCATTAAACGTAGGTGAGGAGAGAACAAGTTGGACGGTTTTAACATGAAGCCTCTGGACCTCACACACTGGTATTCATCAGGAGGATTCAGTATTTTCACCTTTTACCTGCATATGTCAAATGTGTATCCCTGGAGAGCATCCAGGAGGCTTCTGCACAACAGAGCTCCTGCACACCGACTGACTATCCTTAAAAGAGATACTGACAGCTCGACTTATTCTCCACTTTCCCTGGATGTCAGGACTTATTTCTGGCTGGCCTCTGACATACACATATTGGATTTTACAAGCATGAAAGATGCCTTCTTATTGACTCTTTTTTTTGGAAACACCACCTTGAGAAATGAAAAAAAAAAAAGATTGGAAAGAAGGTTAAAGGTTGTTTGATTCAGTATTTATAAGGGTAAAAAGAATAGAGAGGGCTGTTTTCACATTCGTCTGCCGCAGAGAGAAAGTTTCTCTGTGTTTACCTTTCAAATTAAGGCAGGGCCCGTATGCAACAGTCACATAACATCTTAGAGATGAGAAAGAAAAGCTAAATTCCAACATTCAACAACAACAGCAACATTCCTTTTATTCACAGGGGGGAATCATTTAAGAAAGCCTTGACAGTAACAGTAATGTGCTAAAGGTCTGGCTGTCACAGAAAACACTTGGTTAGGGAAAGGTAAGATATTTAAATAAATAAATATGGAAGAAAATGTCCAAATAATAATAATAATAATAATAATAATAAATTCCGTGGGTTAAGAATTGTGTGCATTATTTGTCAATGGTATAACATGTGAATGAGAAGAGTCTGACCCACAAATTAGCTATAGCCGACTGTGATGCAGGGAGATGGGGAGAGTCCAAGGCTGTATTACAGCCATCATGAGACTCAGCACTCAGCTTTCCGGTGAACTGGGAGTGATCAAGTAAAAAAATGAAGCACCTAATTACTTCCTTTGTGTCCAGCAGTGAAGAAATGAAATCATTGTCCAGGCTATTTTTAGTTTGTGTATTGATAGGAGAAGGGTGAGTATCAAACAAGCTAAGTGCACTTTTTTTATTCAAAGCAAATACTATTTGTCCTAAAATATGACTTTTAAGGGAAATGGGGTCTGCCGCTATTACTTTTTTGTCAAGTATCCCTACGCCTGCTTGATATTCTTTCAACCTTGAGCCTTTTTATGTCGGTGATGCTTTCCTTTCCTTTAAAGACTTAGCTGATTGAATTGTCTTGTAAACACAAGAGGATAATGGAAGCTGTGTAGATATGGGGGGATTTAGTTTTGCTTTGACAAAGTCAAACAACAGCTCTCACTTATCACACCAAGCAAGATGTCCTCAGTGCCTGAAAAGCATTAAGCTCCACCATTCATGCTTGAAGTTAATTCTCTCTCCATTTCGCTAAATTTGCCAAGCTACGGGGATTTACTACTCTTTTCAAAAGGCTTCCCCTGTGACACCCATCTGATGCATCTCAACTTCATGCTAATTTCATGGCACTGTGATCAAAACTTTAGTTTTCATCAAATATATTGAGAACTAGAAGAGCATGAACAAGTGTTAAAATTGAACAAAAGTATGCTACACATATTGTTCTGTCTTCTGTGGCAACAATTTTCAGTGGAAGCTAGTCAGCCGTAACACTGCAGTTCACCCTAATGGTCTCTCAGTACAGTCTGCAGAAGAGAACCAGGAAATGAATGTATAGTTTCCCAGGAGAATCGCAGCTGTGGACTAATTAGCTGTGGACTCAGAACGGTTAAAAACTGGTCCGTTACTGTCACCTGCTGTGCCACAGCCTCCCCCCGCTGATCTCCTCTGAGAAGAGGCAGCTTGCAAGACAGGCTGTAGTCTAGAGATCATCATCCAATAACTGTCTCTTTCAATTAGAATTTCTCATAATAACATTTAGTGAAATGTTCTGAGATGACTGCATATAATCCACAAAAAAAAGTGTATTTATTCAGATTTCCATAATTGATTTGCTTCATTTGTTTCATTTAGTTTTTTTGATGGATGAAAAAGGTCATGATCTGATCTCTGCTTATAATGGCAGATTCTCAATACACAATGCTAATCAATGGTTTGTGTTTCAGAGTACAACACACTCTAGGAAACAATGTGCAAATGCCACCTGAGTACACTTATCTATAGGACTTTTAAAACTCAAGATTCAAGATTCTTTATTGTCATACGCACAGTATGACAGCGTCATTTGAGCAATGAAATGCTTCGAACAAGGCAGGCAGACTACTCCAAGTGAGTAGCACGAGAAAAAGGAAAGAAAAATAAATAATGAATTAAATAGAAAATAAAAAAATACAAATAAAATAAGGTAACGTCCTGACATATAAATAGCTTCGAGAAGCATGGTATTCTGTACAACAGTACTCAGGGTATATCCCTACATTCAGAAAAACGTGCCGTCGGGAGTCCACCAGATTCACCAGCATGTCATACCGGCAAAGGATTTTCCTATCAGACCACTGCACTGGCCTTCTTGACATTTTTTTGATACGAGGCACACGAAAAGCAAGAAATGAAGGTCGTTTCCTCTGAAAATGAGGAAATCTGAGTTTGTCAGATGAATAATTCTTGTCTTCCTTCATGTGGAGCACTAACGTCAGTGGAATTCAACTCACCTAGAGAACAAACTGACACTGAATGCATCATCTTTACAATCCGAGCAAAGTTAAAGTGATACATTTAACCCCTGTTGACTTTAAAGAAGGCTGTAAAAGTTTTGCACAGCCGAAGCTGGAACTCATGTCGCTTGTACTGAATTCCAATGAGGAACACTTTTCATGCTGGAGAAAAAAAGTATCAAAACTTGTACAGAAAGTCTGATTAGGAAAGACTAATTACTCTCCTTCTGGACCAGCGCAAGGGCATGCAGTGTATTTACTGTAACCACGATAAGCCCAGGATCCCATTTATACCCATATTGAATGACCCAGCAGTGCCAGGATAATGTTCCATAGCAAGCCAGTAACCACAGTGAAGGTCTTCTGTTTATGTTAGGATGGAGAATCAACTATTTCAACCTTACTTTATCACTCCTCTAAAGGAAATTTGATGTGCAGCAGGTGTCAAGATGTCCAGACATAACGGGAGCTTAAAGGTGTGTCACATCTATGTATAGATGCAGGGATTTCCCAGCTCAAGTGGAAACAAAGAACCTCCTACAACACTGTTGTCGTGGTAACTTTTACACCTCCACAACAGGGGCACCATCTGAAGCATGGTGCAAGGTGGCACTCGGCCATTGCAAGTTTCAAGCTGACCGTACCTGATGCTACGCACAGAGTGCAATGAGGCGTAATCTGGCGCAACCACGGCGCGTTGCTATTTTGGGAAACCAGAAAATGTTTACGAAACAAACCAAGAAAACACCCCGTCTGGGATCAGTGGCGTAATGTGTGAGGTACTGAAGGGTGCATCAGTTAGATGAGCAGATGATGACCAAAAATGTGAAAAAAAATGGCCTCCACCTCCTCTCAGGCCTGCTTCACTTCTGATGGCTTCGGTGGATGCCTGCTGCTCCTGCATACAAACATAAGACGTACGTGCGCACCTTCAACTGGTGCACATGGAGGTTTGTTTCTTCAGATGAGAAGCACTCTCTACTCCCGATGCATGCACCACTGAAATAGCAGCACCCCAAGTCCTGGCACAAACTGGGCTTAAGAGGGAATGACACAAAGTACTCTAATTGTTTTGAGTGATGTCAAGCCTGAAACGCACCTATGAATAATTAGTTGTAAAATGACAGCCTCTAAGTGCTGTGTGTCTTGGTCTGCACTCTAATTACGTGGCCACTAAATTCCGAAAAGAAGCTGAACACACCACAAAGGCCCGTCACACACGTAGCGCTATCCGCCAATCACCTGATCGGTTACATAGCGCCCCAGGAGTTGTACATCTCTCTATTTCATGGTTATTAATACAATATCTCAAGAATGCTTTGATGGAATTTCTGCAAGTCTTATATAAATGTTCTCTTGGAGCCAACATGAAATGTAAAAATGTTGGTGGTCAAAGACCAAAGGGCAAGTTTACCGTCTCTTCACATTTGCGTGATAGCTCTCCCGTTCTCAGTGCTGTGATCACAACATTTTCCAATTTGCAACAAATATTCTTTATCACAGAGGTGTACAACCGTGGTGTGGTACCATGCAGTTGGATACAACATTACAGCAATGAACTGAGAGCTTCTGCATTTTCCAACAGTAATATTTTTTTCTGTATTAAGGCGTGTCAGTGCTCGAAATTTTTCACAGGAACCATTAACCTAACAGAGCACAGTGATGGTCGGGGACTCAAATCAAATGTTCACATAACGATCCTGTGGATTTGTCTAGTTTAAAAGCTGAAGGTAACCTTCCCCAAATAATAAACAGGTTTTTGGGCCCTTCACAAGATACTGAAAAATGACACATTAGACATGACATGGTTTACAAGTTTGGCAAGAAACATTTAATTTTTTTTTATTAATCTGTACTTTTTTAGGTCAATTTGATAACATAAAATAATCAAGAGAGCGAGATAGCCACTCAGCAGTTTAACGAGCGGCACAAATGATTAAATGAAACCCCTGAAAAAACAGACTTTGCTAGTTAGAGGATGGGCTTCGACAGAATGCATCAAAATAATTAGCATACTGTTATACGAAATAAACATATTGTGCAACACATTTTTTTTTTTTTTTGGAGGAAACTTAATCAACAGCTCGACTGCATTCAAATCAAAACGGAGCCACTGCACAAACACCATATGACTTGTGAGTTTAATCTAAAAACAAATCAAGGGGGGGGGGGGGGGTATCTGTTTATGCTGCAGGTCTGGCTTTGCATTTCAATTATAGGAGCATAAGTTCTATGGCTGCTCAAGTAAAGAAGTGAAGCCAAACCCTGAAATGAGGAGGACGAACAATATAAGTATGTGAATAGGCGTCCATATCATCAGTCCCTTTGAACTGACTAGGGTACACTCTCATCTGATTTATTACAAAATTTTATTGAACAGGACCTGTTGCGTAAATGGGTTAATTGGTACAAAAGATTTATGAGCCCCCCAAAAAAAAATTTTTTTTACTGTACGTCAACATCTTGGCACGTTTCTGGATTTGTTTATGGTCAGAAATTGGTTGGTGCTGTAAAAAATGTTAATGTTAACATATCTAAAGGCTAAATATATCCAAGGAAAATGCAACAATTTTGTAAGCCAAAGACCTTCAAATTGTCATATAATACGTTTAAAGAAGGGGTAGGGGCCACCTCTTTTGGCCTTTTTTCTGTCTTTTTTCTGTATTCTTTTCTTTTCTTTTCAATTTAACAAAACAAACACAACATACAAACAATATGGCATAAATCTGTCTAAATTGTTTTTTTGAATCATGCTCTGGTCATGAACCCTCCCTCCTGTCTCCCCACAACCTACACTCACAAGAACTGACCACAAGTATAGCCTCTATAGCTAGCTAGGAAAGTCGGCATATAGGTTTCTTATCTGTCCAAAATAAAGGCTGCTACTTGCGTTTCCAAGCTAAACCTTTTGATTCTTTTAGACTCCTCCAGCGAGCAAATGAAACCCAAAGAATCACTCGCGTTGCACAGAGCCTTTTATCCTTCTCCCTCTTATCTATTGCTTGTTCTAAGAAAAAGACCTTTTCTTTTGCTATGTTTTTTTTCTGGCTTTTTGGGATCTATGCTCGTCCTCCTTGATGCTGCTCATCTAACACTGATCTAACAAGGCGTTGATACCCGCTTTAGGCGTCCCGGTCTCAGCCTTTTAACGGACAGCTAAGCTGCCCAATCAGGTGCATTCTGGTTTCGGCTGTTGATAGACAGCTATACGGGCCAACCAATCTAGCTGGTAGCAGTTTTTGGTTGCGTGGAGTTAAATTTGGCCCTGCATCCCCTATCTATTAGGGATTTTGATGCTTCTTTTTTTTTAAACATCATAGTTTATTGATGAGCATCGAGACATCATGACAAATTCAGGGATTATAACAAAAAGTACAAAGAATTCTGGCAGCCTACCCCTCCTTGAAGTGCTGCAGCATCCTTGTGGTTGAGAGATTTTATACCTCCTACAAAGATAAACATTTCAGTCCCAGCAGGGTATCAAAATCAATTTGCAGAGACATATTTGTCCCCCTATCAACTAAACATAAAGAAATAGGAAAAATAATTTTCATTAGTTTAATTTCTACCCATGATGGGATTTTAGTCAAATGAAAGGGTTAAAACAGCACGCTAGCACCAGTCGACACTCAGATATCTCTTCTTCACAAGCCATTTCTCTGAAAAGTGCATTTATATGAGACAGTTGCATTAGTAAATGCATGGAACTGATCTTGACTATTCAACACGCACCACTAAGCTGCTGCTTTACTGTTAACACCAAGGCTGTTGAAGTAATGGAGGCTCATTCATGGAAATTTGAATTTCAGTGTCATCAAATATGTTTGTTTTTTTCCCCCCAGTAAAAGCGCGATGTCTAATACTTGAGTTGCAAAGAGAAATCCAGAGAACATACAAAAAACATGCCTTGCATAATGGACCTGTGATGTATTGGAACAAGCAAACAGCAATAATATTGGTTACTCAGCTTCATCCCCCTCCCTAAATACAAACCAGTCCAGGAATGGAAAATCTCTTCCATGAAAAGATGATGATGATGACTTCAGGGACATCAACTACTGCTTTGTCAGTGTCTCCAAAGAGCAACCATGTTGTAAGCCCGCTATCTTTAACATAAATCCCATAAATTCTTATCAGTTTAAATCAGTTTGTATTGTATTTTACAGCATATTGCGCAATAACTCTGGGGATGTTATGCAAGAAGTCATAATCTGCTGTAATACCGAGCATCAGTCAAGATTCATGCGCAGGTTTTGTTCCATGGCCTCAACTTTAGTTTGCTCCTCCATCATTCAAGCTCTCCAGTTGTCCAAGCCAACACATGGTGAATACGACCAGCCTGTATTCCGAGGCATCCATCTCTCAGTGGGAATCCAACTGAGGACTGTCACTATAGAATGCATTATGAATTGAGATTCATAAATAATTGGTGTGAATATACTGTGATGAAATCCACTGGTGGATAGAAAAAGATAGAACCAGAGAGGAAACAAAAAAATAAATGAATAAAAACAGAAATAAAAAAATCACAGTGAAAACAGGTTTTTGTCAAACAAGGATGTCACTAGTTCATTTTTTCTCTCGAACTTAGAAAAGCTGTCTGTTCCTGACAGGTTTTTTTTTTTTTTTTTTGATGCAAATATAGGAGCAAATTGCTCAGCACAGTATAACCGTTAATCTGGCAGATTGATGATGATACACTCCGCCATATGCTCGAGGAGACGATGGCTGAAAACCTGAGGGAAGGGTAATGGATGTGTCGGACGGAGGTGAAGCTGAGATTCAGGTCAGCATGTCTGAGTAGAGGCACATCAGGGCCGGCCCCCTCACAGCCTCTTTCCTCACAGCAATGGTGGAATTTATTCGTTTAATGAAACAACAAGGCGCACACTGGCACTGACGCTACGTTTGCCAGCGGTGCCTGACATCTTCGTGCATGATGGTAAATTGGCACTTCGTGGGCTGGATGACATCCTCACATAAGAATTTCAGCTAGTATACCTGACGTCATATATCCGACCCCCCACCTCTAGGACGCACACGTTGAATTTCTCAGGTGAAGTGAAGCTGATCATGACAGGGGAAGTGCTCATTCACAGCAGTTGATTCTCTGTTTATTTTTAAAGGTGGAACATATTGAAAGAGATTTGGTTAAAGCTTATTTAGTAGCTTTAGCAAACCAAAGGGAAAAGTCAATTACACTTTCCTTGAACTCTCTTGTTATTTATGTTTCCCCTCACAAAAAAAAAAAAAATAGCAAATGACAGCTATAACTTGTCATCAGATTGCCGCAACCTAGATGATGTACATGAAAAGTGATGAATTTAAAAGAAGTTCGGGCCACAATGCACGGTGCTATAATGGTATCTTTTTTTTTAAGCATCCAGAGAAACAAATAAGTGTCATTGCTTTCTGAAAAACATCAATTTCTTTCACAGTAATCCTTTCAGAGGAAAAAAAAAAAGTGTGACATTCATATATTTCAAGTTTGAGGGAGAGCAACAGTATAATGCATTGCTTGGCCAATACAGCTTGACATTGCAATCCCCTTGCTGTTGAGTCCTAAATTCACCCGGCAAAGTTTTCTCAAACCAAAAAGTAGAGCGTTTTTTTTTTTTTTTTTTTTTTATTAGACATCACCACGTCTGGACTTTGATCCTCAAAACTTTCAAGGTTCAAAAGCTGCATAAAAGGAGGTTGTAGTCCCTTTGAAGTGGCATCTAGTTTTTGTTAACATTTGACATTTTGAAATGTATGCGACTGTCCAGTTCAACAGTATAATCCTTTTGTTTGGAATAGCCGGTGACTGAGTTTTATGGGTGTAGGAATATGCCTCATTGTCACTCATTTAGAGCAACTTCCAGAACTAGAAAGAAAACGATATTTTAATTGTCATTAAAAAAAATATATATATATATATATATCAAACTTTGTTCCTAGCCTCCATCACAAAGCTTTGCTGAACAGATCAAATACATCTAACCTCTGAACCCACAGGGGTAGATGAGGAACATCAAGTGTTTCGTCTCTTTGCTGACGGTGTCCTTGAATGCCGCGATGGAAGGAGCTGGGATCAATACGGAAGCCTTGCCCTTTTATACCCAGTGCTTTTTCTGGTGCCAGCTAATTTTCTTAATGAGCATCACAATTAGTAATTCTGATGCTCATTAAGAAAAAAGCGTTCTCACAATTAACCCTTTAATCCCACTGGAGTCGTGAAGAGTAATCCTTTACATGTCATCGCCTTTTTAAAATAATCCACTAAGTCATTTTTTCAAGTTTTTCTGAGAAAATAAAAATCGGGAGACAAAACATAATAAGGAGTTCTTTCAGGCACAAAAAAATATCCAAAAAATGACTGAAGCAATTATTTTGAGGTGATGATATGATGATGGTGTTTATTCAGTATTAAGACAAACTGGAATGATTTGAGAAGAGCGAAGAGCCTTTATGGCTCCACAACTTTGTATAAATGACACAATGATAGAAACCCATGCCTGAAGAAGATCTCATAAAACTAGAGAGCATTTGCCAGGGACGGTCCTGTATGAAAATGGAGAAGAAACTAACATCAAAATCAGAATCTAGATCAAGAAGATTTTCCATCCATTTTCTTCCGCTTATTCCTATTAAGGGTAGCAGGGGGGCTGGAGCCTATCCCAGCGGCTTTCGGGCGAGAGGCGGGGTTCACCCTGGAGAGGTCACCAGTCCATCTCAGGGCCAACACATAGAGACAGACAACCATTCACACTCACAGTCACACCTACGGTCAATTTAGAGTATCAATCAGCCTCGTCCCCTCTTGATGTCTTTGGACTGTGGGAGGAAGCTGGAGTACCAGAGAGAACCCACACAGGAACAGGGAGAACATGGAGACTCCACACAGAAAGATCCCGTGCCTGATCCGGGACTCAAACCAGGAACCTTCTTACTGTGAGGTGACAGTGCTGACCACTGCACCACCGTGCTGCCTCAGAAGATTTTCAAAAGTGAAATTCATTTTTCTTTTAAGCATTTTACGTGCTCTCAAAATGAAACAAATAGAGCTATAGCAGCTTCCAACAGTCTAGAACAGTCTTCAGGATCCATCACAAACAATTTGATACAAATGCACTTAATAACCAAGTACAAACCTCTACCTTTGTTGCAGATAAGAGTATTTTAAATGCTACCATTATTAACAACAAGGACGCTGTCTAGCCAGCATGATGCTGCTGTAAAAGCTTTCAAAAATGAAGAACGTAAATAGAAAAAGGTGTAAAAAAAAATAAACAAAAGCATTTTCTAAAAAAATTCTTATAAATATATCGGCAGTAACACTTTGATGATATGAGTTTTCAACACCGGTTTATGATTGTTCTAAAAGGAGCTTCTTTTCACTGTCCCTCACGCTGAAGTAAAGGTAAATGGCTGCCATGCTCACTGACCTTTTCATTATGACACAGCAGGACCTACTGACTACAACTTTACAACAACTGCAGCTCTTCAAAGACATACAATGGTTAGTAGTGTTATTGGAATTCCTTTATATGAAAGATATACAAGCAATATATTCCTGAGGGTTATATATTCAAGGAATGTTCATGGTGTATGAAATTAAAGCAACACCACGGACAATTTTTTTTTTTTTTTTCTGAGCAGGCAACATGAGACAGGGGATGACTTGAAAGAGGACATTTACCATACCAGCCTTACATTACAATGACATGTATTCATATTTATGGTATCAATAATTGAATCTGTTGCAAAATTAATTTTGAATTTCTATTCAGGCCACATACAAATGTGAATGCTGCTAAGACCAACTGAAACAGTTGTATGTATATATATATATATATATATATATATATATATATATATATATATATATACATACATACATACATCGTCATCTTCCGTTTATTCCTACACATTAAGGGTAGCGGGGGGCTGGAGCCTATCCCAGCGTCAACGGGCGAGAGGCGGGGTTCACCCTGGACAGGTCACCAGTTCATCACAGGGCCAACATAGAGACAGACAACCATTCACACTCACAGTCACACCTACGGTCAATTTAGAGTATCAATCAGCCTCGTCCCCTCTTGATGTCTTTGGACTGTGGGAGGAAGCTGGAGTACCAGAGAGAACCCACACAGGAACAGGGAGAACATGGAGACTCCACACAGAAAGATCCCGTGCCCGAACCCGGAACCTTGTTGCTGTGAGGCCACAGTACTGACCACTGCACCACCGTGCAGCCCTTATATATATACATACATACATACATACATATATATATATATATATTTAGTTTTTGAAACCAGCCCTGACATGTATTTGAAAAAAAAATGAGAGAAGAGCTGTAGGTTTGATAAACTGCATTCCTGAGCAAAACAACTAAATGTTCTATTCACAATGGATGACCTTGCTTTTAATGTCCTCAGAGATTTGGAGTCTGGCTGGACTCGCCCCTAAAAGCCAACAGGATTGCTTTTTCCATTAAAGTTGGCCTGACACTGGCTTACAGGCAAATCCTGCAAGGGCACTGTACATTTCTTGAGTTGTTTATGACTGTTACAAGTGGATTAAAAAAGAAATATATGCCCCTAAGCATTTTCTACATATCTGTGTTTGTCTGTGCAACTCTCCAACTGTTTGAGCTTTGTTTTTGTTTTAACAACTCTTCTCTTACTTTTTAATTTTGTTATATATCTTCTGCCGCATGAAATTTATTGTCCATGCGTCTCCAAGCAGGCAAAGTAACGGCACCGTTAATATGTCAGACATTTCATTTTCGAATGTTTATCTCATAACCGCACATTTTGAGTAAATTGTCTTTTACAATGTAATTTCAGCCCACATAGTAATCCTTATGTCACAAATGGCATTAAGGTGGGAGAGTAAAGCAAAGATGTCACGCCAAGCCCACCACCCTTTATTTGCCACCCATGGCAGCTTTATTCTCTGTATATAATACTGGGTGACACTCCTTAGAATCAGAAATTCCCTGGACATCCTCAGCTATGATGTTATAAACCTTACTCACTTATCACCGTCTGGCTCAATGTTCCCCCACACACACACACACACACACACGTTAGTTCTCTGGTTTAGGGCCTGTCAGCCAGGTATTAGCTAAAGTAATATGCTGCCATGCAGAAATGCCAAGGTGTTATAAAATAAAATGAGAATTACCTCCTTGTGGTTTTATATTCCACCAACCAGTCAAATTTACATCCATGGCTGAAAAGAGAGTTGAACAATGGAGATTATGAGGGAATTCGCTTCAAATTTACTTTAAGAGGTCATAGTGACTTTGGCCTTTGACCTCCGAGTTTGTAATTAGTTCACCCTTGATTCTGAGTGGAATTTTCAGTCAAATGTGAAGTAATTTCTTCAAAACGCTCCTGAGATATCGCATCCACAACAACCGGAGAACTGTACCCCTTGCCTGCATGGTTGTAAAATACATGAGAGTAGAGATAAGGGGTTTGTGCCAGTGTATTTAAGCTGATTTTATTATGATTATTTTTGAAGTGATTCTTCATATGAATTTTACCTTCAAGTACTCTCAAAAAGGAGGCTTCAGCTGGCAACTTGCAAGCTTTTATGTTCAAAAAGCCCGAACAAGTTAAGGTAGGCTTCCAGTGCTGTGCTTGTTTACACACCAGTATGTTGGTATTATGTTTTTTTTAGCTAATTTCCAAGTGTTTATGGATAACTGAGGTTACAGCTGGATACTGTGTAAAGGTTTTTTTTTTGTTTGTTTGTTTTTTTGGTGACAAGTTTGGTTGTTAGCCCGAGCTAAATAATGTGTAGCTGACTATTTCTGCATTCATTGGACTGAAAAAGAAACAAAGCGGCAACGGAAAAACACGTCTTTGTGAGCTCAAGACATCATTTGTGAGTACCTGAAAGGCTAAACACTTTACGTTCTCTTTAGGGTCATTAAACAGGCTGGACCAACGCAGTCGTGTTAGCACAAGCTACATTTCACCAATCATAGACACCTCAAGGTGCAGCTACTAGGAAGGTGGGGGTTGTGGCTGACTTCAGGGTAGACTGACTATCCATTGTTTACGATTCACAATTTTTATTCAGAGCAAAAAGCAAAACAAAACAGATGTACAGGTCTGTGTGTGAAAATGAAATGCATTACAGAAGAGTTGCCATAAAACACTGGCACTTCAGAGTTCCCGCTAGGATTTCCAGACAGGGTGGATTCTGCACATCATCAATCTCTGTTGTTGAGTGAATTTCAGTTGATAATACTGTGATCAACTATTGCAATTTATTTATCTTTTTTTTTTTTTTTAGTACTCACTTTTCCCAGCACTGACTGATTTTCAAGCTCTTTTACAACCTTTTTTTTTTTTTTTTTTTTTTTGCACCAAAAGAGCAGAATTAAAATTTGTATTAAGCTGGTAAAATATTCACCGTAAAATCTAAAAGTTTCTCTTTCTTTTTTTTAACTTTTTTTTCTTTTCACAAAAAGCTGGAAACGAATTAAACAACGCAACATGTCCAGTAGCTGCACCATAGCTTCACCGGAGCAGATATTATCACCGCTGACTCGTCTACATAGAGGGTTTCAAAAAAGCTTGTGGATTTAGAAAAAGGTTGCTCTCAAACTGTGTTGTCGCTGCTCTGCAGTTGGATCAGTGTGACATCCTGTCACTTCAGTTAGGCTGGCAGCTGTAAGAAGAACACCGCACAAACTTTAAGAATGTGCAAAAAAAAACAAAAAAACAATGTCTGAATCCATGTGGTGGAGTTAAGCTCAAGTTTCATTGATGTCTTATCTTGAACTTATTAGAGGAATTTATTTACGTCAAATGGATTTGTTGCATTTGGGACATTAATTCACGGAGGAGAAACTGTTGTTTTAAACCAACTATTTACCGCATTGATATTTTAACTCCCTAAACTGCACATTTTATGGACCAAAGATTGTTGAATTTATATTTTTCTATCAGCTTGTCTTCTCAGTCTGTTATATTGAACTACATTGCCAAGTTACCGAAGGGCAGAAGTGAATATTAAACCCTGCCTGTTTTCTCTGGTACGCCTTCAAATAATACAGCTTCCACTTTCTCTCTGCAAAGTCAAAAAGAGTTTCTGGCTGGATATGGAGGTCATCTGATTAACTCATTGCATGTTACGCCAAAGAGTAAACATTTCATCAGATGACCAGTCAACCAATTGTTTTTCCAAAAATATTTTTTTTTGCCTAAACCCAGCCACAACTAACAGTAAACATTGACACGTTTATTATTCCATCTGTGCACTGAATGCTGAGGACACGCAGAATGCAGAAGCACCACAAAGTTGAGCCAGTTTCTGCCTGCTCAAATGTCTATGTGGAGCTCTGTATGGCTGGCTTGAGGGAATGTTTCAGCATCTGGTCTATTTCTTTTTTTCACAAAGTGGGCAGGATGTAGTACACATGGGATGGTACGGAGCAAGTGCAGGAATCAGCAGAGGCAGGCAGGAACTACAGTAAGACTGCTTTTTTTTTTTGGAACAAAACAAAAATACAAAAGTAAGGACTCAGGAGGAAAGAGCAGCGTTGAAAACTGAAGAAGCACAAAACCAACATACAGAAAAAAAAAATCTCAAACTGAATGAAGGATCTGAGAAAAACATGGAACTATAACACAGCACAACTAATTGACACGATAAAAAGCAGGTTGGAGAACGGAATGGAACCTGTTCACCACCCTGGGGGTGGTACATGGAGCTAAATAAGCATAAGAATATGGCAGAGGTGGACTGATTAAGACAGTGAATACATTTCCACTCTCCAAAATGAAAAAAAAAAACTATATATATATAGATATATATAGATATAGATATATATCTATATATATATAAAATGTCCCCCCACAACTGATGTCTATCATATTTTTGGGTTTATAAAGGAAAAATTATGTTTTGATGAACAAATATTCTGATAAGTAACATACAAATGCCTTCACAGATGTAGAAATTTTCCTTTCTTTAATCGTCATGCAAACGGAGGGAGCTGAGGTTATTTCATCAGAAGCTTAATTGTAAGAGATAATGAAAAGGTCAAAAGTCACATTGGGAAGCGCAGCTGGGTTTATAATATAGTATTAACCATTTCTATCAGTGAAAATTGTGTAAATTATCCACTTAACTTGTGGGTGAACCCAGTCAGGAGAGAACACACCCCTACCATTAGGCTCCATTTAACAAATTACAATGTTGGCTCTTTGCAACAATAATGTAATTTGTGGCTCCAATGTGCTTTATGTGTGTTTATTTAAAAAAAAAAAAAAAAGACAAAAAGAACAAGACATATGAGGATAAAATAGAATCATTTTTAGTACAGCATGTGAGTGAGGAGCTATTCGCTATTTGTTGTATTTCCCGTCCAATTTTTCCACCTCAAAAGATTTTGCTGTCACATTCAATTCTACTTCCAGTGCAATAAACCCAGTTAAGGTAGTCCAATTAAAAGGCAATTCCAGCCTAGAACGGCGTGCATTGTAGCTAATGGTTATGTTATAATTAAGCCTCAGGGATATGAAAAAAAAAAAAATATATATATATATATATATATAAACCATCACTTATCATTTATTCATATACAGGCACATCTTGAAAGGTATTGATCTGGATAAAAATGTTCCATACAAACTGCGGCTTTCTTGCAAAGTCACTGTGGAAAAGCTGTCATGGTGTCAGAGCTGTAACACTGTAATTGGCTGTCTCATATACACCCCCACTCTTGTAAGCCATAACAATGCCTGCACACACACCACACGCACACACACACACACACACACACACACACACACACACACACACACACACACACACACACACACACACACATCAACCAAACCAACTTCAGTCTCTTTTTTTAAACGACAGAAAGGACAAAGAGATCAAAGGAAAGCAGGCTTCATATTTACACCGTTCTCAACGGGCTATGACGCTTTATGAGGACGGATGACTAATGGTCAGGCTATATCTGTTGTGGCCACACTCAAGGCTGTTCGACAGCAGCAGCCAAATGGAGGTGCAAATTACATTTTCACCTTTCACATATGTGTTTCACTAAATGATGAGCATTGATTTGACAGTTTACGTAGCACTACCTGCACCGTGTCTGCGATAATAAATTCCCTCTGGGCTTTCACCAAAATATTACTCTCATATACACCCGTGACCTCTCGTAGAGGTCAGCTTGAACACAAGCAGGGTAATAATTGAGATAATTACAGCCAAATACAGGGCAAAAAAAAGGCACAGCGCATGCATCATGTTGCTTCGGTCGGGGGGGTGATTGTGAAAATTCATTGTGCCTTAGTGTGAACCACATGGTCAGTTATGATTTATTGATTGTCCTCCTTGTAATGTGTAATGCAATTGCTTTTTATTGCTTTACATAGACCCTTGGCTAATAAAACATCCTGACAGTCCACATGGAGGAGCTGTGAAAGGACTCTGAGATAAAGGACTTAGGAGAGTTGGTGAGAGCTCAAGCAGAGAGAAGCAGCTTTTGTTTGGACTCCGGTTGATATGAGGTCCTTGTTCTTCCCAAATTATTAAAATGAATTAAAAAAAACCCTTTTAAAACAAAAACCTATTCAATTTTCACAATCTGTGGTGAACGGAAAACAAAAACTCTCTGCTTTGTAAGACGTAAGCGTAAACGTAGTGTTGGATTAAGCCTGATTTATGCTTCTGCGTCGTGGCGACGCCGTACCTACGCCGTCAACGCAGACCCCTACGCCGTAGCCCGACGTGCACCTCCAAAAAATCCTGACTACGCGTCACGTCGACGTGTAGTCACGTGAACGTCAACGGACTGTGATTGGTCCGCTCACACGACATTTCTGGTTCAGCACAACAACACCGCCATTTTTAAAGTTTCTGTGGTGAGAGCAACACGCAAAAATAAAAATGGACCAAGCCGAAGAAAGAGTTATCGAGGAGGTTCGCAAGTATGACCACCTTTACAACTTCCATCGTTGTCTCTGTCTCTGACCCATGTGCTATGACCGGAAGAAAACTAAGGAATTCGACAAGAGTCCCCCAAAACCATATGAAGATAAAGCCACACCCCTCTAGTGGCTTGGCGGTGAATTACAGAGCAACGCGTTCCCTCGACGCAGAACTATAAATGCACAATGACGACGTAGGGGCTACGGCGTAGCTACGGCGTAGCTACGGCGTAGGTACGGCGTCGCCACGACGCAGAAGAATAAATCAGGCTTTAGCTTTTGCTGCTCCATTCAACTCTTTGTTTTTTTGACATCTGCATTTTGACATTGCCAGTACTCATGTTCTCTCTCATCCTCCATACTATTTTTTTCACTATCGGTTGTAAATGACCTTCATGATCATGAGCCAGAAAACGCGACATTGTGATAAAACCGGCTGTCTTTCTAGAGACTATGACTAAAACCTAACCAGCCAGGGATAATTCACCCAGAAGAGAAAATGTGGTCATCTACTCATCCTCATGTCGATGGAAGGTTGGGTGAAGTTTTTCAGTGACACTATATTTTGATCCTCACTTAAAGCTTAGGGTTTGGGGTTTAGCTATTAAAGGATCTGAAGATGCTGAATGAGGCGTAAAGAGATTCATTTGGGAGGGGGGCGGTGAATGGTAGTGAGGTGAAGAATGGCACTGATGGGATAAAGTTGCCAGCTGTTAGCAAGCTAGCTCGTGAGTGATGACGAAGAAGGGAATCAAATTTGAGATAAGCAAAAATAGCCTGAGTTAGCAGTGACTGAAGAATCTGGCCCTTGACAGGCAAATATCTCTAAAGTACGCCGATGCGCCATGACAGCTGATCGAAGACAGGCCAACAGGTGATCCGGCAGGAGTCGGAACCAGGTGATTATGCCCAGTAGAACCAACAGACTGACACGATTGATAACTAGATGTGATGCGAGTGAGTGAACAGCTGATTGCTTTCGCTGTTTTCAATAAGGGTTTTCCAACCAGCACCTCGCAACTCCGGGCACCCAACAGCGACGTGACTGTAAACATCATTTAACTTGTATCTATTTGAGTGCAGGCTCGGCCTGCCTCAGGGCCATGTTGATTGGTCGCAATTATTAGATGCATACTTCTTTTGGAGGAAGAGATCACAACCAACAGGGGAAAAAAACAAATTAGCCGCTCCTTCCGCTGCGACGTTGCTCATAGTCAGTGTGTGACAGTGTATCGCGCTCCATCGACCAGAGGTTGCTGGTGTTGCATCTCGTTAGGAATCAGTGTGACAAGCAAACAGGGGACAAAACAACAACAGGAAGGGGGGGGGGGGGACAGAAGAGACAGGAGGCAGAAAAGATGGAGGAGAAACTATAACATGGTATCATGGCTGGTTCTACAAGCTGCAGTGAACGGTGACGCTAAAAACATGTCGAAATTTAAAAATCGGTCACCATTCACTTACGTTGTATAGGAGATTACTGCAATGCCTTTTCTTGTTGAACTCCAGCAGCGTTTTGTGGACTAATAAACTTCAACTGACCTCCCATTGGAATGATTGTGAAAAAAAATCAACTTAATTTTCATTTTTAGTTGAACTATTACTTTAACCAGTGCTCTAACAACTATAAAATATTATATTTTCTCCTTAGAATAAAATGAATGTCCCATTTTTTTTTTCCTTGAGGTTGTGACTGCAGGGATTTCTGATCACTGGTGTTGTTGGACATTTGTAGGATTATGCATGGGAAAACTTTTCACAAGATTTCATACGAATACTTCAAGAGGATATGCAATGTTAATTATTCTTCACTCTGTCTTAAAATTGCAGATATAGTATGCTGCTGGCACATTTATATAGTGATGTGGCTGTTAAGTCTGGGATAAATAATTCAATTCATAACACAGTTCTTAGAGATGCATTCTAATTCCGAACAGGTCTTGATACTCATCTCCAAGCCCAATATCCAGGGAATTATGTCCATATTGGCCGTTTCTGCTCTTCATGATTTATATCCAGCACTGGCGCTGGAGGCGATGTGCCCTATATGCAGAGAGGTGGAGAGTAAGTGTGTGAACGTTGGTGTGGTGCATCCGTTTCATGCACTGACACTCGGGTTCATGTCGCACTGCAGTAATGCATGCTATTTTTATGAAAGGTCAACGCAATCTTTCACTTACCATGAAGCTTCCATAGATACTGTGGAAAGCAAGATTTTCAAAAAACAAACAAAAACAAAACATCATTATACTGGTGTCTTACTGAACAAAATGCAGGGTTTTGAAGAATCATAAAATAGGTAACACTTTACCAGAAATAAAGGCAGGGACATTTGCTCACGCTTCCGAGGTGATTCATCGAAATCAAACAAATTCTTTTACCTTGACAAGAAAAGAAGCTTTTTTTTTTTTTTTACAAATCTGAACCTTCCTCCTACTCTGCAGCGACCGTATGACTCCATAAATTGTGACACCAATACATTTTTATCTCATACTGGGATTCCTGAGCCACATGGCTGTGTCATAGACAACTTCACTTTATTTATATTTGTTATTTCATGCACAAAATTACACAGTGACTCATGCTCTCGCTGGATAAAGTTTTGATGCGTCATCCAACAAAGTTAGTAAAACTTGAAATCAATTTTGGTTCCTGCTGTTACTTCATCAATTTACTTATTTCCAACAAACAAGAGCTCATCTTAAAGCATTTTCAGTTACACTCTGCTGTCTGCATTTTATTAGTCATAAGATCCAAAAGTGGAGGCTTGAGAGGGGAAAGAGACCGACAAGCTCAGATGGTGTTATTGTGGTTATTTGAAACATACCCAAGATAAAATTGATTTGTTTTCACCGACCCACCTAGATTAATGAATAGTGGAACTGCACATGCCTCAGGGGATTCTACTGAACGAGTGAAATAAGTTTGTTGGCATTTGCCTCTGATAGTTGCTGGAAGGATGAGACTGGGGAAGTGGATGAGGAGTGAGGACAGTGAGGAATAAACCAGTATAGGCTGCTTTCATTACTCAGGGAGGCGACGCAGGAGACACGCAGCCGTCAGGCTTGGAAAGTTGAGCTTGGGAAAGGCTTGACAGCAGAGCCCTGGGCAACTGAGAGGATTGTCTCGTCTGCTACAGTACCACGAGAGACGAAAGAGTGAGAGTACAGATAGAGGAGAGAGAAGAGAGGAAAAAGAGAGGGAGAGAGAAAACTGTTGGGGGGGGGTCTTAAAAAGAAGGATGTTGAGAGTAGTAGAGGGAGGAACTAAGGGGAGAGAGAGGGGACTGTGTTCTACAGCCATCTGGCCTGTTCACTGATCCAGAACGTTGACACTGGCAGCTGAGGAAGAGGAGAGGGAGGAGGAGGACAGGGAGGAGGAGAAGAGGAGAAGAGGAGGAGGGGAGCAGAGGAGTCCTCGGTTCTGTGTCGTGTCTGAAGAGAGAAGTCAGCTTT
Organism: Aulostomus chinensis; assembly: GCF_037954235.1. Taxonomy (NCBI): domain Eukaryota; kingdom Metazoa; phylum Chordata; class Actinopteri; order Syngnathiformes; family Aulostomidae; genus Aulostomus; species Aulostomus chinensis. The sequence goes on along the minus strand of NC_141325.1, from coordinate 15,729,994 downwards.
TACGAAGGAAATCAGCCTTAAATCTTACCCGCAGTACACACACAAAACTATACTGCAATAATATTAGGGGGCTTTTTTAAAAAAAAAATCTTATCCAAAGCTGTAAAAGTTCATCTGTGATAGTAAATGATGTCTCCCTCATCATTGCATCGAATTGATCTATTTTCTCAGCTTGCAGTAACTTAAAACTAACCACAAGGGTGGAGAAGCCCCAGGCTACAGCAGAAAGCTCAGCAGGTGGATTCACTTGTAATAAAATGAGCAACAGCAGTGACGAGAATGTTTTTCACACTATTTATGAGAAGCATTTCCCTTTCACTTCATATTTATCCTACCAAAGCTTAAAGAGTTATTATTTGATTTCAACAGGTTAAAAACTTAAAATTGATGATTCACAATTTATAACACCATAACGAAAAATTTGGATTTATCCTTTGCTTGACTTTTTGAAATGAGAGAAGAATGGCAATTAGGATTTTGTTTGGTAAGTCGTCCACATCAGTCAGCGCTTAGCTGGGGCTGGATTCAGTGTTGACAGTTGTTCACACACAGGATAGGGAAAAGGTGGCATATCTTGCCCAAACAGATGGCATGTGTGTGCCCGCATGAATGGGTGCACACAAGCACATACAACTACCCCCCCCCACACACACACACACACTCACACACACACACACACACACACAAGTATAAGCGATTTGAATTAATAAACACGCTCTGGTACGGAACCAATCTAATGCAATATGCAGCCAAATATGACCAATCACAACCCTTGTCTCCTATAAAACTGATGCGGAGGGTAAAATGGATAAACGCAGCAGAGTTTTACAATATATCGTCCTGTGATTAATAAACGAAACGTAAAAATAGTGACACAAAGAGAACTGCCGCTCATTGCTATAGTCAACCTCTGCTTGGATATGCTGGCAAAGCTCTTCAAAAACACACCTGAAAGTGCAGAATGATGAAAAGTGGTTTTATTTTATTTCCCCAAGAGCAATTATCACAAGAATCCGTTTTTAGCATCGGTAACCAAAATGTTAACATGTTAGAGTGAAATTGTCAATGTTGGACTTAAAAGGCTAAACCCATATTTATATCATATAATTTTTTTTTTCATAAAATGTGATTATTTACTGTGGGTGGGCTGTAAAGAACAGTGCCAAATACAGTTGAATTCATTAGCAGAAGTTGTGTTGTGTATAACACTGGCTACGAAATGACAATTTAAAATTAAGAGACATTGTCATTTTTACGGTCTATTTTTCTAAATAGGAGAATTCAATTCAACAAAACTCAAGGATTGTTGATGATTTATCAAAATGTTATCGATTTGACCCAGGTCACACAGAGGAGGGCGGCTTTTTTTTTTTTTTTTGGAAGCCGTATGTGCAAGACAGATGTCGCTAACCTGCCCATCTACGACCATTCTTTGTGCTAAACTCACTAGTGGTCAGCTGATCTCAGCTTCCTAATGCGCGGAGAGAAGGGTCTTCGACATCTTCTCGTCTGGATCTGGGAAGGATAACAAAAATGCGTATCTCCTTAAAAGATGATCTGTTCCTTTAAGAGTCTTTGAATGAAAGCAATTCAGGGGCACTACTTCTTATTGCTGCCTGCTAATGTGTTGGTATATGATGCATAAGGTAAACATGAAGACAGTCTGATTGCTAGTAACTCCACCCACCTCTACTGACAATCGGCTGTAGCTGTAGCACAACTGTAAAGGACCAAATAAAATGCAAAAATCAATCCAGGCTGATAGCGTTTTAATAAATCCAACATGAGCATTGCCAGCTGTTAGATATTATTTTGGTGTCAGAAGGAAGAAAGGACCAGAATAAATGCTAGTTTGGGGAGCTTTTAATGTAATTGTCATCCAAAACCACAATTTAAATCCTGATTGGTAAGAACTGCGAAACATTTAAACTGGCTTTTCTAATTAATGAGAGGCAATGTTTTTTTTGGTTTCTGTTTTGTTTTTCCTTCCCTAAAAATGAATGATTCTCATAATCTTCTGGTTCTGTTCTCTAAGTTACACTTGAGACTTCTTATTAGGTCTTTGCATCAAACTGACATGCTCACTGAGAAAGAGCCAGTGTGTTTTTTGGTGATGTCTGTATTTTCAAACAGCCTGTGGGTACGTAACTACTCATGGGAACTAAAGGAAAATGCTTTTTTTTTGGTGTGTGTGTGTGTATATATATATATATATATATATATATATATATATATATATATATATATATATATATATATATATATGAAAAAAAATCTCGAGGGGTTCAGTCAAAAGAAAATCTTCTCTGACGAATAAGCGCACGTTAAAGTCGACGAAGCAACAGTGATTGAAGATTTCTGAAAGTTTTTGTCCCTGTTCTCCAAGTCCTTCATATTGGATGAGACGAAGTCTTTTTCAGAGATCTGCTAATAATGTTTGCAAGTCCTTACAAGATTTTAGAAAGTGTGCTACTGAGAAAGAAAAGCGAACCTTTAATACGATCACGATCAACATGTTTAAAAGCTTTTTCTTATACTTCAAATTGCATGAGCAAAAGATGCATTCATGCCTTTTTTGATTTCCTCGGTAGAGGAAGAAAGACAGCAATTTGTATAAAGCGTCTTATTTTGAAATCAGTGTCTGTTTTTCGTAACGACGACACAACCAGACCTACACTGTTCACATGACCTTTCAGTTGTGACATGGCGCTACTAGACTGTCACTTTCCCTGCTCTGCTTCTCCTCTCCTTTTTGTCTCTTCTGCTCATGTGGGATCATTCTGTCTTTGTGCATGCTGGCTGGCAGCTCTCAGCCATGTTCACCACCCCTGAAGGAGAGGCAAGCTTGTCCCAAAGTCAACCAGGCGGATTAGTCCATCCTCTCTCTCTCTCTCTCTCTCTCTCTCTCTCTCTCTCTCTCTCTTTCATTTCCCTTTTTAAACATTTTGGAGGGTATTTAAAACAACAACAAGCTTATAGGATTGCGAAAAGTTTATGCGTTAGTTAAAATGAAGAAGGCCTCTGTGTCTTTCATTTTGCAGTATACATTCATGTGAAATCTGTGTACAGGTTTGAATTCTTGATGGTTCTCTTTTAACATGCTAAAAAGCATGTTTTTAATTTACATTTCTCTGATCGAAACCGACTCAACACGTCTAATCAGCATTCCCAAGAAGTTTAGAATTGCTGATAGAAGGCACATAGCTCATCTCTGATTATCTCCATCTTATTCCTTTGCAGCAGTCATATTTGGAGGAAACCACCCAGAGCAAGATTAATTACAAACAAATGTTAAAATATGGTCTCATTTTTGAAGTCGGAAAAAATTGGTGTTTAGTTCCATTAGAGACCTTAACTCGTAATTCATCTTCAATTCCTCAACTGCAATTTTACAGAGCCTTGAGCTATAGTTACAGTCTGAACAGCTTCCTTCGCAGACAAATCACTCAGACCATTTTCACTGAATCAACTTTGACATGCCATTGCAGGGTAAACTCAGATGTAACTAAATTGCATTTCTTTTTTAAATATATTTTGAGGCAGGATATCACATTCTCATTATAACTGTCAAGTTTTTTTCACAGATTCAGTTCTAGGCCTATTTCCTACTTTTTCAAATTGATTTTTATTGCTCCTCGTAGCTCCTTTTTAAAAAAAAAAAATCTCTGTCTTGTTTTAATTTGAAAGTCAAAGTCACTCCTCTTGTATCTGCTTGCTGATGTTTTCCTGTCATTAGGTGCTTTTGAATAGTTCATTTTGTTTAGGAAGGATCTTAAGTGAAGTGACACAGTTATAAAGTTTGGGTTTTTTTTTTTTTTTTTTTCCCGCAAACAAGGCCAGTAACCTAAGAGGCATGTTCTGTAGACCGTCTTCATGCCCTCATATCCTGCTTGCTTGCTTGGGTCTCCATTTGGGTCCACCTGTCATCATCACCATAAAAGCTAACGTAGGACACCGTAGAACACACTGATGTTATTTGTTAGTGGTATTACAAATAAGATAAATACAACAAGTTCAATAATTGTAACTGAAAAGGATTTACATCCATCCATGCTTCACCCCTTCAACACAATCAGCTTGGTAACAGACAAACAGGGTTGGAGGTAATTAATAACATTAATTATGGAACTGTTCCACTTAGTAGGTCAGGACCCCGTATTTTGAATGCAGGCTCGCTGAAATTAAAGTAACACTAAATGGAACGGGACATGAAATCATTTTGTCAACCACACCACTGTAAGAAGTTCAAACAGCTGCTGAGGGTAGTTGCTATATACTCCAACACAGAGCCTGTTTTACTGACTGATATTAACTTATCCGTGGAAACAACAAGTAGAGATGGTGGTGAGCAGATGGCTGACATAAGATTGGTCTCTGAGCTCAAAATATATTTGACGGCAAGGTGTGAAGTGTCTCATACAACAACAGCTACAGTATTTAGACAGGGGAAAACCGTGAACGCATGAGATGAAGGTGTGTTTAAGTTCTTGACCCCTGATAGATGAGACGGAGGAACACTGTTGTGTTGCCTTCTTGTGTTTAACACATGCCAACAGTGAGATCGTCAGGTTATAGCAACGAAACCCGTCTTGCAGCAGGTGATCAACAACACAAACTGCAGTTTTATTCATGTGTAGTGGTGAAAGAAGAACACCTGCTGATGCAGCTCCGTCATCATGGATGACAACGTCAGAGTGCAGGTACAGCAAAAGACTTTACCATTTTTATTTTGAAATCTTTTGTGACAGGCTGCCAAAATCATCCCGTCGTAATAGAGAACAAGGGCGGGGGACTTGCCTTTGGAGGAACTTTTCTCTTTAGTCCCAGAGAAACAGGGCAACTGTCACATCTGCTGCCCCAGGAGACATATAGGCAGACAGCCAGCAGCAAATCTAATGCTCTTTACCGGCAGTGGGTCATGACTCATGGCTCAACAAGTGAGACAGGGAGTGCAGGGGCAGAGGAGATGAAAAACAAGTCTCCTAATCACCACCACGCAGCATAGCTTTCCATGTCTTTTGGGGTTAATTACTGCCAATGGCATATCAATCCATGTCAACAGCCTCTGTTAAAGATTTGTTGACTATAGATCGATGGATGGCTTCTTCTAGGTCCCAAACAGGGAATACCTTTTCTCTGCCAAATTTTAAGATTACACATGTTGGTATAGTGGTCCGGCTTCATTTATCTCCTTCATTAAAATTACTGGAGGCTAAGATTGAATAAAAAGTCTTCTGAGAGTTTCCTTTCATAATATTTCCTTGGTAAAATATTTCCCAAAATTGAAAATGTCCTAGAGAAATAACACACATGCTCACGCTTCAGGTAAACACAGATGAACAGAGGAAAAACAATGCATGTAGAGATTGTTGGCAGGATGAATGCTACACTGGTTTTGTCTAGCCTGTGAGGCTGGCCTCAAGTAAGTGATCAGAATACAAATGTGGGCAGGTAAAGCAGGATATCTTGACCTCACTTGTCATTATCTCTGGTTGGTCTAACATGGTGAGGCATTACCAGCATGTGTATCTATAATTAATGACAGGGCCACTATGCAAGAGCACACAGAGCCAATCAGCAGTGTTTTTCAGACAGCCCGTCTAATGAAGACACTAACTCGAGTTGTCTGTGTACATGGTCTCACAAAGTGGTAGTCAGTTATTCCTATGCATGTCCTCAATTTGATTTAATTCACAAGTCTCATTTGAAGGGCCGAGTGGTGCCCCAAACCCATCACTCCTCTAACACATCATTTGGCTCTCCACCAATCACATAAATTGGTCAGCAAAAAGTTTCATTTTGTCCTTGTGAAGTTAATCGACTCATTGGAGCACCCATAACCCGGGAAGCAGCCATTCATTGTCTTCAAACAGGAGATTTTTCTTTTTGCTTGGCCTCCATGGCAAATAGGCGGAATCACACATTAGTTTTCTCCCTGAGTGGACTGCCTGTTTTGTTGTGGGCTGGAGCCGGGAGTGATTGAATAGCTCCCCGAAGAAGAGGCAATTTCACAAAGTGAGCTTCTCAGCACTGAGAAAACCAGTGTCAGGGGGGGTTGGAGCTGGAGTGTCAGTGTCAGTAGCTGTTTTCCAAACTATCACTATACTGGCAGTATGTACTTATTTTTGCATAACTAGTAGAGTGAAGGATGCAAAGAAAAGCAAAATCTGCAAAATGCCAAAAATACCTGGATGTTATTCTAGAGGCAAAACTTAAAATATGCAACTGGCCAGTCCCTCTCTGTAACCCACGATGCAAAGCTGAGAAGTTTAGAGTCTTTTAAGTTTTGATCACTTTCAGGTGAGAAAGTAATTTATATAAGGAATATGAAGTAAATTTATCAAACTGATGCATTTGGAAATGGGCTCTGACATGTTCTGAGATATAACGAGACTGACCAACCAGCTGTCCTGCAGCCACGCCGGTTGACTGTTGTGTCAGTGTGTGTCGTCATCCCGGGGAGAATTGCCTCTCCCTGGGATTCCTCCAGATTTCAGCTGTGCCACCTTCTGTGGTGTGAGCTTTTAGATGCATTACCTGTGTGTGACTTCCTGCCCTGCTCAATCTCTCTGAGCAGCTTGGTGTGGCTTCCATGAAAATTGATCGGTCGCATCAAGGGTACGTGTGTGTACCTCGTGCAAACTTCAGGCAATGTATCCACATGAACCATTAGTATGATATCTGATGAGAAGTTATACACAATTTTTCATGCATAAACCGATAAATGTCAAGCAACACAGTATGCCTGTGCAGCAACACCAGCGACCAGAGAGCAGCCGGCTAGTGAAAATGTCTGTTGTGTTGCCAACCCATACGAGTGCCATTGGTTTGATTTCCTGTGTTGCCTCCAGTTATGGTGGACATCTACACATACACAACTGGCCGTGTCTGTCGGTGGACAGTTACACATGGGTCATGGTCACTGAATTAACACTGCCTCTGGCTAGTCGGGAGCACATATTTGGGGAGACTGGACATTGCAGCATGATCCTCCAGTTGACTGCATCGATCCGATGGAACTCCTCCTTGTCAGGTGAAAAGAAGCAACTATTTTACAGGACAGAAGAGAAGACAGCTGGAAGTCCACAGCGCTAGCTAGAGCTGAGGGGCTGTGAAGTGATGACCGGGACACTCTGGTGACGTGTGAACTGGTGGGGGGGAATGGAAAAACCACAAGTGATGTATTCTTCTGTTGTGCTTTTAATCTTCTTCTTACTTTTTCATCTTTGTATTCCATTGTATTCATGTTGGCAGATGCGATTAATTGTCTTCTTCCTTTTATGTGAAATGAGGAAGTCGGGTACCAGTGCCTGAACAGCTCCTCAGCTCACACATGGAATTGCCTTATTTTAAGTTAGTTGTGTCAATAACGTGGTTAAGATCTGGTTTGTTTTGAAGTATTTTGTTAGGGAAAGATCATGATTTGACATAAAATCAAATCAAATGTACTTTCGAAAGTATGTAGTTCGAACTGCCTTCTGTGTGTTCACCTGTTTCTGGTCTGTTCCTCAGTCAGCACTGGCCTCTTGCTTTGTCCGGTCTCCACCTGTTCCATTTGTTCCACCTGTTCCTCATACTGTAGCTCTGTTTGAATATTGCTCTTTTCAGTTGGGGATCTTCTGCTTTGTTGCACCGTTGAGTTCAGCCAGTTCATTTTTCCTAAATTATACCTGTATTTCAGTTTCTGTGATCTAGTTTGTTACTTTGAATAAAACTCACTCTGTACTGATGCAACACGGAGCTTTGCTTTGAGCAGTTGCAATAGCTTTCCCTGCTGGGCTGTTTTTTTATTATTGCGGAGATCATTCAGTAGTACAAAAACCCAATCTGACTCAACGGCTACAGAAATCAGCTCTTGTACATATTTACTACTCATTCCACACAGAAATGTACCAAATAACACTTTGGGGTATGTGAGTGTGTGCGTGTATGCGTGGGGGTCGGGGGTTATCCTGCTGCTGACAGATGAGACAGATGAGTCTGACTCTTGCAAATTGAGCTCCATCGTCTCCAATTCATTCACTATTTCTGTAGCTTTCATGATGCAACATTGTTTATTTTCTGTATAAATAATACACATAGCATCAAGTAGATTGATTCCTTGAGTTAATGTAGCTTCAAGTTTTTTGAATAGTTTGTATATAAATTGCTTTGCTCCCCATTTGTGATAAACAAACATGTTGCTAGTTTGTGCTCTGACAGGTGGAAAAAAAAACATGTATACACACACACAAAAATACTTTAATAGAGGTCCAGTTAATGAGGCAGCTTATAAACTTCCTGGCTGTAATTCAACTGCTGCTGCCCAAGCATCTTATTTAATAACTCGAGAAGACCATTGAGGGTATATTTGGGGTTTTGAGATATTTTATTGTTACTGTTGCAGGACCAGCAGGAGACCTTGAAGAATGCGCCCACCATCTGCCAAGCATGCAGATATAATGACATTTTAGTGTGCCGGAATGCTTTCCAATAGATTGTGCCTCAATTTTTGTGAAAACCACACTTCAGCTATGAAAGAGGGAAACATCCCAATTTAAAATAGGTTTTCGGTTACATGCCCACTATTCAAGATGTTTACTAAAAAGGGTTATAAGTGTATTACTGCAAAATTGTAAAAAAAAAAAAAAAAATTAAAAAAAAATAATAATCGGTGGCTCTGGACTTCAGAATGTTGTATCAATGTGAAATGTTTTTGAAATGATTTGAACTAAGTGAAACAAGTAAATATGCTGTACCTGTTACCAAGCACACGCACACAAATTGTAGTGACTGTGCAGGTTTTCACAAAGATAAAATGCCAGACAAGCCTCCCTGAGACAATGTTGCTAATTAAGATAATAGAATAAAGTGTCATACTGTGGAGCTGGAGCCCACTGCTGTGAGATCTAAAGGTATCTTGGTATTTTGAACCTTTTCTTCCCAGTATTGTGACAAGTTTTGTTTCTTTTTCTTTTTATTCATTCCAAGTAAACTGCTCAGGGCATGTAATGTCAGCGCTCCTTGCTCGCGCTTTGAAACAAACTCACTTTGACCTTTTTGTTTGCTAACCTCTGACTTTTGCTCTCTCTGCCACTTCACTCTGTTGGACAGCTTCCGTTGTACAGATGTGGGGTGACAGCTCTTTTTGCACTGTAGTTTTTATTCCCAGGGGGAGCATTTAAAAGTAAAAAAAAATTAAATTTTATTTTTTTAAAAATCAGCAACTCTAAATAACACTCATGAGTACGATTTGGTATGCATTTTTAAACGGCCTTAGTGTTGCAGAAAAATAACCCATGACAAAGAAAGTATGTTGCTAAATGTGAATTTTAGGGACTGCATTCGATCCACAGGGCCTAACTTCCTTTGCTGAAAATAACATTATTTTTTTTGTTGTTTTTGCTCAGTTTTCCAAATGTCAGGATTTTTTAGTGGTACACTAAAAAGACATCAGGGAGTCATTTTATAATTTATTACCTTAATGGGCCTCATGAAAGAACTGATCACCTCCTTGAGTTATAGTTTCCTGTAATGATACGTGCATTAAAATAACATTTCCTCAACTGATGACTAAGCATCTAAAACAAACAAGCATTTAATTAGACTATATATTTATATATATATATACACCTAATGAATTGAACAGAAAACTTGCGATTTTACCATTGAAATACACTTTCAACTTCTTGTGACAAACTCAGTGAATTCCCAGCACTGATTAACAGATTGGAGGGTTTGAGTTCAGTGAAACTAGCGAGAGATTTTTGAGCTCTGAAGTCAAATATGTTATCGCGGCAAACATTAACTCATGGTCACTGATCAACAAACCAAATATGCCCATGCAAATATGATGATATTGTGCTATGGGGCAGTAAAAATTATCCAAAAGCTTGTTTTTTTTTATAGAAGAAAAACATGACTTTTTATGTCATGATGGTCAGAAGAGCAAAGAAAAGGGTCATCACAGGATATGTTATAGTCCTGTGTGTACTTCAGTGGCGTGCAAATGTCACCCCCCACACTTGGGGGGGGGGGGGGGTTGTTTACAAGGCTTAGAGTTCAAATATGAAACTGAAAGCTGTTCCTACCCCCCCCCCCCCCCCACCGAGAGCAGCAGTCCTTTCAGAGAATGGTTCAATGGAAAGTAAAAGCTCACAATTTCATGCAGCTGCTGTGCTTTAACACTAACAGCCTCTGTGTCATCAGAAAGACTCAGGCAGGGAATATAAAGCTACACCTGATCTGCTCTAAATCAGACAATGATGCAATTCATCCAAAGTCTTCCAACGGTGCGGATGAGAGATTTGCATCAAAATAAAACTAAGCACAGAGAGGTATGAGTATGAGCTTGAAAAAATGTATCAATGACACAGTGTGTTTGCCCTCTGAAATAGATGAAGAGAAGAGAAATGTTTGAACAGACAGTAATTACAAAGTCCTGTTTAATCTGAAATTGATTTCCCCTCCTAGTGGGAAGCACCATATTTGCAGTAGGTTTACATTTTAATTTTGCCTCGTAAAAGTTCAGACAGCCCAAACTAGAATATTTAAAGGGAAAGTTTGGAAGCCTCTTTGATGTTGCTGACAACTTTGGAATAATGAGGCGATTGCTTTTCTCAGCAAAGAATTGCAAATCAGGTAATCAGAGGTCTGTTTCTGGTCTCAATCAGCAGTCACTTCTGTGAGTCCCTGAAAGGGACAACAGCTGCCATGGGCTGAATCAAATGATTTGCAGGCCAATTAATCATTCTTCAAGAGGACAATGAAAAGCAAAGCAGAGGATCACAGCTCAACAGCTTCTCTCAAATTAAAGAGCAGATGTTTAGTGACTTTATTAAACATCTCTGTTTGGGACAGTTCACAGTCAGACTGCTAGTAATTGTTATATCCTCAGCTACTAACCCTTTCTCCCAATGATCATATATGCTGGGATGCTAGAGCCCCTGGTAGGAACTTGTCATTTTGCTGAGAAGGTGTACAAACAACTTGTGACTGCCACCACCAAGCCATTATGGGAGAGGCAGCCCTCCAGTTCGGTGGGTACAACACAGACCCCTGAGTTACTCTCAAATTACATGGGAACTGGGCACCAACCAAATGTATATTATGTTAGGCTCATTTCTCTATGTTTATGGTGCAAAAACAGTGCTTTAAAAAAACTGCTTTGACCTTTAGAAGTCCTCAGAATGGCGACCAATCACAACAAAGATGGCGTGTTGGGAGGTGTACACAGAGGATGGCCAAAGGGTGCTGTAAATTACAGAGTCTTTTCACAGATGCAGGAAATATCAGGAAGAGGAACACCAAAGACCTACAAAGCTTTCTCTTTGGTCAGTGGTGTCAAAATTAATTACAGGGACCAGAAAATGAATATCATAGCTCCCCTTTAATTATTGTTGGACTTCGAGCAATATCAACTATCAGGAGTTTGGGAAAAATCTGAAGGACTTCAACACTTGAGAGGTTTCAGCGGGCGAGTGATGGAAGATATATTCTCAGAAAGTGCATTCAAAGCACTGTTGTATTAAGACATGTGATACACAAATAATTGTATCCATCATTCATACTTTCATCAATGCACAGTATATTCCCACTAGCATGTATGTGGGTCTGTGTCACCATATACTATAGATTTCCAATCTGTCTACTTTAAAATAAATCAACCTGAGCCACTGACTGCATATTGTACTCCCACACATTCAGACACAGTATTTGGTCTCGAGACACGAGAGGGCATTCCAGTGAGTGGGTTCAATAGAGATCATTAACCCTTAGGTGAGGGGAAACTCTGGGATTTCACTTCTCTTCTAATTCTAGATATCGGTTTGTTAATCAAGGATGATCTCAAAGTAACACTCTTGTGAATATTAGTACTACTTCAACTTGCATTCCAATATGACACAAAATCATGTCATCCTTTGTGCCCTGCACCACGACAACTGACAGCTGTCACGTTAGATCAGTGTGTGTGAAGCTTTAGACACCTGGATCAATGAATATCAATTTGGTCATGGTGTCACAGATGGAATATAATCTCCCTTTATTTCAGATGGCATCTTAATATGTCAAAGGGCGCGTTTCCACTGGCTCACTTCGGCTTGGCTCGGGTGGGGTCAGGTTGGTTTGGCCCCGTTTCCACGGGCCCAAACACAGTACTAAATGTTACCATTTTGGTCCCTGCTCTGCTGGGGTTCCAAGCAAGCCTAGCGGGGACTAAAATGTTACGCAAACACAGAGCAGGGTGCAGACTGGGTAACTTACATCGTCTACCTTGAATCATCTTCACATTCTTCGGTGAATCGCTTAGAGTCTCTCACACTGGTCTTCGGTGTTCTGTTTTGCCACTTGAAGCCATGCCTGTCTGTTGTCCCATACTTTCAGTTGAAGCAAAAACCGCTGACCGAGCAACAGGCATAACACTGCCTCCATGTCGTCCATTGTTGTTGTAGTGTCGCACACAAATTACGCTGGGGAACTCTCGGCCGGTGAGTCCACCCACGCTGATGTGGTACCCAGTGCTAGTGGAGACGCACCTGTACCGAGCCGTCCCAACATGACCCGAGCCAAAGTGAGCCAGTTGAAACGCACCGTAAGTGAACACAATCATGGTGCAGCACTAACGAAAGTGACCTCTTTTAATTGAGTTTAAAACAACTCAGCATCTACTGGATTAAAATGGAGGCTCTCCCTTTTATTTTACAATTGCCATGGTGAATCAGAGCTCCATTCACCATTCATGAGCTGAACTCCGAGAAAATCCACTCAGATGTGATTGTTCAAACTTGTATTAGCATGTCTGGAGTCCTTACAGCGCCACACAAGTTTAGGGTGAATGCCTGGCTTTTTGAACAATGCTCTCAGGAATACTGCTAGGAGCAGAAGTGTTGAATCGGATGTTTTTGTTTTTTATGGACAGCTAAGGATAACTGCAGTTTTACTGGTGCTTTTATTGTGTTACAAGACACGATCTAGTCTCTGTTTTACATTCAGAATCATCTTGTAGTTTCATTGGTTTATTTGATTTATGTTGCACCTTCTGGCCCTGTTCCTTTTGTGCTAGTCAGTAGACCTACAACTAAATCACACAAACATAGAATTGTGTATATGTATGTATATATATATATATATATATAAACTTGGTGGGGTTCTGGTTTCAGTCTTTAATGACCTGATAACAGTTTCAGGCCACTTTGAATTCGAAATTCTAAAATAATCCTTATGTTGTATGTTCACTGATCTAATCCTCGTCTCGATGTGACACAGGAACCTTCCATACTGCCACGCTCACAGCTCTGCTCTCATCCCCTCTGGTTCCATGCTTCGCCAGCCCCCTGCCCCCCTCGGCCATCATCCCCCCTACCATCCCCACCCCCTGTTGAACCTTTAAGAAACCTTTTCTCCTTCCCCTATTGATTGTAACTCAGTGTTTCTCAACTCCAATCAGGAAGAATGCTCTCCTATTAGAATTGTAAATTTAGGCAGATTGCCCTGTTTGCTCAAGTGAAATGTGATGACAGTTGTTTCTGTGAGTCTCCATCTTGGAACATGTTTATGGACTAGATAATTTAAACAGCCAATCTGACTGAAGTTAAAAATTCCCAACATTGTCAGTCGGGTGTTGATATGTAACACAAGTGCAGTGATATGGAGGGGTGCCACTTCCAAACACCTTCAAGTGAATTTCACACGACAAGTAGGAAATGATTAAATTAATATCAGGAGGGGGATTGGTCAACCTGAAAAAAAAATACCATGGCAGAATTTTCTCCTTGTCTGACCCTGAGATGTAAAATAGCTAATTATTTAGACAAGGAAGAAGAGGCACAAGACATTGCTTGTCATTTAATTGAGGTTCGTTAACAGAGCAAAATTCTGGTTCGGCAACAGAGCAAAAAGAAAAGACCCTTACACCCCTCATGCAGTCAAGGTCCTTTATCACAAAACTCAAGTCGCTTGTGGACAATTAGCACAGCATTAGCATACCACAGAGAATTAGTCAGCACTGTATAAAGAATAGGAAAAGCACCAATCATTATCATTCAAAGCTTATGCATCATCTCAATAATATTCAACACGCTGACGGTTTTCCTGCACATTAATTTGTAGCCATCGCTGGTAGAATGTCACTCTGGCAAAATATAATCTATAATTTACAGCCCACAAAACTCTACAAGGAATAGCAACAGGTGCCAGTACAAGCTGCCACAAACAAATATCATCGGCAAGTGTTCCCCACAGTCTATTATAGAGTCTGTCACTCAGTCGCTATACATGCAAAGAAAGTCTACAGCTCAGCCAGAACTTTCTTGGTTTCCTCAAAATTGGGATTACCCTAATTTAGTCAGACTGAAAATTCGAGTCGGACTTGCAGCTGGATAATATGTAACAGATTACATTCAATTTACTCGCATAAATGAACCAGACTGGAGGAGAGGCAGCATCAAGCTGGGCATGCACTTGATATTAAAGATGTGGTTCTATTCCAACTTCAAGTTCACAGTTCACGTGCTCACGCTGTTCAAGTATTTGTTTGAAAGCTATAAAGGAATCGATTTATGCCGTGAAGAAAAAAAAACAAATTGCAGAATGGGTTGTTGTTCAAGAAGAGGTGGTTGAAGTTGTAGAAGTAGATGTTGACGCTTGCGTTTCTCTCGTTCAAATCTGTAGTGGCGGGACGAGGAAGACATATGCTGTTGCTAGGTTCAACCAATGTCTCCTGTGATGTCACCGTCATACCGGCAGATATCGTTGACCACTTGGCATGATGAGAGAAATGCACTGAAGTCAGACAGCTTGTACTGCTCTCTCTCCACTTTGCGAGAGCGTGACAACAGCCTCATCCCCGCTGTACTCTGCACTGCAAACCACACCGGATGAAACCAAAATTCAGGCTGACTTCGAAGTGAGTCATGCAGCTTAAAAATCAGGTCAGAAAGGGTCTGAAATGGTCCAGTCTATGCCCAACTTAACAAGATATGTTGCCAAGCCTTGGCAGCCTAGCAATGGGCACTCTTGGATGGTCTGACCTCTTTCTTGTGTGTTGGCTTATAAATCTTCTTTTTCTTTCAGGCTTACTTGGCACAGATTAGTGCTCTGCTGCCTTCCACTCATGTTGTAATTGCTACTTTTGTCCTCAGAGACATATATCTTGCAATATAGATCTGTGGTTTTGAGGAAGTAGGTTCCCTAACACTCACTTTTTGAGACACCCCATTGCCCATCAGTGTTCTGAGAGCTGAATTTTCATTTCCAGTTTGTGGAATTCCATGAATAATACTCTCCTTACTTCAGCACAGAGTGGGTAAAGCATGATATTTGATTCCTGGAATCCACGTCTCTCAATGTTTTTTTTCCTTCTCAGTTTGCTGTCATCTTCCTATGGTATGTTTACTTTATTGCCAGATTTAATTTGAACATTATATGGCTGTCTCTCCCCGCCGTCTGCACCAGCCTTGCCGCCACTGATGAGTCACTCGCTGATGATTGTGTTGCATGCTCCATTCTGTCAAGTGGCACCTGCAGTTTTATTCTACCCTCTCTGTAAACACCACCCCACTGCCTTCTTCCCCAACATCACTCACCTCCTCCTAAAGCAGTGGGTAAAGCAACTCTACCCACCTCCTCTTCTTGCATACAGTAGCAGCTCTCCTGTATGCTGCAGGAACTCCAATTTTACCTTTCTGCTCTACCTTCTCCTGTGAGACTGTCTTCAGTTTGTTAATCAAATCTTCCATGCTGAATTTAATGAAACTTGGTGGAGGGTAAAAATATGGGAGAAGGAAAAAAAAAATTAGATTTTGGTGCTGATCAGAACCATTGGGCTGATTTACAAATTATTTAAGGGGCTTTTATAACTGAATGTTCAGAGGCTTGAATTGGTGTTAAACTGTGAAACAGAAACTTATCAACTTTACTTGACCTTAAAGTCAATAGGTGCTTTCACAGCGGCCACCGAGCTGCTAATTCGCCCGTCTTTTTTGCGGCTCAGTCCGAGGTTTCAGACAGAATGCGGCAAATTGGGGGTCAATTTGGCCCAGCAATGTTCCTCCTCTGAGGGTACACTTATTGCCACCTTCGCTGCTACGTGAATCTGAGTCATTAATGTGCTGGCTCGGTGTGAGGTGGGCACGAAGTCGATGACGATGCAAACTCACAAACATAATGCTCGCCAGTTCTCCCGCATCAAAAACCTCCCAGAATGTCAACACCGACGATGCTGGAAGCCAGAGTGGCGAACTGCCGTTTTGAAACCTACAGACTGTCACGGGGCTAAATATTCCTCTGACTAATCATCACTTCAGCAAGATGAGCACCTGGGGAACCGCTGAGATCAGGGAGCTGCCAACCATCACTGGCGAGAGGACCGTGGATAACCACCTCACGGGACTGTGAAGGATGGCTTGTTGAATGGAAAGTTCGGGGTGGAGCTTGATCTTGGACTTAAAACATTTTGCTCAATGGTCCTCCAAGTGACAGAAGTACCTTCCAGCTACCCCATTGACAGGATTTTTTTAAGAGGAAAACTACAAAGATATTTTTTAAGTTTGTATTTTCCACATTTTTGACTCCACACACAAACAAGTTCTTTTTATCTTTGTATTCAGAAATGTCTCTCACCATGCACCATTCTCATGGTGTTTGATTGCTGTTCCTCAGCTGACTTTTTGTTTCTTCCAGTAAAAATTAAGAACTACATTGAATTGCAAGCCGCTGCAGGCATCCGTTTTGAAATGTCCACACCAAAGGAGCGAGAGGAAATTTAGGAAAACCTTCACTAATTTTGATACAGCTCAATCATTCCCAATACATTTCTATTTGATTATTTATTTAGTATTTCTACTTGCCATTTATTATTAAGCAGACAAGCAGAAGGCAACTGTTGTATGAATGTGTCTTGGATTGAGATGGTTCCCTTTATACAATTATTCATTCTAAACGACTGTCATTATCAGAACTAATAATGATAACCTCACTTTTTCATCCCTTTCACTGAAAACAACCACTGATTCTTCAAACTCAAAATCGGCTCTGATGAGGTGCATCATTCATTTTGACACACCTCAAAATTCTTGAGGTGTGGGAATGTTTATTCTGGCCTTCAGCATCGCCATGGTAACCTCTAATCGCATTCGGAGCCGATTGACATCTGCTGATTCGACCACCTCATTCGTGAATGTGGTGTTTACCAAACACCTGACATGCTGTCAGTCTAACTCCTTTGTGTGTGTATACCCTGGTAATGACCCTGTCCTGCCTCTCACGTTCATCTCAAAGAGGTTACCAGTTTACTCAGTGTAGGAAAACAACTAGTATACTATGTTATGATTGACAGCAGCAGCAAACAGAGATATGTCAATCACACAGTGGCCTGTAATGTTTTATGTTTCATAAAAATAAAAATGTCACTGGATGTTTCTCATTGATTTCTCAGGAAATATTACCTAGACCTTGGTCCGTATGGGCTCTCGGAGTTCACTTACTGTCAAGTCACCCTCAGCCTCTACAAAACCTCTGAGAAATGTGCGCAAGGATACAGAGGCTCCTGACAAAATAATTGTTATAGATATAACTGCTCCCAAATATCAAATTATTACTGCCACACTTTTCAAAATCCTTATCAGAGTACCGAAGCCTTTTACAAGGCTTTTTTTTTTCTGAAATTGTTCTCCAAACTTATCCCACAGTGTTTTCCTCGGATCCCCCCGGGGTGTAATGATCCGTGAGACTCCATCTCCACATCTGCCCTCTCTCAACCACTGACAAACCTTTATCTCAGCATGAGAACCTGGAGTCGTTGTGGTATTCTATCATTCAGCGTCACATGTGAGTAAAATCCTCTATTATCCCATCATTATTATCTTTACTTTTGCTGCACCATAAAGGATTATGAGCATTAAAAATCTCCTGCCCGTACCACGGGGGACCGCACTTGACCCATTATTCCATCTAATTTCTCTATATCCAACTGGAGACAAGGGTTGTAAAAATTAATCACTGAGAATCTTCAAGCTGAGCTTATATCACCACACAGTTAGGCGCTGATATTATGTTTACTCTCCTTTATTCAATTTCTCTTACAAACACTGCGCACACCCCCACTCACAAGTAAGTGGATCTTCTCATTACAACAAAAATCAGGCTGGGGTTTCTGAGAAGTACTGGTAAAAATACAAATTCAACCTTTTCACTCAAATAAAAGTAGAGAACTACAGGCTCTTAAATGTATTCTTGAGTACTTCGTTTTTTTTTCAGCCCTGCCTGCCTGCTCACATCGGGATTAGAAGTGATGAACACTTCATTATTTCTCATCTCTGGGTTTCAACCATGTCGACAAATTAACGTGTGTTTCTTGGGAGAAGTCTATAAAGCTCTTTGCACTGTCCAACTGCGGACACTGGAGGCAATAAAACCTTATTAGCCTAATATCATCGTCATCATCTATTCAGTCACTGTTACTTCTCGCCCCCCTCTGTCTCCTCAGCAGCCCTCACCACACTTCTTGCCACACTTGAATTATATTTGGTTGGCTTCATGACACACGACACTTCAACAGTAAAAGTCTTAAATTAAACCTACTCACCACTGATTCCTCTCTTACATAAGTAACCAGAGGGGGGCCTCCCCCCTTCCCTCCTCATTCCATCTGCCTCACCACATTTTAAAACTTTTTTATAGCCTCAGCACAAGATCTCCCACTCTCATAGCCTGCTCATTTTGCTCACACTCTCAACTCCAAGCAATGTGCCCTCAGTAATCACATTTAATGAAGCTTCCCTTACAATTGGAGATCTTGTGCTCACCCCCCCCCCCACACACACACACACACACACACTTTCTACAACTTCTAAATTCATCAGCATGCAGCTGCAACATGACCATACCCCTGGCATTTGAAACACCTCAAGGGTGGCTTCCCATTTGGATGAACTTTAAAGGACAAGCACCCTTGAAACACTCTTTCTAGGGGGAGGGGCCTTTTCCTGAGACATCACAAATGTTGAGTCATGCTTATAGTCCCATCCTGATCCTATTTGAGTAGCCTCAGCAACCTGACGCATAAACCATCAACGCCCCACGAGTTCCTCCCTTTCTACGCAGAAAGATCGCCCTTTTCTGACCAACCTTACTAACTGGAACAAATCCTCCCACTCCCCTCGCCGCCTGGAACAGCTTTGGCCGACTGAGCACCAGAATACAAGTATCTTCCAATCTGCCAGAATCTTTGCATTTGGAATGTCACCCAGCTCTTCCTTCAGTGCACAAGTGAGCTGAATAGGGTTGAATAAACTAAACCCTGACTACCCTTCCGTCAATATAAAGATCACTTTAAATTCTTCCTACTAGCCTTCGTCCATTCTCATTATGTTTGCCTTTTGCAACGGTTCCACCCCTCCATCTGATTCTTGTGATATACTCTTATTCCTGCTATCCTTTTGCAGACAGTAGAGAAGGAGCAACAGTTCATCCATTCATCCATTTCTATAGCTTGCTTAGAGATTCACTGGAAATTAATTAAACCTTACCATACAGAATTCTGGCTTGTCATCTAAGCTTCTATGTATCTGCAAACTGCTCTCTGAACTCACATCAGGGGTGTTTATGTGTCTGACATTTATGGGGGTTCATCTCTTGATCAGTGTCTCTGCAGAGATTGGCAGGGATATCTCCAGGGGAGGATAAAACAGCATTCTCATAGGCACTCATCTCGATATTTGTAGTTCTCACCAAAAAAAAAGGCAAACCCTGTTGTTCTCTCTGATAGGATCAATCATTGTTTTCATTGTTCCATTTATTCTCTGTCATGTCTTTGTCATGAGCTCAATTTTTCTTTCGAGGCTCAAACTGGCTTTTCTGGTCTGATCGAAGATACCTGAGTCCCCATCACGTAAGAGTTCCCTTGGAGAGGCTTCTCAATCTCTGCTGTTGTGTTTTGAAGGAGATATAGCTCCATCTGACAGGTGCTGTCCACAAGATCTTTTCATGAAAGCCTCCCCCCCCAAAAAAATAAATAAATAAAAGTGGGGGACAGATCATGTCAGCTTCTAGCATAGCCCAGGGTCGGTTTACACACTGCAATTTCCCTGCACACTCTTAGACTTGGTATTATGAAGATAAATCAGCTGATCCTGAAGATGTGCTCAAGGAATGAACCTCAGCAACCACTCTGTGATTAAATTTCAATTTTTCATTCATTTACCAGTGCAAGCAAATAATTTTAACTGTGCAGAGCATGCTGAGATACCTGGTGACGCATGTGGCTCAAGCTTTTGAAGTGATATGGAAGATTTAAGAAATGTGTTAAACTGTGGTCATATCCAAACAGCCAATCAATCTGGAGTGCAGTGCACAACCAGGAAATGCCTGAGCGAACTACTTGATACTTGGTGCAGATGTACTTTAGACAGAAAAAAAGGAATTAAAAGAGAAAAAGTTCATACATTGTTACAGTTTCTCAATACCCACCACAGGAAAGATGTTTATTTTTTCTCTTTCTGTTCAAGGTTCCCCAGATAAAAGGGCTGTGAGGTTCAGAAAGTTCAGACAGACTCAGTTTAGTTGAAAATATAATGTAGGAGTGAAAGAGATGAAATTTACTGTAAAGGGATGTGGAGGGGCTCCCATTGCAGGTAAGGGAGCCTGATGAGCGCGTGTGACTTGACATCTTCTCTGGTCGGTTGGGGTGCCTGCTTGTGGTGGTGGTGGTGGTGGTGGGGGGGGGGGGGGGGTAGTGTGATCTCCCATGCACATTGTCCTCCCTCCTGGTGACTGCACGTGTGATAGTGAATGAATACCGGTATGGATCATGATGTGCACATGTAAATGATTATAATGTGAATATATCCTGTACTGTATGATTTTCAGACCACATCCTATGTATGATAGATTCCCTATACTTTACATGCTCAATTTGATTTTGTGTGCTTGGTACTTGTATGTATGGCCTTCTAGGCAAAGGGACAGGAGTCATACCCTAAAATCCTACATGCAATATATCCGCATCGTGACTCTGTAACCTGCTACAAAGTCTTTTCCTTTGTCCCTTGTAAAAAACACATACAAATCAATCGTATAGGCACCCAAGCCAAGGTTGCATCTCCTGAAGTTTTTGTTCTTGTAAAGGGGTCCTTGCAGCACATCTGTGAGAAGTGTGTTTGGGGACTCCAGTATGAGGATTTGATGGGTGTTTTTATGAGGCAATTTTAGCTCTTGATAGACTTTGTCCTCTAAAATTGTGTACTTTTTTTTTTTTTGCTTTTTGTTCCCTTCCACCATGCCATCCTTTCTGGCAGCCTCATTTCATCTGAAATGGATAGATATATGGAGAACAGTATGTGCGTGCGTGCGTGCGTGTGTGTGTGTGCACGTGTGTGTGTGTGTGTGTGTGTGTGTGTGTGTGTGTGTGTGTGTGTGTGTGCGTGCGTGCAACAAACAAACTTAAAATCCACTCTGTGTTAATCGGTGCCTTTTTCAACAGCATGACGTACTTCACATGCTACAATGCTGCAATAAAACACAAATGTCATTTCGTCCCACTTTGTATTCAAGTTTCATCTAATTGGAGATCTTGATCATGTCATGATTTTATGTGTGTTTTGAGGTCTCACATTGGAAATGGGGGATGAAAATGCCAAAATGAAAAAAAAAACCCAATAATATTCATGTTTCTAAGCTCACTTGAAGTGATTTTTGTTTGTTTGTTTGTTTTTATTTACTTACGTGAAAAATGCATCAAAGTAGAGAGGGAAACACCTGCAGAATAAGTTCTGATGTAGTAAACTCAAAAAGACAGACGGCGTCTTTCTGGTTTCCCCATAACAGGTGACAACATGGCTGGTAACAACAGATACGTGTGGACTGATGAGGAGACCAGAATATGGCTCTGTCTCATCCATGAAAAGTATGTGCATAATAATATATACATTGCCAGGGCAACTAATACTTTTCGTGGTATGTAGTTTCTTCATTTTATTAAAGACATGTTGGGATATGTTGCCTTCTGGCAAAACTAGAGTTGTTTATCCGCCCCAACCCCTTGATGGAAATGTAACAAATTTAGCTGCTTTTTTTGGAGGGGCAAACTTTCAAAACATTTGCTTCAAATTTAGAAACCATTCCTGTTACATTTTGTCAAAACCACAGTCCTCTTAAAAAGCCCTGGTGCAACACTTCAATGAATTTTGCCTTTTATACTCACAAATAAGCTTCGCATACATTATTTACCCCACATATTAGTTACTTGTGATTACAGAATACAGAAAGAGTTGGCCACATATATTTAGCTTGAAGCTAATAGCAACTGACAGCTAACAACAGCAAAACCATCCAAAAATGCCAGTTTACTCTCAGGCATGTCTCTTTATCCGCCCCTGGAGTTATCCCTGCCGATCTCTGTCGAGACACTGATCAAGAGGTGTCAGACACATAAACACCCCTGATGTGAGCGCAGAGAGCAGTTTGCAGATACATAACATAGCATGCATGGCACAGAGGTAGAGTGGCCATCTAGCAACTTGCTGGTTAGATCTTGTTCCTTGTTCCTTGCCCATGTCAAAGTGTCCTTGAGCAAGATACCGAACCCTTAATTGCTGCTGATGAGTAGGGTGGCACCTTGAATGGCAGGTGTGTGTGTGTGTGTGTGTGTGTGTGTGTGTGTGTGTGTGGTGAATGAGATGATACTGTAAAGCACTTGGAGTGCCGCGAAGGCAGAAAGGCGTTATATAAAAACTGAGTCGGTTTAGTCCATTTACGTTAGCTTGCTACCTGCTTAGTCACTTCATGGTAGAGCCAAAGCGGATGTTTGTTTGCTTTTAGTTCAGTTCAAAGTGTTGGTGGATTACGGAGCACACAGCAGGCTAAAGAAGAGATAGGTCTAGAAGTTATGCATAGTACTGGCTGATCGTTTGGAAGCGGATGTTTTTGGGCAGTTTTGCTATTGTTTGTAGTGGCTGGGTCCTTCTACATTCTGGAGCCACAGTAATGCAGAGGGGAAAGTTCAAGACGCTTATTTTTTGAGGTAGTGACATGAAAGTCAAAACACACATTTTGGAGGACACATTTATTTCTTTATTTGAATTGAATATAAACATGATAGTTTGGGTGTTAGATTAGGTCAGCTTTCAATCTTTGTCACTTTTTAACTGCAATCCTTTTTTCAATGACTGTTTTTCACTTTTGAAAATATTTTGTTTACTTCACTATGAGGTGTCACACAGATGCAACCTCTCTCTCGCTAGAGAAAATCACATTAGTGAAGCTCTACGGTGCATTCATTGTACTGTAAAGGTTTCTGTTCTTGAACTTCTTGCTGAATGCTGAATATGGAGAGAAATCTGAAAGCAGCTGTATTTTTGTGAATAAATCCTCGTATTCTGGTGCCAACATGTATTTTTGCACCTTCCTCTGTTGTTATTTCTTGCCCCAGAGTCATTGAGGGAACTCCCTCACATTCCTCTGGCTGTGATTCAGAATACTAAACAGGTTGTGGCAAGGTCCAGCTTTGCTGATAGATTATTCTCACATTTTCCAATGCATTCCACTCCTCTTGAAATAACTTCATTTGACCGTTACGCTCTGTCAGGTAACAATTTACCAGTCATTTCCGGTGTACAATAAACATTTGTTAATAATGTCAAGGCTTAAATTCCTTCTTTCTCTTGGCACTAAATACTGCACGCACACAAAGAGGAAATCAATACTCTGTAACTTACACAGAGTGACTACTTTAAAAGAACAAATTCTTAGCGCCCATTTTTAAAATATATTTTCCATGTAAGAAAAGCTTCTAAGACAATGAATAAATTATAATGTTTATATAAACAAACAGATCTGAACTATATTTGGCAAATACAGTGTTCAGATCTCAGTCCAGTTGAAACATCCCTACAGTATTTCATTTGACCGTATTATTTTAAAGACGGGATTTATATAGGCCGGGGGAGACTAGTACTTTGACTACTGTGTTCGTTTGCGATTCTTTGTTACTGTGTTATCTTCACGTCACAAGTTAATTATTCCATCGTCTCTTGATGATGACACTTGTTTCCTCGTGACAACGAGTTCATGGCTAAACAAAGCATTTTGCGGAAACGAAAGACGTTTTCTCGAGATGTTTGTTACCTTTCTGTAATCCAATATTCAACTTGTGACCTTGAGATGACAGCAATTATTAAAAAAAAAAAAAAGTAATTACAAACATGACCAGCTTCTGTACTCTGCAGTTGTTTTCCTTACTATTCATTTTATCTTACAGGATCCATACAAAGGCTTGTAGCTTTGCTGAGAGGTAACCTTACCATCATTACAGTATGAGAGCCTCCTAGTTGTGGGTGTGGTATCTAGAAGAGGATACAACACCTAATTGAAGCAACATATTCAACATGAGAAAACATGTATCGGTTAACTTTTGGAGGGTGTGGTAAATAGGAAACTTCCTCATCGGAGCCTACAAGGGATAAGGACAACGCACAACGCACAACGGAAGTGGGCAAAATGCATTAAACTTGGTCCAGGAGCTAATAGGACATTGACATTTTACTTTGTAATACCATATTTTATCTGTTGGAATGACATTCATCGTCACACAAGCACCGCCTGTAGTGTCAACATTCATCTTTGACCCAATCACTTGATGTGGCTATTTTGCACAGCAAAAAAAAAAACCCAAAAACATTGTGCAGGTGTTTAAGACACTTTGAACTGAAATCCATCGCTCGACAGTTGAGTTTAGTCACAGAAAAAAAAGGAAGTACACAAACAAGCAGATTAATTTGCATGACTATTACCGCGGTGAAACTGGGTTGCAGTACCTGTGGTCAGCCGCCTGACTGGATTCCCATTGTCTATCAAAAGGACGATGAGGGTTTTTCTCTCCCTTTTGATGTACCATCAATATTAATGTCATGCTCTCACAAGTCACGACTAGCGAGCCGGAGGGAGGGACAACCAGACTGAGAGATTACGACTAGTGTTACTTGGCAGCGACTATACAGGACTTAATTCAAAGCTATTGTACTACATCCATACCTTGACCTGTCAAATGCAATTAATTATATCTACAGCACATTTTATTCCCATTTGAAAACAGCATTGATGCTCTACTGAGCCACGCACCTATACACACACTCCTCTCGCATTGATGCTGTTTGTGTGTTAACTCCTGCATTTTTCAGAAGAAACATTTACCAGCCATTATTGGGTATGGGACTTGTCACAGAGTGGGCGACATCAGCTATCAGAGCAATAGATTCAACTCATCATGTAAAGTGACACTGACGACATACTCAGTATTCAGAAAGTGTCCTCCTCTGCCAAGAATACGAACAAAGCATCATGAAATATTTGCCTCCCAACTGCCAAACAAAGGTCTTCCAGAGTTTGGAAAAAGAATTGATTAAAGTAGGACATTTTTGTGAATTTCATGAAAATGTGACAAATTTGTTTGAGATTTAAGAATAAATAAATAAATGAAAAGCTCTGGGTATGATCGAGATTATTATTTCACATGTATTTGAGGAGTTTGATAGAAATTTGTGACATCCACAAAAAAACATCTCTAATAGCTACATCCCATGAAGGCAGAGCAGCCTTCTGGACCCAGACAAAACAGTTTGGACCAGATCACCTCCAAAATTTAATCACTTGTTCTTTTTTCCATTAAATACTACAACAAATTGATGTCATTTTTTTCCTGATCTGTCCTGATAAGAAACAAACAGACGCATACCAGTGATCATATGACCTCCTTTGCAGAGGTAACAACAAAATTTGATGAAGTAAATGACACTTAAATGATGATACATTTGTTTGTTTTGCAGGGTTAATTATTCACTTGGGTATTGGTAAGTTTACTTTCTGCATTCAAGCAAAAATCTTTCAACATTTCTCGCTTGAGTGTTGTCCTAAACGCTACAATCTGTAAATTACATGTATTTCTGCTTTGTGGAGAGTGATTCCATTCATCTAGCTGGCACCTCACTTCCTATCTCTTTTGGACTTTTAGTAAGAACATCCTCGATTGGAGACGAGGCTGACTGATACTCTAAATTGACCGTAGGTGTGACTGTGAGTGTGAATGGTTGTCTGTCTCTATGTGTTGGCCCTGTGATGGACTGGTGACCTGTCCAGAGTGAACCCCGCCTCTCACCCAAAGGCTGCTGGGATAGGCTCCAGCCCCCCCCACGACCCTTAACAGGATAAGCGGTAGAAAATGGATGGATGATGGAAGGATCTTCGATTGGAGTAATTTCAGAGGAGAGAAAAGAGAATCGGAAGTGCAGATAATAATAAAAATACACAGTTAAGAAGAGGATAGAGAGACTCGATGACACCTGAAATCTTAGAAAACTTTAATTTGAGCAATAGTAGAAACTCAATTAGACTTAATCAAAAGCCTGGTACAAATCCAAACACTTGTGTGATTTAAGATTAACCAAAATAATCAAATCCGTGCTCGCAAAGAAATAACTTGTTTGTACCCGATGATTGAATCACCCTTGTTTATGTTGATCTGAAGTAAACTTCCAGTTCAAGACTTTGAGTTAAAAGGAGGGTTACAGATGTTTGAAAGGTGGAAAAGGGTAATACTTTCCAGATAATAAGGATTCTGGCTCATGACACCTCCATTCATTTATGAGCTTGATGTTTGATTTGATGTGACTCGTCTCGCTGGAGCTGGGAATGAAAAGTCGATACAGCACGCTATCAAAAGCAGGGAGAGGATTGCGTGGGAGATTAGTTGTGATTGTGTCTCAGTTTGTGGTAAAAGCATTTATATATCATAAAGAATGACTCATACTGTTCTAATTAGTCATGTCGTGTAGTGTGATTATTTAAAAAAAGAGTCATTAGAAATTGCTTTATGAACTTTTTTTTTTTTTTTTTTTTTGACCGCTGACTTTTATATGGACAGAAACTGAGTTAAGCGTTTAAATTATGTCACACAAGGATTTTAAAGTCGAGCCAGTTGAGGTGGTTTGGGCATTTAGTAAGATGCCCCCCGGTCATCTCCTCGGGGAGGTTCTCCAGGTAGACCAAGGACAAGCAGGGGGGATTAAATCTCTGCGTTGGCGTGGGAAACCCTCAGGATCCCCCAGTCAGAGCCTGAGAATGTGTCCATGGAAAGAGAAGTCTGACACCCCCTTGATGGAACTTTTACCTCCATGACCTCACTTTGGCTAAGCTGTTGTAGAGGTATGGATGAAGAATGACGATGGCGTGAAGGCTTAGATTAAAAACACAATACGCTCGGACATCAGAACGCCATGAGCATTCGTGATAATGATTTGCATCACACCCCGAGATGCTGGCTGATGTCGTATATTTCATCTTTTTACAAACAAAACCACATTTCAACAGAGCCAAACATCTCTGGTGGATTAAAATATGCATTAGGCCACACAGTCAATCAGCTGTCTCCAAATTTGTGAGAAACCTCGTTAGTTATTATTCTGACAGCTTCCACCCTCCTCAGGTCACCATGTTGATGGTTTGTCTAACTGAACAGCTGACTGCGAAGGGGGCAGGCCTTCGCGACAGGTGAATAATGAGGCAACTACAAGTTTTGCAAGATCAAAATTTTACACGTTTTCTCACCACTAGTGTCACTATTAAGTGCAGTTTTGGTGAGACAGTTGAAATCAACAACTACTCTTGAAGAGCTTTGATGCTGCTGTAGATTTCAACCAGAACTGGAGAGTGTTGCTCCGTGTAGAAGATGAAACGGTTTTTGCTCTTCTGCCGACCGGCTTTGATTTACATCAGCTCGATGTTGGGATTAGTAGAACTTAGTCCGTGATAGGCAGACGGTTGATCCAATCAGCTGCCATGTATTCTTGTATCTAAATGATTCCTTTTTCTAGATGTTTGCATGGAAAAGAGAACAAAAAATTCAAATACGCAACCATGACTTAAAACTGTCAATCATCACCTACTGACAAAAAAAAACCCGATAACTATGATGGATGACAATGGATGTAATTACAGCCATAATTAGTCAAGCAAAACTTAATCAACTAATACTTCAATTTATTGACGAGCTATGACAATTAATCCTTTCTTTTCAACTGCGTTTCCTTTTTTTTCCTTTTCTTTTTTTTTTTTTTTTCAAATTGAAGCCTATTTTACTGAACCAAATCTGCACCGCACAAATCCTCTCCAACAAGAAGAGAGAGAGAGAGAGAGAGAGAGAGAGAGCGCTCAGATCAGTGAGCTGAGTGATTTTCAGTCTGCCCTCCTCATAGATGAGACCCATAAATTCATGGTAAGATAGCCAGAGTTTAGCCTTCTGAGATGACACTTCCCATTACGTGCAGCAGGTGCAGCACATAGGGAAGCTATTCCCCTCAAAAACCTGAAATAATTACCTCTCGTAAGACCTTACCGGAAATGAACATATTGTTGTTTTAATGTTACACTTATTCATTATTCATAGCAACCTTTGCTATTTCTAAATAGGCTTCGTTTGTCAGTGTTATCATGAGTTGTCGTGGGATCAGATGGGTTATTTTTTACTGTTATGCTGATGAGTCACAGAAATCTAGCAAACACCTGTAACTGCATTTCTATGGGTGAATGATGCGTTTACGTATAAAAAAAAATATAATAAAATGGTTGTTAAAACCCTGCAGGTGTCCTCAATAAACTTTTAACATGCACATCATATTCATGAAATAATCATTAGCACTTTAAGTCAGGTAAGCCGGAGATAGCTTGAGAGGCACCGGAGCAAAAGGCCTCACAGATAAAATCAGGAAGTAAACCTTGACTATTTGTGCCTATATTAAATATACATGTACCATAGTATGTGGTAACTATGATCACAATTAGTGGTGACACATACAGTGTTTGTGAAGCCCTTTACTGTGTTAACAGTTCAGATCATTATAGAATAAATAAATAATACAGAGGTAAAGGAGGCTTTGTGTGCACCCGTGTGTTTACCATGACGCTCTTCATCGTGACGGAAGGTGAGAATTAGGTTATTTTTTCATGTGTTTTCTTTTGAAAACTGTCTGTGGTGACAGGGGTGATAATAAACATGTGACCTTCAACCTAAACGACAGATGAAACAGTCAGATTCATCTGTCGCAGTTTGTGAAGGCGTGAGGCATAGATTTTTTTCTTCTTCTAATGACTGTTTACTTTTCCCACTTCACGGATGACACATATGTACGACATCATATCTGATTATGGAAAAAAAAAATAGGGGAAACAGTCCAGTGATGTTAAATGGTTAAAATGTCTTCTCTGTAAGCACAACAATATTTAAACCTGCAAATAAATTATATTTCCTCCATCAAGCTGGGAAAACAACAACAATGCAATTGCCAAAATGCTTCTAAAAAGGACAACCTTGCAGAAGTATAACAAAATCCAGACTTCCCGTCACTCAACAGGTGTGACTCATTTGAATGAAACGAGCTGTTGAGTGCCAGTCGGTCCATCGTTGTGACTGAGGTTCCTGTGAATATGTCAAACTGTTTGAAGGAAGGAACAAACTTTTCGATGAAAAACTGTCATTTACAGTACAAAACATCATGCCAAAGAAGTGGGTTTGGACTAAACAGCACGACCACTTCCTTCTTCAACTGTTATTAACATTTCCATGTTTCCCACATTTTGCATTGTAAACTGTTTTCTTGTCTGTAGCAACATCTACTGCACGTCTGTCCGTCCTGGGTGAGGGATCCCTCCTCTGTTGCTCACCCTGAGGTTTCTCAGATTTTTCCCTGTTAAAAGGGTTTTCTATGGAGTTTTTCCTCACTCGATGTGAGGGTCTAAGGACAGAGGATGTTGTTATGATGCCATGTGAAGCCCTTTGAGACAAAATGTGAAATCGGGCTACACAAATAAAATTGCCTTGCCTTGCCTTGCCTCTTGTCATGCAAACCAGCAGTATAGACAAATGGTAGGTTTCGTTAACTTTCCAATGTTGAGGTTTGTTTTGGTTTTTTTGTTCAGTTTCTTTTTTTCTGGTTGGGGCACCCACACCCATTTCAGGAAATTAGGTACAAAAAAAAGTCAACACTGTTTTCTTTATGCTTTATGCTGACGCTCTCCTTCTAGTGAATTGATCAGATCCATTTCAAGTGTGATAAGAAGCACCTTGAGACCTTGGTGACGGGCAACTTTAATGAGTTTTTTGTTAAACGGTGTTACCATGGTGACGATTTTGATATTTCACCATGGAATGCAGATGTTGTACCTGGAATTCACGTGGTCCGATCTTCTATGATCTTCACACATTTGATGATTATCTACTAGCTGAATTTAAGTCACAGTCACGGCACCGCGTGGTGTTCACAGGCAGTAATTTTGCTGTAAACGCCACTGATGTAGATGCAAAATCCAAATATTCTCAGGTGTCACCTCTGTCTCACTTTAAAGACCAACCATACATTCCGACGTGCGCGGGGGCCGCGAGGACGCTTCTCCTCAGGCTTGGCTCAATTGCCCTCATATTCTTAGCATGACAGGTGAAAA
The DNA here is from genome assembly GCF_037954235.1 of Aulostomus chinensis. NCBI lineage: Eukaryota > Metazoa > Chordata > Actinopteri > Syngnathiformes > Aulostomidae > Aulostomus > Aulostomus chinensis. Next base: position 15,699,532 of record NC_141325.1, on the reverse strand, counting down.
GTTGATCCTAAAATGTTTGAGTATAGATGATTACTTGATAAAAACGAACACAGGGATAGTTGAAGTAATAATTGAATTATCACACAGAAACTGCGCGATGAAGCAGATTTTAATAAAGTTGTGTTTTGTAACTAGAACTTGACAGGATAAGGTCATTCATTTATTTTTAACTTCCAGTGGCCTGTAAGCTGAATCGCTGCATGTTAGCGTGTTCCTGGAGACTGACACTGACACTCACAAGAAGAGCAAGAATGAATGAATTACATTCAACTTTTTAGCCAACAAAAGGTTCACAATCCCCCTTGAAGGAATTAAGCAGACTTTCTCAATCTCTCTTCTTTGTGCCATCCTCTTTTCCAAGGGATTTGCTCTCCCCTAGCCGTATGTGATGACGAAGGCCTCTATATTTGAAGAATTGCTGTTTGTTTGAAGAAATGCAGTTGTCACAGGGAGCTTATTACTTAACATAAAGCAAATGATATCATTCTGTTCTAATGCGATGACACCTGTATGCCTCCCCTGAGAGCCAAATGTTGGTATTTACAGCCAAATGCTTTTTATATTCCAGGAATCTATGACCCATGTAACTTGGGGGAGTTTGGTTGTTTATGGGACATCATTACTACAACCCTTGACACTGACTCACAGGTCATTGATTCATCTGTGCCCGAGTGTTCAGCCAAACAGCAATCTAATTAGTGCCAGAAATCCAATTCACTATAGACTGATTGATTGACCTACTAAACAAGGGAGCGATTTATGACACACACTTAAACTGTGTGTGTGTTTTGTTTACTTTAACGGCACGCCTCGAATGTAATTCTAAACTCTTGCTCACTGTGAACTGCCAATCTGCTCAGCTGCTCAGTTCATTTGTGGTCTTTTAATATAAACATAATTTGATTTCGCACCAAATAGCTTGATACTGTAATAGAGCAAAGGAGTGAGCTTGGACTTCATACTAACGGTGAGTATATGAGCACCTGTATGGGCACAAACCAATTACTGAGCTGGATTTAAATTGAACATCTGCTCAATATGTGCTAGTTGGTAATTAGTTCACACTGAATTTTCATCCCAGTTAATTCCTTTGCTGGTGGCAGAACTCAATCAGGGCACACACTCTCTCTCTCTCTTTCTCTCTCTCCCTGTCTCTCATTGACTGATGCATGATTGTTATTTGTAAAAGGCTTTGTTTATCTGATATACAAATAAGAGATCTGTTCTGGAGATGACCTGTCTTCCTTTAGAACACTGGATGGACATCCATACATCTTCTTCCACTTGTTCCTGTTAAGGGTTGCGGGGGGCTGGAGCCTATCCCAGCCGCTACAGGCGAGAGGCGGGGTTCACCCTGGACAGGTCACCAGTCCATCACAGGGTCAACACATAGAGACAGACAACCATTCACACTCACAGTCACACCTACAGTCAATTTAGAGTATCAATCAGCCTCGTCCCCTCTTGATGTCTTTGGACTGTGGGAGGAAGCTGGAGTACCAGAGAGAACCCACACAGGAACAGGAGAACATGGAGACTCCACACAGAAAGACCCTGTGCTGGAGCCGGGACTCAAACCCGGAACCTTCTTACTGTGAGGCAGCACGGTGCTGACCACTGCACCACCGTGCTGCCTCACTGGATGAACAGTTCTGGACAATTTACTTTTGTCAAATATTGATAAATGGCTCAGATTAAGCAACTAAGAGGCTCCTTATGTAGTTTGTAGGTCAAGTATTTCTAAGAACTACCACTAACTATGTAGTTTCTTACTTTAAACTTTGAAATAAAGTTTAAAGGACTCTTGAAATGACACTATATTTTGGTATTAGATCCAAAACTGCAGAATATGTGATTTGCAGTGGAACTGTCTCATTCTGTTGTGTGTTTGTTTTTCTCCCTGTATTTCTCTCTGTAATTCATATGTTCAACTCACTACAAAGACGGTAAATGAACATGTCTGTATGTTTACAATTTCAGCAGCTGATGATGAATCAGGGGCAGTGGTGCAATCGAGGAGGAGGATTCTATGCGCCCATAACTGGCCAGAACCCTAAAAACTCATCAGAGAATACACAGGTCAGCCAAAACATTAAAGTCACTTGGCTGTTATCATCACGGTCCCCCTTTTGCCACCAAATTAGCTTTTATAGACTTTGTAAAAGCAGTACAGTGGTGCAGTGGTTAGCACTGTCACCTCACAGCAAGAAGGTTCCAGGTTCGAGCCCCGGCTCGCTCGGGGGATCTTTCTGTGTGGAGTTTCCAAGTTCTCCCTGTGCCTGCGTGGGTTCTCTCCAGGTTCCATGGCTTCCTCCAACAGTCCAAAGACATCAAGAGGGTACTAGGCTCGTAGCCCAGCCAACACAATGGCAAGAGAATTAGTTAAAACCAATGCTAAGGTACATTTTGAAAAAAAAGAAACAGACCTTGCAAAAAAAAAAAAAAAACAGACCCTTCAAAACATGTTGTTGAGTATTTCGCAGGATACTTATTTTGTTGTTAATTGAATCCAAATTAAGTCAGATAATCAAAATGCATAAGATACACGCTCGCGTCATCTGACCCTAAGTGAGTAGAACACGAAAGCAATTCGAGGAAAAAGTTGTTGGCTTTTCTGTTCGGATCAATAGTGGAGACATAAAAGTTCTGCTGTGTCATTGTCGTGCTTGATGTACCTGCAGGGCACGGAGGAGCGGTGACAACCGTGCTGTACAGTACATCTGTTGTCAATGTTGGGTCACAGTGGAAATAACAATCAATAATCTTATCGCCTTGTGTCACTCCTTGGATGCATTGCGCATGTTTACTCCTACATAGCTTCTCCTTCCTCTTACATGACCATCCTGCTCTGAGTCCTCATTAGAAGCTATCGATTGCCCCCATTGCTTTTCTCCCTCATCCTCCTTTGCCTCCTCTCCCACTGTGTGACTGTATGATAGCACATATCGATACATCATTGTTCATTTAGTAACAAATGATGTTCAGGTGCTGTTCTATCTCCTGAGAGATAGAACAGCACAAAAGCAGGAAGGTGGAGGGGATGCATCGAGGAAAACGTTGGCATCGCTGCAGAGAAACCACTGAAATACTAACATAAACAATATTCATCCATCATAAAAACAAAACAAAACAACAACAAAACAGAGATGCTGTCAAGTCTCATCGCACCTCGCTCTGTGTGTGCGCTTGTTTGCTCACAACTAAACCTCAAATCCTTGTCACTCCTCTACCGTCTCCTCACATCACTACAAGTCAGCTGTGCATCCAGCTGACTTACCTCTGCCACAAGAATACACACATTACAGGAGGGGATAAAGAGAGAAACAAAGATCAAACCTCATCCCCAACACCACCCCATTTTATTCCAAACACCCCCAGCTCAAGTGGAAAGGCGGTGTCATCACAAAATATGTGAGGGATAGTGATCCACAAAGGACCTGAGCCTCTTATTCCACCCATGACAGAGAGCGTTGAAGAGGTGGGCGTGAGAGAAGGGGCTTTGTGAATACCTTATGAGTTCAACCAAGGAGGTTCAATCAGACCTAAGACGGGAGAAGAAAAGGCAGGGAGTTGTGGTGGTGGTGGTGGTGGGGGGGCAAGGCTGTTTCATCCTGAAAGGTTTCCTCCCGCCTGTTTCTCTGTCTTTATTTTGCGGTCCTCTCTTCCCCTTCCCCTCCTCTCGCTTATCTTTTCCTCCTCAGCCTTTACTGTACAACCTCACATTGCTCTTGCATGACTTCTCTGTCGCTCCATCTCCTCATCCTCTGCTTGCCGCAGTCCCATGAGGGCCACTTAAGCTAAACAAGGGATTTGAAGATCAGAGGCCAATCTGCTGTAAGAGGTAAACACAAGAGACTTCTGCTGGCCTTAGAATGGACGCAGCGACTTGAAGGTATCGACTGGACATATTCCATATTCAGTCGATTCAGTGTTGAAGGGATTAGCGCTGATGTGAGTCATTGCCTGTTCTTAATTGAAAACCAGCATGAGGGAAACTGATAGGGCAACGACAGCATGTGAATTCACAGCTCTCTGCTTCCACTTTTCACCTCATTCATACAAGTCATGAAAAGCCAGTATTCAAGAGGAGGAGGATAAAACACAGGCTGTCAAAAAGGAGGCGACACAGGCGAGTACAATAGTTGCAGATTACGACTTCATACCTTTCATATTCATAATTCTGATTTCACACTATGCCAAAATGATTAATGATTTGATTTACAATTTTTTGACTAATCTTAAGCATGAAGGATAATTATTGAGAAATTGGAGCTTTGCAGCTGATCACACAGACTTCATCAACAGATGGATTTAGCCTTTTCAGCTAATAATGAACACTTAAGGCAGTTTTAGATGTGTGATGTTTAGTCTGAATGAAGGTTTGTTTTCATTCTTTATTCTTCATTTTGGGCAGATTTGAACAGTCATTATGTGTGGACATGGATTGTCTCACTATGGCCACAACCAAATTCTGGAGCATTTTGGAACATCAAGCCTCAGTCCGACCCAAATTGTTGGCGCGCTCTGCAGGACTGAGCTGAGCAACTCCTGTAACCATATGTCCTTTGTATATAATAGACAGATTGACACTGCTGTCATTATGTAAATACATCCAGAGGCATTTAATGCTGTCATTGCTGTGGTACTGCTCCGTGTGGTCCATGTCCTTAAGCTTTGAAGTTATCATGGACGTAATAAATACAGAGTACAGATAGTTAGTTCCTGTTTTATTTTTAAATGTACTTCCCTTGTGTGCATTATTGTGTTGCTTCCTGTCTTTGACTGCTTCCTGCCTTTTTTAAGCTCTTCACCTGTTTCTCGTGAGTTGATCAGTCCTTATCAGTCATAGCCCTCTTCCCAGTGGTTCTTTAACCCCGCCCTCATGTTCTCCCTCCTGCTTCTTGTTGCATCATCAACCCTGATGAGTTGGTCCAGTAACAACTCCTGTCAGTTCTCCTCATCACCATATGTCACCTGAGCTATATTGTCCATCCCATTTACCTCCCAGTGTTTTGTTTTTTTAATTTCCTGTATTACGTTGATGTATCTAGTTTGCTATTTTAGCTTTCGTTAAATTTTTTGAATAAATTACTCCAAAGTGAAGTCCCACCTGCTTCCAGTCTCTGCATTTGAGTCCTGCTCCACACCACACATTTTAAAGTTGGAGCTCATTATCTAACTTAGTGTTTAGAAAGAGGCAGTTGTCAATCGTGTTTCTCTTTAATTCATCTCATTGATCCCTGATGTTGTGATTATATTTCCAGCATGTTCAAAGTTTTCTGTTGTCTGCAGCTTACTGATTTTTGCACCTGCTAATTTGTTGACTCTCTTTGCAGCTGCAACTCAAAGGCAGACCTAGACAGTCTGAGAGGGTGGTGTGTAATCCTTGGTATGCTATGAAGCATTGGTTATGTATCATGTCGTGATAGCAGGCAGAGTTTAATCTGTCATCGTAATTAATGATTGCTTATTCCTCAAGCCAGCCCTGACGTGCATTATCTGATCCTTCATCCGCTGACTGATCTGTGTAGGGTGGAATATAACGTCGATGATTGAAACATGATTTAATATGTTTGTCTCGCTCACAGTCCATGAATACAAATCATGTGCACATTGGTGTTTATTATTGATAGCTTCTGAGCTTGCTGGCTAAACAATTATTGTTGACACCCAACTGCTGAAAGCTAGACTGTACAACTTGTAACAGCAAGCCTCTCCAGTTGTAGGTGAGGATGCTTTGATACCTGAACAATGAGGGTTCCATGCTATTCTGACAAGACTGGAAATTCATGACAAACTGATAAAGGAAATCTGATGCAGTAAAATTTGGGTTTTAATTTTGTGATATACTACAGTAACCTGCTGCAGGAGTTGGAATGAAGCAGTGTTATTCTCTCTCTCTCTCAGGAGTCCAGACGCATTTCCTTTTCTGGTGTTACCAAATATTTTTAGTTAAAGCAGAAATAAAAACTCTCAGATAAATATTTGCAGGACTTAGAATTTCTCTGAGATGCATAAAGCTCCAGAAACCACCCATCCAGTCATCCATCCATCCATTTTCTTCCGCTTGTCCTGTTAAGGGTCATGGGGGGCTGGAGCCTATACCAGGAGCCTTCGGGCGAGAGGCGGGGTTCACCCTGGACAGGTCACCAGTCCATCACAGGGCCAACACATAGAGACAGACAACCATTCACACTCACAGTCACACCTACAGTCAATTTAGAGTATCAATCAGCCTCGTCCCCTCTTGATGTCTTTGGACTGTGGGAGGAAGCTGGAGTACCAGAGAGAACCCACACAGGAACAGGGAGAACATGGAGACTCACACAGAAAGATCCTGTGCTGGAGCCGGGGCTCAAACCTGGAACCTTCTTGCTGTGAGGCGACAGTGCTGACCACTGCACCACCGTGCCACTGCTCCAGAAATCAATCTAAGAAATTGAACTTGTTTCAATATTGTTTAGTCAAACCAAGCAATAACTCGATTCAATTATAAATTCTATTGTGTCAAATACAAAACAAGCTTTTGTAATATTATTGTGCTGCTTTTTAATCTGTTTTAAAAAAACGAATAATTGTTCATGCATTTCTTTGGGTCTCATATTGTTGGCTGGGGAAAACATGTCACCCTGAGGGAACTGAGAAATTGAACTGGCCTTTTTCTGTTCACTTTTACCGACCATTTGACTGACTTGAATGATTAATTGAGCAATTGAAAAAAATAATGGACAGATTAATCATTAGTTCCAGGCCCGGTTCTACATGGAAATGACCTTGACTCTTGACTCACATTACATATTGAAAATTACTGCTGTGATGATATTCATTAAACAATATCTCTCCCTTACCTTTAAAATCGGCTTGAATGCTGAAAAGATGAGAATTCACAGCAAGTCTTTTGAAACATAAACACAGTACACTCGTTCACTTCAAGGTCTGACAATCTCAGTGATAACAAAAAAAAAAGGAAAGATTACAAAGCTATTTTGTCGCAGTTACATAAGAGCGCATGACTGTAAACGGTGGGCCGGTTGGTAAAGGAACCGTCTTGTAGCGGAGCACATGAGAGGCAACGTGATGCAAATGTTGCCTAATGGGGATGCGCAGCATGCATCACCTACTGACAGTTGTCTGTTCACCTGAGGCTCATTCACAGAAGAGAATATGTGGTTTGGATTTACTGTGAGACTGAGATGGCAGTAAGATCTACACTGAATGTGAAACTCTTTAATTGAGCCAATGATGTGGACATAAACATCCTCCCTTATAAAAGGAGGAAGGTGTGCATAAAGTAAAGATGTTACGTTATGAATGATCACATTCTCTATAACGGCTCTCTGGTGTGAATCATGGGAACTGGTCCCTGCTTGGCAAATTAGTCCCAAATCTTTCTGCCTGTTCTACAACCCATATCCTTCACACACAGTGTACCGTAACTGGAATACCTGAGGCTCCTGAGCGCACCAACATTGTTAACTTCTGGTGGTGCTTTTGTTTGCAAGGTTAATTACTGTGCCGATGAAATGCAAATGAAGCTTCATTCTGATTAAAAGTTGTAGTGCATGCAGAAGGTGAGATCATCCTGCTCGCGTTTGGACTGGCTTTTTCATGATTCTTTGAGTTGCGGAATTTTTTTAAAAAATTAGCCGATTCATGGGCGTGAACGACTCGTCGAGTCATCTCGCCTCAAAGAGCTATAAGATTCAAAATGGTTCACAGCTCAGCGTCATTATTGTCAGAGAAAATATTTATAGATTGCGAGCAATTATAACTGACACACAACCAAAACATTATCAGGAAAATTAGGGTGTCGTGTTGAAAAGACAGAAATAGTACAGGGGAGACACCAGCATGTAATGGCCTTGATTCCCCTCCTATAGTAATTCCGCACCAAATATAAACCCATGATGCACAGCAGAAGCACACTCTCTTCACACACTTAACCCAAATCCACTGGGAAACCAGAACCCTATAGCTGAGGGTCGGCAGAAATGGGAGAGGCGTCGGAAATATTGCAGATGAGGCACAGAGATGGAATATGCGAACGGGAGATGTGTGAGTGTGGCAGAGATAAAGGCGGCGAACCACGGGAGCAGGTGTTAATTGGATACATCTGTGTGCTGTTTTTCCACCCTCTTGAGTGTTGGAGCAAGGGAGTCAGTGCCGCAGGAGGAGCAGTGGCGATGTGATGGCTGTAGACCGCAGCAGGGCATTGATTATGCATCGTCTCATCCATGGGGAGACTGCAGCTGCAGCATGAAGAGGCTGTGTTTAAAGAGCTCCTCTAAATGCAGTCCCAACCTGTTTCATGAGAGTGTGCCATGCTGTGTTTGTGTGTCATGTGCATGCAAGGCTACGCGAGCGTGTTCACACTTTCCCCTCGCTACCCCTTAGGGATCAGCCTCAGGACTGAAGGCGGTTTTGGGAGCGGCTCATAATGATCATGCCTTGTCAAGTGCACTCTGCATCTCGACTGATACCTGCTACCAGTCCTCCAGCAACTCATTTTTTATTAGTCCAAATCTCCGCTCTTGTTATTCAGTGTGTAAACACAGCAGCAGTCTGTAATGACATGCGGTAAGAGTCGTTCCAACTACGCGCCCTCCCCCCCATTTAACAGCAGCCCCCTCTTCTCTGAAAAATATAGCATTGTCTGCTGTGCTTCAAGCTAAAATAATCAAAGGGAAATCGATAGCCTTCACTCGCCGTCATGCAGAGGCGGTGGGCTCAAGCATTCACCTCCCTCCGTTAATCAGTGAGAGCTGTGTGCAAAAGACAAGGCAACAACCAAACCCCATCAGAGGCCTCTGTTGCCACATGTCATCCTTCAGGCTGCAGGAAATGGATGTGCTTCATTTTGCCACCCATATTATCTGCGGGGGTATCCACCCGACTCCCCAGAGGACATGTGCTGCTGTATTAAAACTGTCCATCCTTTTGGTGTTCATGTCTCCTGTCTTCGTGGGTGACCTACTAGGGGCCCGTGAGGCGAGGGAATTAAAGGTTCATACTGAAGAGCCCACTGTCGCTCAGCACTAATATTGCTTGCCTGCACGGAAGCAGTGAAGATGCATTGAGTCACTTTCCTACTGGATAAATTCACTCAAACTTGGAGGAAATGGCAATGATTAGGCAAGGGATTTAAGTCGAAATATGTCAGAATAAGACATGAGAATTAGATGCTTCTCTTAAGAGAAAAAGCATCTGCCCGGAAGGGTTTGGGGACTTTAGAGAAGTTCATGTTTGAACGAGAATATGACTGCGATATGCTGCATCTCTGTGCTGGTGACAGATGATTTGCTGCAAACAAGCAAGAACACGGAACTGTTTGAGCAGTCTTGGTCTCTGGGATATTAATCCGCGCAACTCACGTTTGTCATAACTCTTCTGTTAAAAGTTTAATTTGTCAAATACGCAACGATTGTGACAGCCATGAGCAGGCCTCTCTTCCGCAGTGATACTCATTACAACTGAAAATAGGTCTCATATCCTGGAGCCATACAATTATATCATGGGGGACAGCGTATTATCAAATTGCATGTTACACGGAGGCAAAAGTTATCGCCTTAAGACTTTTGAGGGTGAAAGAACATGCACCAAATAAACAAGAGACCGCCCGCCTGCCTCTGAATTCATTTCCAACTTTTAACAGCAGGGTGCAACAAAAAAATGTTGCGCTCCTTCACCTCTTATTGTTTATTCATGCCAAAGAACAGCCCTCCTGAATATTGAGGGGGGCCAAAAAAAAAAAAATGACAGAAACAGAAAACATCTTACAGTGGTGAATATTTATATAAAACATGTTCCTAATTTTGCATTCTGATTACAATCCCAAACAAACAAGTATAATTGCAGAGGAACCTCAGCCACACCCTCAGACACAGCTACCCAGGAGTGGCTTGTTTGCCAGATTAAATCTCTCCTTTGATTTGTTTTGATATTATTTCTACATTTTGTTTCATCATATTTTTTTTTCCACAGAATAATGGATAACATCTACTACTCCTATAAGTCTTGCAGCTGCCCTAAAAATGTCATCGCGGCACCACCAATATCTCCCCGAGGGCTAGTGTCCTTCCCCATCCCGCACCAGCGAGAGCCTCGCTGTGCCTCCACTTTCTTGCCTCTTTTCCCACTGTCTCAACTTGTGCTAGAAACTGCGGCCCTCTAATGTTTTTTTTTTTTTTTTTTTTTTCCACAGGCAAACAAGCACGGCACATTTGATCAGACCACTTTTGTTTTGTTTTTTTAAACAAAGGCTTCAAAATGATGTAACTTTTTGACTAGATGTCGTCTTTGTTGTCGATGTGGATGTCACAGCCCTGCGCTTCTTGTTAGTGATGTATCATGCTCAAGGAAAAGAAGGGTGGAACTTACAATTTCAGCAGCGGTGAGGCAACTTTAGGAGAAAGATTCGCGTGACATTCAAAGTGATATGTTTTTCATACAAATGTGTGTTACAGTCTCCAGGAAGAATTTTAATGAAAGCCACGTCCACGTTGTGCAAATACTGACTTTTAAAATGACCTCATTGTGTTGCACCAGTTCACTAACCCTTTGCAAACATTTCCTTCCATGTTGTTGTTTGTTCGCAGCTTCCGTGTGCAGCTTCTACTCTGATTCCTGACAATGGCAGCATATCACCCACTGCAGTGCAGGAGGAGGCTTTGGAGTGAACCACTTCATCCCTTATGTCGATGACATCAGGAGAGATTAACAGGTAGGAGTTTATCTTTCATCATCTACAAATTTAAACACCATTTTTACATTTGTGACATCCTGTCTTCCCATGAGTGATAATGTGTATTTTTATCTGAACCCATCTATTGTTCCCTGAATAGTTTTGTGATGGACATACCCTAAGGAGACACCAGCCTAGCTCTAGGGTTGTGTATTTTCTCGATCCTGTGTGTGAGCTGGTCTCCAACACAGACCCAGTAGGATTCCAATTTATCCAGCACAGCTTGATGTCATTGTTCGATCAGCTCCGCGAGGAACGCGCCAAGGCTGACTGCTTCTGCCCTTCATCAAGGCATATAGAGGAAAAAGTTACAGCACACCCGAGGTTCTAGATATATATTGTGAATATTAATTTTCCACGTAAAAAAAGCGAGTTTTGTTGTTTCTGGTTGTAAATGGCTGGAGGTGGGGATGAAACATGTTAAATGTCCGTGGCTGGGGGAGAGGAGGGAGGGTGGAGAGGGAAAAGATGCAGCTGCAAAATCACCTCCGTGGCCCTGATTTGTCTTCCAACATACCTCAGTGGCTCCCTCAGGAGAAGCGCGTGCTGCAGTCTCTGTCCTGCTGTTTGCTTTGTTCTCTTTCCCTTTTCTCTGGCCCTGTCTTCTTTTTAATATTGATATTATTATGTCATATCTCAATGTAATTGTCTTCATTCCCACATCATGTAAGCTTTGTTCTCTTTACTCTGAATGCAATCAGCGCTTCTGGACAGTAGCACGATTGAAAAGTGCTTCTGTGCAAAATCCTGACCGACTTGTTGGGGTTAGGGACAGATCGTGATGTGGGTTAAAGTACAAAGAAATAAATACACCAGCCTCCACATTCATGCACACCTCCACAGTCTTGAAGAGAGATATATAGGGAAAATGTCAAACACAGTGGAGAAGAAAAAAATAAACACAGACACACACACGCTATCCCAAAACCTGAGGACCAAAATCCTGTTCTTATAAAGCATATCTTCATATCCCGTCTTAGGGAAGTGTAATGTGTGTAGATTATTGTACTTTTTGCGAAGAAATACAGGAATGAATATGAACAGCAGCAAATATACTGCAGGTGTCAATAAACTACATATATATAGAATACGCAACCTAAAGTTCACTGTGCACGTGACCTGCATTTTCGTTTTTGTTGCGCAGGGGAACTAAAGTTATATTGTTTGTATCTGCTGAGTATCACACAGATACAAACACCGACACACACACACAGACACACACACACACTCACATGCATGCAATTTTGCATGGATGGCTCATTAGCTATTACCATGATGGGATAGTAATGAGAAGAGCACTGGCACTACAGCACGTGCACTGTATGACAGAAAAACATAGTAACAACTATGTTTGTTATACATGCGTTTCAGCTCATAATGGGGACATTTTTCTTTTCTGTCATATAAAAAGTAAAAAATGAACTGCAAAAACTGCAATCAAATTAAAACACTGAACTGTGGAAAAACCGTTCCATCCCTTTTGCAAAATGTCTCCACTTGTTCCTAAAAAAAAAATTAAAAAAATACTTGATTTTGTTTCGCAAATGTCATGTGGCCGAAAACACATCTCACTAAAAACACAGTTTTGTTACTGGAACAAAAGTTGCAAATGTACCAAGCTGTCATTAAAACACACGGCTCTATTACGAGAAAAGAAAAAAGCAGCTTCAAATGTTACAGCGGCTCCTGCCTCCTGATTACCTGGGTTGTGTGATTAAAGTGCATTACTTTTTGTTAGTATTCGTACAAAGAGTGAAGAACAGCAGCCCATGGTTTTAATCCCATTTCAGCTTCAAATTTATATGATGCACACAGTTCTGAAAATTGAAGCTTTTATGGCATGTTTGCTTTTTTTTATTATGCTCATACCATCGCCTGAAGTGTCCCATATTGCTTCTTTTTGATCATTCCCGGTGTCAGCCTCACGGGTCAGAGAAGACAACGTGTTGTAAAAGCAACGCGAATACTTGTGCAATCCTTCATACAAAAGCTTTTCTAATTACTTTTCAAGAAAACTGCGAGAGAAAGTACCGATTTTCAATTACACACGATATTGGCACAATATGAATCATTAGTCATCTAATTTGTTAGTATTGGATTAGGTGGTAGCAAACTGCTGATGTGAAAAAAAAAAAAGAATCCCTCCAGGGGTTTTCACCAGGAGGGTCATTCACATCAAGCTTTCCACTGCTAAGCTTTAGCCTCCATGCCGTGGATTTCAGGGGTGACTGGGAAGAGCATCCACTTAAAAAAAAAAAAAAATGAAATAGATAAAGGAGTTGCAAGTGGGTTATGTTTATTTGATTTATTTTTTTGTCAAATGTTTACTTATTTAAGAGTGCACATAGGCTGCTAGATTCACAGTGGCCTGTTGTCTGCTCATGACAAATTGCCACTCTCCACTTCCTGAGATGTACGGAGCAGATTGTGCTCATCAGCGTGACGCAGATAGATGGACGACAAGTGTTGCAGAGGTGGTCTTGTAATTCCACTGAGTCATGGCCACTAAAGTAACATGGAGACGTTATAAAGAGATCGATTGAGTTCACGAGACCTCTGGGTCTCCCCTGGGAATTCCGATAGCTGAGGAAAATCCTGTTACGATCCTGCTAAATTACTGTTTCAGCTCGCCTCCAGGAGTCAGCTTCTCCATCGTAAGAAACATCTTTCCTAGCACTCATCAAGGACACATGATTCAGTAGTGATACAGCATAATGACTCTCACTGCAGAGGACTGAAAAATGCTTTGACTATGATGCTAACCTGTCTTAATAGATCATTTTTGCAAGGAGCTTTTCTCTTTTCTTTTTTTTTTTCCACGCATGAGATGAATGAGTGTCTAGTGAAAACTTTGCTTTGGGGAAGTAACAGTTCACTGTGTTGCTGTCGTCTTGGTTTGTTGTTGTGTGAAGCAAATGCAGTTTTCTTCGAGGGAGAGGTCTTTGTATTATATTGAGGCAAATAACCTCTGACACTAATGACAGTATTATGGAAACACTGCAAAGGAAACTGCTCCACGCCCAGAACTCCAACTCCTACTGTACAACCAGGCGATCAGCCAACCCTCTTGTTAGCAAAATGTCCAAAATACACAGCCCTTGGGAGAGAGGGCAGGGGCGAAGGGGTTGTTTAATCCAATATGTTAGTGTAATCAGTCTGACTCACTGAACCTTTATTTGACAGAGGTCTGTGCAACTTGTCTGTGCATAGATAACTAGATGTCGCTGTCCATGGTGCTGAAGTTGCAGACAGTCGTAATTGCTCTCCCTTCTTTCTGCCCTTGACCAAGTGTGACTACTGAGAGTGGACGGCATCAAGAATCAAGACTCAGAGAGTGAATTTATACAAGTGAAGCAGAGTCGTACTCAAGCGTGATACAAATCAATCACACCGAATTTTTAGACACTTTTAACAGGGACCAATTTCACATTAGCTACATGCGATAATTGTGGAGTAGTTCATTCATTCATTTTGATTGCAGTTCTTAGTCTTTTATTGTCGTTCTAAGTACAGAGCTAAATGTGTCTTCTGCATTTAACCCATCCTCTACAGGGCTGAGGAGTTCAGAGACCAACCTTAGGTCTTCTGCCAGCACCTGAAGCAGTGTATTAACCAAGAATGTGAGAGAGGGCATGACATGCACATCTAATAAAGGAATAGGATGGGTTCTGGATCAGAAAAAAAGAGCAAAGGAGGGGAAAAAAAAAGAGATCGGTGCAGCAAAAAAATCTCCCGTACACTAATTTATAACGTTATCTTCAACTCTGTACTCTTTGCCAGACTGCATATTAAAAGTACAGAGAGTCATCATCGTCAATTCCTATAACTCCTGCTTCATGTAATGGAAATCAAACAAAAAAAATTAGAAAAAGTCTATCTGAGTATATGGTGAATACATGTGTAAGTCAGTGGGAGTATGAACCAAACCAGAGCATCCAGAGGGAACCCACACAGGGAGAACATGCTAGCCCAGGACCCCAGGGCTACGAGGCACTGAGTCACCACGCTGCCATCGTTTTATGTTTTACACGCTTCTTTAACTTTATGCTTCATATATTACAGGTGATAAATCCTGCTAAATCTATGACATTCGAGAGCCACAAGAGCTCGATCAGTCATTGTGTGATCTGTACCCAGCTAGCAGCAACAATTTTACTGTACGTTCTTGTAATATTTCAAAATGTTTACATTTTTCTGACTAACTCTTGGAAAACGTACAAGAACGTCTCCTCTTTTTAGAATTCCAAATAAGTTTGTGTGTTTTCAGTTGGCGGTCTATCTTAAGTGTACTTATTGACCTCACTCAGTCAATTTATTGGCTAAATTTAAATATTTTCCTTTCTCTTCTAACACAAATTATGAGTTTTTATTCGGAGAAAATTGAACACCACCCTTTTGGGAACCAGCCAGCTGTGATCAAAGACACTAGAAGGACATCTCTAGAGACTAAATCACTTGCCACTGACTTTACAATGATGTATTGACAAAGCTGTGATACCGATAGCACAACTGTGTCAAACTGAATCAGCTTCTATAAACAGCACAGGCTAAGGTGACTTTGAATAATGCATTACAACATGCTCTCCAGATGGCTATGAGGTGGTAGTGAAATGATTAAGATAAGAAAATCTGCACAACAAATTGTACTTTCCCATGGAATGGCAGATTTTGTGCCTCTCTTCTCAAGATATCTTATTGAAATAAATCATACCCCTCCGCTGTAGTTTTTGCATATCTTTCTCAGGAACGGTTCAATATTTGACTCTGCATAATAGCAGGGAGAAATATGGCTGTAGAAATATCTGGCTGTAGTTATTCTGTCGCTGTTGTTTTTTTTTGTTTTTTTACTTAGCTGACAGATTCTTTGGAAGAGAATTCCACCGATAATCTTGATTTGATAAGAGCATCCTTAAAGGATACATTTTCCCAACATCATTTTTATGACAGCTGCCACTTTGATAACAGTAAATAAATCAATCTATATTTCAGTTACGGTGGATCTGGACTCTTATCTTTGTCATGTACTCACCAAAATACACTACTGAGGGTACATTCTTATTTTCAAACATTTCTTGTTTAGCTCAGTTCAATCAAACCTAGAAGCACTTTCCATCTTTCAGCAGTTTATTTTGGGTAATTACACTTAAATGGCCCCCAAACGACTGGGCCGAGGCCTCTTGAAGGACGTCTGATCCACGTCCTGATGTATCGCCATCAAACTCAGTCCAAACCAACTGCCAGGTAAACGCCACATGTTTTAGCCCCTGTAACCAATTGTGCATTTAATTTGTGGACATGGCAGAGCAACCAAACTCAAGCAAACTGCATGAAAAGTTGTGTGAAATCAATTAGTTGAAATATATGCTCGTCCCAATAGAGTTTTCCAGAGAAAATTGTTGTGGAAACAGGTATGTATTGGTGTGATTGTGAATAAATGGAACTAAACAATTAACCTGAATATAATTTAAAAATAAAAGACAGTCCAGGAGTCGAGCCTCCCTGATGGATCCAGCCTGGGGACACTGATATTAATGGACTAGGAGCACCACATATCACCAGTGAATTGAACCAGAGCAAATATAGAGGGCACTAATCATAAGATGATGAGGTTGACATAACGGTCATAAAAACTGATCGTCGTTTTGTCCTTGAACCTATCAACAGTTTTCCAATAGGCTTTGTAGGTCAAGATAACTTTAATCACGTGTGATCTGTCAAGCATCACTTTACTGCCGCTCGGACAAAATTCTTTTACCCCGCTACAACTCACCATCCCACACATTAACCAGAAAAAAAAAAAATCCATAAAAAAAATAGCAGAGAATTTCTAACTGATGTAAAATGTGAACAAATTAAATAAACCATCATGTAATTCATTACAGGCTATTTGGCTGTGCAACAAACCTGGCACACACACAAGGAGAATGTCTGCCATATTTCCAGGAGGCATTCTCCAATCATGATCAAAATTGCTTGGTAGACAGATGAGTCCTCATTGTGTCTGTGTGCCATGTACGCTGTTTGATGAGCTTTGTTTGCTCCCTGATATATTTCAATTTGCATAAAGTGGCTTTTATTATTCATGGAAATTTACTTTATAAACAGCTTTTTAATATATTTTGTATGCACCACAAAAATCAAAGCTGCGGTGTGATTTATGAAAATTGAGCTGGATGTCAATATGAGCTGTTTATTTTTTTTCTCCACATTAATGGAGAAGACAATCCCCCCTCTTCCCCTCTATTTGTCTTTATTTTGTCTTCACCAAAAACAATTATTAATGACAGATGAGATATTTGATTATGTCTCATGGCTTCATATGATCATAAACGGTTCTGGATGGATGAATGAAGAGGTCATTCTAATCTATGTCTTCATGATCAACATTAGAATAGTGAAACAAAAATAAAATCCATTAATTTACGCTTACACGTGGTATTTGTACAATTTAAGACAGCACACATGTATCATCAAAGCTAGTTATCCTGCACAGGGGAAAATTGATGCCAATTCAAGTTTGGGATGATTACCTAAAGTAAGAGGTCATTGGTGTATAATCTGACCTGAAACAAATTAATATTATTTTTCTTACTAAGAATGAGCAGAGGGCCCACAATAATTAATCTCCAGTGTCCCAGAACAACAAAAACATGATGACACTCTCCACCGAGGCAATTCGACATCATCAGAACTGGAGCCGAATCCCAAAATGCCATTGTCATACCAAATTTCATTAATATCCATCCTCTCTGGTTAATCCTGTGATCAGACGCCCGGTGATCAGACTTACCTCTTTGGTGCGACAGCGGTTGCTCCTGCTCAACCTTGAATTCTTTCTTCTGTCATTAATTTATACTCACAGTAGCTAATTTAAGCTGCACCCCTTTTAAACAGGCTAGTTATGTCTTTTACTCCCCTGAGATTTGTTTTGTTCCTTTCTTTTTTGATTTTTGATTTTTTTTTTTTTTTAAATCCAGCTACATTTATCGCTGAATGCCTTCATGGAGCTTCAATGTAGATCAAACTAAAGCGCGCTGTCACGTCCACCACAACAACTAACATCCTCTTACACAGTATGAGGACACACACTCAGGATACAAATTAGGAACAAAGAGATGAGGGAAGAGAGCTGGGTCCAGCAGATAGAGACTGGCGGAGTCCTCCTATTAATATGGCTAATGTGGGATGGCTGAATGATGGATGAGCTAATTGAAGGAACTTAGTGAGTGTAATGTTAAGTGTGACACTGCAGGGAGGTACTCCCGACATCCTCGCAACCATTTCGGGTGGATTAAATGTTTGTTACTTTTATTAACTTTATTAACATACTGGCTACATAACGGGAATGAATATTCCTGCTGAATAGACATTGAATTGTTAACTGTGAAGCTAACATTGCATCTACACTGCAAACCCAGAGAGCAGTTGAATCACTAATTTCGGGTATATTTTACCCAATATGATATTCTTGGTAAAACACAGTTTTCATCAAATAAATTAAAGTACAACACTGTATGCCAAATTGAAGCACTCTTCATTAATTTTCCAATTTGCAATGTCATATAAAATGAATCACCATCTGGTGGTGAGTTGGATCAGGTGGCAGGGGAAGATGCCGCACAGACCTGGTAGGCCCAAACGAGCAGTGAGGTTCTGCTGTGAACGCCTGGCAGAAGAACTTGTCAAGATGATCTTCAATTCCCACCTTTGGCAGAGCTTCGACCGCATCCCTGGGCCAGCAGGGGTTATTGAGTCTGAATGGAACCTGGTCTGCTCTGACATTGTCTAAGCGGTTGTTGCGAAGGCTGCTGGTGCTAGTCAAAGTGGTAATCACCAAACCCGCTGGTGGTCGCCAAAGGTGAGGAGAGCTGTCAGGCTGAAGAAGGAGCCCTACAGGGCGTGGTTGGTCTGTGGGTCTCAAGAGGTACCAGCAGGCCAAGCGGTGTGCAGCCGTGGCAGTCACTGAGGCAAAAACTCATGGGCGTGGGAGGAGTTCAGTAAGGGCATGAAGAATGACTATCAATCAGCTCTGAAAAGGTTCTGGCAAACCGTCTGTTGGCTTGGGGGGAAGGCAACTTGCTCACAGCCTGCTGGTTGCTGATGTCAATTAGGGAGATAGTCGGAAGGGATACTCAGGACAGTGGAAGGAAAACTTTGAGCAACTCCTCAATCCTACCAACATGTATACCAGGGAGGAAACAGTGGCAGGGGTGGATTTGGGGAGGGGTCATCCAATTTCAGGGGCAGAAGTCACCAAGGCAGTGAAACAACTCTGCGGCAGCAGAACTCCGGAGGTGGATGACACCCACCCTGGGTATCTCAAGGCTCTTGATGTTGTAGGGCTGTCATGGCTGACACATCCCTGCAACATTGTGTGGACATCGGGGGCAGTGCCTTTGGAGTGGCAGACCGGTGAGGTGGTCCCCATCATTGAGAAAGGGGATCAGTGGATGTGTTCCAACTATCAGGGAATCACACTCCTCAGCCTCCCAGGAAAGGTCCCAGAATTTCTAGGTGCAGTTTGGTGGCGGGGATGTCGTCTCTGCTTTTTGCGTATGACGTGGTCCTCTTAACGTCATCAAACCACGAACTCCTGCACTTGCTGGGGCAGTTCGCAGCAGAATGTGGAGCAGCTGGGATATGCAGCTTGGACCTCCAAGTCTGAGGGACGTGGTCCTCAGCCAGGAAAAGGGTGGCCTGACCACTCCGGGTCAGGGGGGAGGTCCTGCCTCAGGTGGAAGAGTTTAAGTATCTCGGGGTCTTGTTCACAAGTGAGGGTAGGGTATCGGAGGGCAGTCTGTTGTGGTGAAGAGGGAGCTACGCCAAATGGCAAAGCTTTGATTTACCAGTCAATCTATGCTCCAACCCTCACCTATGGCCATGAGCTTTGGGTAATGACCAACAGAACTAGATCGCGAATAAAAGTGGCCGAAATGAGTTTTCTCCACAGGGAGGCTGGGCTCTCCATTAGCGATAGGGTGAGGAGCTCAGTCATTCTGGAGGGACTCAGAGTAGAGCCGCTGCTCCTCCATGTCAAGAGGAGTCAGTTGAGGTGGTTAAGGCATCTTATGGGATGCCTCCTGGACGCCCCCCTTGGGAGGTTTTCCAGGTATGTCCAACATGGAGAAGGCCGCAGGGCTGACTCAGGACATGCTGGAGGGATTATATCTCTCAGCTGGCCTGGGAACGCCTCAAACACCTGGTGGAAGTGACTGGGGAGAGGGCAGTCTGGGTTTCCTCACTGAGGCTGCTGCCCTGACCTGGATAAGTGGAAGACAATGACGATTTCATAAAATGAAAAAAGGAACCACGGGGGACAATAGAAGATGTCACCCAACATTAGTGTTCTAGGATTAAATCATCACAACCTTAAAATATTGTAATACAATGTGGGCAGTACAAAGCAAATTGAACTTTTAAATTTCAATTTTTAAATTTCATTGAGATCACATAACAAACTCTTTTAATCTCATTTAGCCACTTGTTAACAACTGCTGTTTTTCGGGTTGTGAAGAAGCTTGTGAGGTAGCAAGTCACGAGTCCGCGGTGTGGCTCGTTAGTAGCATCACATTAGCTATGTAATTCTAACAGTTGCCTTTACGCTTCAAATGTCACAAACCTGGTGTTGATTTATGACGATTATCTTGCTGAACAAAATGTGTTAGTCTCAAACTTTTTTCTCAGACCTCATTTTAGCAACGATCCAAAAACCATCGTAAAAGTCAAATTGGCTTGCGGTTGATGCTACAAAGCTGTGTCTTATGGCACTCTAGAGGGTTCACAAGCCCTTTAGGATCAATTGTGTTTATTAACTTTATTGGCTGGTGCTGTTGTTTGAGAAGCTACTTTTTTCTAAAAATGTAGAATCAGTTTGCAAGCGAGTGTAGTCACATTCTGGAGGCGGGGGGGGGGGGGGGGGGCTGCTATCTGCAGCCTCACTGCTACATTCCACTCAGTCAAGGTTTCATGTCACTCTCAAGACGGAAATAATAAATTCTAATTTCAACAGGTATCTGTTAGATACTAATGGATTTCTGCAAACTGACTGGCTATAATGAGCCATCTGATAAAGAAAAACAAACAAATTATTGTTTTGTAATGATCTTAAATCAACTAAAAGGGTATTCTGTCTTCCATCACTCCTTGCTTCTCCTAACATTTTCAAAAGGACAGAAAGAGGAGGAGTGAGTGCTGACCTATGCTGTAGGCCAGCTGCTTGTAACTAGATGCACTGTTGTTGTCCTTCAGAGGAGAGACTTTCACACCAGTGTAATTCATCCACGCTGTCCTGATTTACGAAGTGTCGCTTGCAGACAGTCGGGGTGGCGCCTTTATCTCTACCTTGTCTTGCTAAATGAATTCCAAATGGCACACTGCCCAGTTATTTGTCAGTGCATTTATTATTGCTGACAACCACAACCCCCTTTAAACAAATATAAATCTGTGGAAAACAATCGCTGAGCAAGATGCAGTGTAACCTTTTGAAATATCACGCTGGCCATCAGGTTTCCGTGGCAGATCATTTCCCCACTACACAAGAAACACGAAAGTAATGGCGGCATAAGTCGTCTTAGAGAATACTTCGCTGTCTCTTTTTGTAATGTCACTAACTCCAGATATGACATAATAAGTATGCCAGGATCATTAGACTGCAGGAGCTGCACGAGGGTCCACTGACAAGTACCGCAACTGAAGTAATAAAAGAAGTACGTTTAACATTCGGTCATTACAAAGGATGGCATGTGAGGGCAGAATTTTTAATACTTAGAAGATTGCAGTTGAATTTATTCCAGCACATTTAATTTAGAGGCCAAAAATTAAGGAATGAGATCTCATTTCATTTTCATAAACTCTGTTTGAATACATTACACATAGCTGATAGGGAGCTGAGCAGTCATTCGCTGACTGTAATAAACTCAGGATTCTCAAGGGGGGCAAACGAATTATCTTGCAAAACTTTATTTGTTTAATACAGAAAGAATGCACGTGTTTGTTGGAGAAATCAAACTTAAAAACACATGAGAGGAGACGCCTCAGAAGAGCTGTCCACCTGCATGACCAGGGACGCTCATTGAGGAGAGCAGTGGAGGCATTTTTGGCCAGAGCATTTTAACTATGAACTATCATGTTACCCTAATGAAGTATTTTCAGGTGTATTTGCACTTATACAGTTTTTTAAGTCTGTAATTTTACTCTTACTTACATAGGCATTATACTTTGTTATCAAGTGGACTACAATAAAGTTCTAATTAGCTACCGAACAGTGCTGGATGGTTTAATGAACAAATCGCTAGTGATTAGGTACATGGTGAGCTCGTCAAATACTCTGACATGAATTTGACTTTCCTTGCAGTAGTGCAGCAGTCCATTGCGCTGGGGGGCACGCGTTCAGTTCCCTATGTTGCTTCGGTTCTCCACAGAGCAATAGAAGGTGTGAACCAAGGACCAGGACAGGTGACAGAAGTTGCAATGCACATTTTTGGACAGAACAGTGAGGAAAGGCAAAAAAATAAAAAAGATTTTTAAAAACCCCTTTCCCATTCAACTGAAAACGGCACACACACACCCTCTGTTGATTACCGTGTCCTCTGCTGCGTGCCAGATGGTAGGTGCATTTGCTGCATGCACAGTAAGCAGAACAACCAATGAACAAGCGAGAACCAATTGAATCTGGCTCGTAATGTTGTATTTGCTGTGACATAGTTGGAAGAACCGGAGTATCATCAAGGGGTGACTGGGTTTCTCTATGGTGTGGAAGGACAACTTCTGGTCAATCAAACTTTTCAATTACAGCAGTATGGAAGTGGAAAAAATAGCGTCAGACATAAGCGACTCAAGCAGGTGTTTAAAACAAAGCTTAAGTTTTGGCGCCAAACTGTCATTATCGATTATTGCTCTGTAACCATACATTTCTACTTTTTAAACCGACAGACTTTTTTTGCGGTTGTTTTAGATGTTGTACTTGAAGTTATGCGTTGTTATATTATTGCATCCTTAAATTTTGGTTTAGATTGAGTTAAGTAAATGATCTTGTTTGCCTGTAAAGTTTGCATTGACTCTCTTTTGTCGCTAATTGTTAGCCAGGTTTCTAACAGTTTTGTTTCTTTGTTTGTTTTGTCCAGACACAACAGATGCAAATTAGCTTTTAGCTAACTCCCAGTTCAGTTACTTTTAATTTTGTGCTGCCCCTGTAAAAATGAACTATTCAGCAATTCATTGAGTTTAGCGTGCCGAGGGATAAAGAATCACTTTGTTCTCATTATTAGAGAAACATGTAACACATTTTAGAAAAAGGATTCAATTTAAAAAGTCTGAAAATTATGTCTATATATGTATCAGCTACTGATACTGAGTCAGTCAGTCAGCCCACTACTACTGAATAAGCCGACAGTGTTGCCAGACATCCACAGATCAAATAGTATCCGCGAATGCAAATGAAACAGGTTTGTAAAGGAGATCAATTATCAAAACTGTGCAGGAGTCAATTTAGCAACCAAACGATGACAGAGAAAAACATTTTAAAAAATTACAAATATTAACACCTAGAAGTTTGATTCTTTTGGCAGAACTTTATAATTGTAAATACAGAAAAAAACATTCGTCGTAAAATTCCAGCTATACATAAATAAATGATCTTAGTTTAAGCCATGAATATGTTATTATCATTTATCACAGAAAGTTTCCTTTTCAGCAAGAAAACTGTTTTCACTAAGCTCAAGCCAAGTTAAAAGCATTAGTCTCAGTTAAAAACAGCAAGACCCCAATCTTGGCCTCCAAGTCTTCAAATGAGATTAAAAAAAAGAGGTGGGAGGAAGGTTACAGTTTAATGACTGCTCTCTCCAACCGCGAACCAACATAAAAGTATCAGCCTGAGTTAAAACAGTATGTCCAGCTTCTAAGAGACTGTGAAATCACTTAGAATAAAAGTCATATTTGTCACAGATCTTACATTTATTAGTGCCACATTAGTCAGCCATTAGTGTCTGATCCGTCTGCCGGAATGACATCAGCCCAGGACTGGTCGTCACAAAAAAATGTTTACTCTTAACCCTAGAAAACTAGTGTTAAATTTGGTAACACCATCACAAACGTCAGGTATATTTCATCAGATATAATATTCCCGCAAAATATAGTTTTCATCAATATATTAAAGTACAACACCCATCCGTTACAGGGCCATCAGGAGCAATTAGTGGCTCAGTATCTCGCTCAAGGACGCTTCGACATGGTCACTGGGGGAAGTGAGAATCAAACCAGTGACCCTTCAGATGCAAGACGGCCACTCTACAGCTGAGCCATGCCACCCCTAAAGTACAACACTGTTCACCAAATTGAAGTACTCGCCATTAATTTCCCAATATGTAATATTACATATAATGAAAAAGGAACATTGGGGACCCTCAAAAATGACAGGACAAGAATTGTGTAGGTGAAAATCAGCCGACGTTAGTGTTCTATGGTTCAATAAAGAGGAGATAAAGCCAGTTTGTGATGGAACATTTTGGGTTGTGATTGCAGGTGGGACTAATCCTCTGATTTGATATTGAGGTGTGTGTGTGTGTAGGGGGGGGCATAAACGATACAGACGATTGCAGAGAGCAGAGTCTGTAAGACAGCTTTGCAGATGAACACTCCGGAGGGCAGCTGCGCCGGCATTTTACTTGTTGTTGGTGTGCCACTCTTTAAGCCACGGCCTGGAACGTCATGTGGTTTCTCGATGGTTGCATCATACAGAATTCTTGATCACTGGCTGCCAGAATTGGCAGCCAGTGATCATCAAACACAACAACATCAGTGGTGAACTCACCCAACGCTCTGCCTTGATATGTCGAGTAGAAAGGCTGCTATAACTTGTATAAGCGTCAAGTTCTTTTTTCCTCCTCCCATCAGCTCGTCACTATCAAAGAGTCAGGATTCCATCTATTTATTTGCATAAGAGACTTAAGAAGGCTCAGACTGATTGATAGGACCACACTGAAACAGACACAATTAGGCGTAATTAAATCTTGTAAAGCCTATGCTGTTTGCCAATTGCTCACTGGAAGATGATTCTATTTGCTGAGGGGCTCTCGCAATGTTGCAGAAAACTCCCAGTCAAACAAAAGAAAGGCATAATCCGCCTCGTCTTATATTGTGGGCCATTCGTGTGAATTCCATCTGCAGCTTAAACAGATTTCATTTACAGCCGTACCGAATAGCAGGAGCAAATTGACAGCGGAGTAGAGGTGATTAATAATTCAAAAACTTCTTGATAGGCGTTTATCTTTTTTTTTTTTTTCCTAAGCTTCTTCTCAGCTTGGGACATCTTATGTGTAATGTTTAGTGTAAAGTCTTCCTCATGAGACTACACCTTGACCTTGCCCAATGTGCAAGAAAACAGAGCTGACTTGCAGAGTTTTTCAGGGCAAGGTGTTTGGACATTCATGTATTCATGTGAGATGCTGGGATTTTTGTGAAAATAACTTCATGCTGGGCACAGATATAGAGAACCTCTGCTGCAGCTCATTCTTATCCAAAAGCAACAAAAAGTGAATAAAAAAGTGGACAGAAACAGTCCAATGAGCAAAGGGGCTGGTTCTAAAAAAAAAATACTAGTCAGGCCACAAAGGCAGAACCAGGAGGTTGAGGTTTTTTTGTTTTTTTTTTAGGTCTTCTTGGGTCTGGGTTTTCTCTCCAAGTATGACTTTATGGATTTATGAGTGGTCCCCGCTACAGAGCCATGGTGGCGTTTGGTTCTGGGCGTTATTGCAGTGATACCAGCCTTGTTTCCATCAGCATATTTTGAAGCGTTGGATTGGGAAAAGTTGACATACACAGCAAAATTTGAAACAAATATCCTTAAATTTTGTTTTTTTCTTTTATACTAACCTGAGTTGGGTTTTTAATAAATAAAAGAATACATGTGCAAAATTGTTGATAAAAGCCACTTTTTTTGAAAAGGTTCTGATGGAGAAAATCTTTATCTTGAATGTGTCAACTTTTGTGTCTAGTGTTAACATCTTATCATTTGCTTTGGTCCGTAGATGATGAAATATTGAACATGGTTGATACAAAGTAGCTCAAAGAAAAATGACAGCATTTTGGTGGAGGGGTTAACATTTAAACCTGTGTATGAATCAGCGGTTTGTTATCATGTTCCAGCGTACGGAATCTGGATCAGTAGATCTGATCTTTCCATAAGTTTAAAAATATTCAAATGTCGTCAATATAGTCATCCGATTATAACATTCCCTCTCTGATATCCCTTCTCTAATTAAATTCAAACACGAGTACTTTTCATTCTCACACAAATGAAGATACCATTACCTCCCACGACCTACGGGTTGGAGTTACTGCTGCTCTAAATTTCTCTGTCAGCGAACATCTCACTCACCCTGAGAATATTTGTGACCATCTGAATGAATTTTTAACCTCTGGTCCTGGAGAGGAACATTTATTCCAAACAAGCCCTCGAAGCTGTCTTCTCTGGCACTCTCGCTGGCTGCCACCACTAATCACAATACCAATACGATGTGGACGGCTACATTTCCTGCTGTGCAGACTGAGTGTGAGAATGTGATTCAGTGACAGACAGTGTTTCAATGTGAATATGTCCTTGACTGTCTGTGCCTAAGGTCTCTTTGAACACATAGTGCATCTACTTCTTTGTGGCCTTGTGAAAAGAACTTTAATTCTCTGTTTATCAGAAAGTTGCAAGAAGTGAAATTGAGACAGAGGCAACACGGCCGACTCCCTTATTATTTAAGACATGTCTGTTGAATATGCAATGATCCCTCGGGCCACATTCAATCAAATTGCCTCCTTGAATCGCAAGTGATGTCAAGACTTATTTCTCTTCTTTTACAAGAGTGAACTGGAAATTGTATGCATCTTTTACATATGAAGCTTAGGAGGTATATATACATTCACAGAACATTTCAAAGCAGTGCAGGGCTTGGGCTTATTGAGAACCCTGACCTATTGTTCATGGCAATTTTTTTTTCAGAGGCAATTAAAGTGAGGCCTGATAAATTATAGCAAGGGTCTATTGTTGATTGTATTTTGACTTTCTAACAAGGCACAGGCTTTCAGACGGCTGGGCATTTTCATTAAGTCTGTTTTAAAACAGAATGGGAATGGAGGAGCAAGTCTTTAACACTCACCCACATAATTGACTGGAAAGAACCTCAACATTTAAGAAATTTTTCATTGGCCACCTCTACCAAATGTTTGGTCAGGGAGGCAATGCCTAGTAATTAAGAAACAGTGATTGCTGTTTTAATGACTTCCTTCTAGTGCTCAATATACTGGCATTGAGTGACAGACACAGCGGTGTGTGTGTGTGTGTGTGTGTGTGTGTGTGTGTGTGTGTGTGTGTGTGTGTGAAGAAGTCTGACTATGAAGCAGCCATTGTGACAGGCTCTCTGGGGAGTCGAGATGTCATTCTCGGCCCATTATCAAACTGGATCCTTTTTATTTCCAGCTCTATTTCTGTTATTTCTCTCTCTCTCTCTCACTCTCTCTCAGACACACACACCTCATAAATTCTGAGAGTACATTTTGGCAAAATGCTACCTGTCTATACAATCAATCCAAAGAACGAGAAATGAAAATGAGGCTGTATAGCATGTTTATCGAAAGCTCCCGAGATTGCAGCAAAACACAAAAACTACAAATGCTATGGAGCAAGATCTAAAAATAAAGATAACGCAGTTTATTTTTCCAGAGGAGGATGAAGTCCTTCATCAGCTGGTTGCTGCAGATATTCTATAAGTCGGCAGGCGTCTTTACCATCATGTGCTTGGGTTGCATCATCAGAGGAGGTGATGCTGAAAGGCTCAACAAGCCGGTGAGAAAGAGCGGCTTTGCTGTTGGGCTTGAAGGAGGCTGAGGGTGAAGATCATTCTGAAGAACTCCACTGTGTACCATATAAGCACAGCAAACTGCACATGGCACACACTGCGACTGCACGTTAATATCACTGCACATTAAGCCTCATACACGAATGATATTTTAATTCCTTGTATTTGCCCCAGCAGTGCACAGTAAACCAAGAAAAATCTGCATGGGAATTATGGAATATGAGAAATAGCCACCGGCATATTTGATGAACTGCTTTTGATCTTAAATTGGAAGTGTGTGAATTACTATAAGGAAACCCAGCCAATAAATGTATATCTAAAGCTTGCTGCGGCAAACCACAACTTAAGAAAACAAAAGAAAAAATGAAGGGGAGCAGAAAGAAATACGAATTTCTTCTCAAATTATTTTTTTCTTGATGAAACTGCATAATTTTGCAGGGTCAGTAGTGGTCCAGAAAGTGAAAAGCACAGTCAAAGGATAAATAGACTGCCTGCTGCTGGTGGGAGGGGACAGAACAAAACCACACACATTGATGTAGGTATGGAGTCATTATTGGAGAGTTGTCTTTGTCCATAGTGTAGCCTTGACAGCTAGGAAACCCCTTGTCATTAGCAAACAGCGTACAAACAGCGTACGTCAGGAGCAATTACCTGAAGATAATGGTGAACATTTATCTCCAGTACAAATATTCATATTTTGCAAACCATTTTTGTGATTGAAATTTGGCAAACTTCTGCTTTGACAGCCTTTGTATTTGCACATTGTATACCACTGAGTGAGTGTATGTCAGTTCCTGGTTATGGCTCTCCCTGATGCTGGTGCTAAAGGTTAGTTTGTGGGGTAAAAAATGCTCTAAAAACCAAACTACACGTACCGTTGGGTTCTTTGGGAAGTGCCCTAGAACAGAAGACTGCCATAGGCTACCAAAGAGATGTGTTTTTGTTAACAAACCTGAAAGTTAACAATGCATTGAGATTCCTCGATAAAATCTGACGTCAAAATTCCCATTGGCATGTTCATGATTTCTGAAAAAAGGCTCTGTCACAAAGGTTTTTGTTGTTGTTATTGTTTTATCTTCACAAATGAATGCAATGGATACTCTAAATTGACCGTAGGTGTGACTGTGAGTGTGAATGGTTGTCTGTCTCTATGTGTTGGCCCTGCGATGGGTGAACCCTGCCTCTCACACGTAGCTGCTGGGATAGGCTCCACCCCGTGACCCTTTACAGGATAAGCAGAAGAAAATGGATGGAATGCAGATGCAACCCCTAGCTAACGTTATATATGCTTCTAACAGATGCATGACTTCAACGTCCCCACAAGTAAGGTTTATGCTTCTTCTGTGCGCTATAACAAGATGTCACAGTCCTTATTTTAGGAATTCAACTACCCATTCTAAAAAACTCACTGACTTTCAGACAAGGGAACCAGACCTTTAAAAATACGAACTTATTTCTTGGTTTTGGGACTCCTTTCTACACCATTCTATAAACAAAACCCCTCACTATCTCTTCCAGTTGCCAGGAAACAGATAGCAACGAGCACTTGCCGCTGAGGTGGAGTGGGATTTGATCATTTTTGTCTCCGATCTCCAAGAGGCGATGCTTCAGAAAGTGACAGGTTTTGAAAAATCTGCCTAGGTAATCGAAAAACAGCTTATGAGCAACTGAATTCATCATCGGGGACTACTGCTACCGTATTATCTAACGAATGTTTCTCCATCATTCCTGATTTATGTCTCAATCACAATGGCTACTCTTAAATCTTAACCTGGAGAAGCTAACACCTCTCCCTCCCCTCATCCCAAAATAAGACCCCTCTGGGTGCTGAGCCAGTGTGTCTTATAATTGTTGTTAGACCGGCAACAAGGTAGCTTGAAACTCACGAGTCTATTTTGCACCAATTATGTGAAGAAAACAAGTACCGTTTGACTCATGGGTTTAATTGTTAAAAGATCAACATGGAATATATAAAAATAGATAAAAGAATCACTTGAATGTTTTATTTGCTTGTTAAACATCGTCTATTTCTTCTCACACTGAGGTTGCATTTATGAGTGTCACTGTTCTTTAAATGTAACCTCTTTCTTTAGGCATCACTGCACATTTTGAAGGATTAACCAAAAAAAATGTAATTATTTTGCTGTTTGCACAAAGCTGTCACATGTTCTAAGACTGAATGACAATGGTAAAAAAAAAAAAAAGTCTTGACAGATTTACCTAGGCAGAAGGTGAAAAGTGATTTTCACTCTAATTACCTCCACCGTGGACGTCATCTTTTCATTGTTGTTTGTTGATTAGTTTTTTTGTTTCTTTTTATCATTTGTTTTACTGTTTGTCAGCAGGATTATGTAAAACATACCGAGATGATTTTCATGAAGCTTAGTGATGCATGCAGCCGAGGAAGAACGCATTAAACTTTTGGGCAAACCCTGATCATATACAAGCCCTTTTTTTTTTTCTTTCTTCAACACTGCAAGATATTGTTCTTAAGCTGTATTCATTGACATCCACATATCTACAGAAAGTAATGTGCTATAACTCACAATTGAACTACTGTGAGCTAGGAGATATCAGGTCTTTTGCAGCATGATGTCAAGTCAAGTCAATTTTATTTGTATAGCGCCAAATCACAACCAAAGTTATCTCATGATACTTTACAAGTAGAGCAGGTCTAGTACCACACTCCTTCAATGAATTTACACCCAACAATTCTCCATCAGCAAGCACATCAGGCAACAGCAGTGACAAAAACCTTCCTTTTAACTGGCAGGAATGTCAAACAGATCCAGGCTCAATGGGGACGGCCTTCTGCTTCGACCGGTTGGGGGGAAAGAGAGCAGGAGAGCGGGGCAGAGACAAAGACAGATAATGGAGGAAGACAGATATACAGAAGGAAAGAGAGGTACAGAGATTAAGACAGAGAGAAAGGGAAGAGACTGATGGACAGACGTAGACGTGAGCCATCATGACAGACGTTAGGTCCAGCAGCACCAGGATCTGGGATGAGGGGAGCCCGAAGGCTCCAGAGAAGAGGGCGAGTTCGTAACACGTATGAGTATGATTTATATATGACAAATATAGGAGGACAGAGAGGAGTAGAGAGAAGCCCAGTGCACTATGGGAGATCCCCCAGCAGCCTAAGCCTATAGCAGCATATCTAAGGGCCAGCCTAAGCAGCCCAACTATAAGCCTGATCAAGAAGGAAGGTCTTAAGTCTGCTCTTAAAGGTAGAGAGGGTGTCTGCATCCTGGACCGAAACTGGGAGACGGTTCCACAGGAGGGGAGCCTGATAGCTGAAGGCTCTGGCTCCCATTCTACTTTTAGAAACTCTAGGAACCACCAGTAACCCTGCATCCTGGGAGCGCAGGGTTCTAGCTGGATAATAGGGGACTATGAGCTCTGTCAAATATGAAGGTGCCTGACTGTTGAGGACTTTGTATGTTAGAAGAAGAATTTTGAGTTCTGTTCTGAATTTGACAGGGAGCCAATGCAGAGAAGCCAGTACAGGAGAGACATGGTCTCTTCTACTAGTTCCAGTCAACACACAGGCAGCAGCGTTCTGGACCAGCTGGAGAGTCTTTAGGGACCTACTGGTACAGCCTGATAGGAGGGAATTGCAGTAATCCAGCCTGGAAGTGACAAAAGCATGGACTAGTTTTTCTGCATCCTTTTGAGACAGGATGTGCCTGATCTTAGCAATGTTTCGAAAATGAAAGAAAGCAGTCCTAGAGATTTGCTTCATGTGGGAGTTAAAGGACCGATCTAGCAACAAAACTGTATGTTTGTTTTTTTCTTGTTTTGTTCTTTTTCTGAGATGTTAATATACATATGTAATTGACTTTTATTCAACTGACTCTTATTCAAGACACAGGAAGGTCCATAAAAACTCAATGTAACAATTCTTTTGAGAATAAAAGGAATGTCCAGTGCTTGTGTTTGTTCTCACTGCAGCTGCACTGAAATGGATATATGATCAAAATTACAATAAAAAAGGGCATGCATCATTTATCCAGTGTAGCAATAATATTTAGTATTGATTTTGAGAAGCTGGAACACATGACATAGAAGCTTTTGAAGAATGAATTCCAGTGATGTATTTATATAAGGCGGCACGGTGGTGCAGTGGTCAGCACTGTCGCCTCACAGCAAGAAGGTTCCAGGTTTGAGTCCCGGCTCCAGCACGGGATCTTTCTGTGTGGAGTCTGCATGTTCTCCCTGTTCCTGTGTGGGTTCTCTCTGGTACTCCGGCTTCCTCCCACAGTCCAAAGACATCAAGAGGGGACGAGGCTGACTGATACTCTAAATTGACTGTAGCTGTGACTGTGAATGGTTGTCTGTCCATACGTGTTGACCCTGTCCAGGGTGAACCCCACCTCTTGCCTGTGGCCGCTGGGATAGGCTCCAGCCCCACCCTTAACAGGAATAAGCGGAAGAAAATGGATGGTATTTATATAAAATTAAAATTAAAAAAAGAGGTGTCTCTAATTTGTCTAGTGATAAAATGTTTTATTGAAAATTTATAATTTTGAGTGATAAATAACACATACATATTAATAGGTAAGAAAATATCTGGTACAGCAGTTTCAAAGTAGCTATTTAAAAGAAGACAATTAATTTTCTTGTAAAATGTTCATATAATATCGAAATACCAGTAAAATTGCAATAAAACAGGTAGGGTGGCCATTTTTGGAATTATGCATAAAATTTAGTGCATAATCCCAAACATCACCACCCCCTTATTTATATATATATATATATATATATATATATATATATATATATATATATATATATATATATATATATATTCAGGCATAAGTGAAAGTTCAGTTGTGGCTTTTGATATACAGTTAGAGATAAGTGGTCTTGATATCTGCACTCTACAAATGCCCTTCTGCATAATGAACACAGCTTTGGAGCCTTGTATACTTCTGACAGGAAATCTTTTAATGACTCATCTGCAAACTAATTTATTCAAATGCTACAATTATTTGCTTAAATGTGCTGAAGCTTAAATGGGACCATGAGCCAGTTATCTCACCGGAGATCATGCTGCTTTTAGCCATGTACTGCTGTACTGCATGTTCCAGGTTTTCTGTTGATCCCACCTGTGAAACAAAGATGATTTAATGAATTAATTAGGCTTACAACACAACGATGATCTAAATACTAAATATAAACCTATTAAAAAAACAACAACGCATGAACAGCTTGTCACACAGAGGTGGGACACTCGCTCAGTTCAACTGAAACGTCTCTAGCTTCCTTTAAGAAGTACAGCAGCAGATATTTACTGTAAACGGAAGTGCAAACAATCCCCAAAACAGGTTGTGTTCCTCTTCACACAGTACATGACATTAGCCTTGATGAGCAAGGTTACAGGGAGATTTGCCAAAAGAGGCACTGGGTGGATCAGACCCAATTTCAAGGCATTATCTGTTTTATCTTCATTATCCCGCCTGTATCACCACTGTTTCCTGGCGAGTGTTGCGTGCTGCTCAGTGGTGTTAGCTTATTCCAATAAATGTGCAGCTGAGGCAGATAATGCTGCAGGTCTGTTGAAAATTAACTGCCTCCTGTAGACTGTCAGAGGTTTTAATGCACTGTGCTGTATCATCCGTCATCTCCTCTCAGGTCAATGCTGTGTGTACTCAGCTGGGATTATTTTGCTCTAAAAATGTTCTGAGAATATTGGATGCAATGTTCTAGTAAAGTTTTCAGCTGGAAGTTCTCAGAATGTTCCTCTTCAAGGTTGGATAACATCAGCGTAATCATTGGTAATAACCGTTTTAAAATGTTAGAACACCATCATTCTTTTTTCGAACGACCACTCTGCTACTGCGTCACGCTATGCCTTCCCCTGTTACTTCTAAAATCATTTCAGGTGCATGTTTTTTTTCAAAATGTAGAGTAAATATATATATTTAAAAAAAAAAAAAACAGACATTACTATAACAAAATTTAAAAATTCTTCTTTGACCCAACATATTCAATTCAGAGCTGCGACACTTGTCACACTGCCGGGACGTTCCTGCAACACTAGTTATTGCACAAGTTCTAATCATGTTTTAAAGAAAGAGTTTTAATCTTATGAGCATTTTGATGATGTTCATCATGACAAACGATTAGAGATATTGTGTTTTTTTTTCATATTATCTTCAAAAACATTCATTATGAACATATTCTGCATCATACAATCGTAGCCGAGTGGCTTCAACTCCGCGCAGGCCTCCATGTGGAGAGTAAAACCAAGCAGCATCTTTTTAAGTTTGCCTGCATTCACATGTTGTGCCTTACAACTATTGTTATAGATCACTAACCATTTGGAGCTGCCAAACTGACCTACTTTTTATTTGACCAGCAACAATGCAGTCCTCCAGGCGTATATGTCAGAATCAACGAAGAACTGTGTCAAAGACTTCATTCAAATTCAAAATGAACACCTGATGTGACAGAGCAAATGTGTCATAGCAGAGAAACCTTGTGGGTTCCTTCTATATATGTATGATCAAATGGTACATGCAGACCGGCTCACAATGTCCTTCAAGGTTCAGTCCTTGGACATCTCCTCTTCACCGTTCGTATCCTTGGACAGATACTCCTCCATCATGGCCTCCGCTTTCTCTATTGTACAGACAACATTCAGCTTTACCTCTCTGCCGAGACTATCAATGCAGATACTCATTCCCTCCATCGCCCTCAGCCATTAAAATCTGTATGTAAAAGAACTTTTTTTCAAATCTAACAGTGATAAATCAGAATTCTCATCCTTGGACCAAACTGCTTCAACCATTACTCAAAAGATTTTTCTTTTTTTTCTTTTTGTATTTAATAGCTCCACTGTCCCGCCTCATGTCCTCAACCAATCTTCCCCGACCTCACTCTCTCTTTCCTCCCACCCTTTCTGTCGTTTTCTGCCTTTTAAACATTGATCTATAAATAGATGACATCTGAATTATTGTAACATCACTGTATATCTCCACCGAAAAATGTCCTCCAAATTTCCATCCTCCGTCACCACGCCATTATCCATCGCCTCAGGTCTGCTGGTAGTAATACACTTCAAAAACGGGACTAAGTACCCGACCTGGGGTGACAGCGCCTTCCCTGCTACTGCTCTCCTGGGTGAGGTTTGTGAATCCATACCCCTCTACACCCAAAAACCTTTCTGATAGCTATCTTGGCTGTTAATGCATATTTGTATTATTATTATTGTTGTTGTTGTTTTTAATGGCTGTGGAAAATACTGACAGCACTGGGTATCCTGCTTGATATCTCCTTAGAAAACTTCTTGGCAAGGCTGCAACAAGCAACACGAGCTGGTGCAGCAGGTAAAAAGTCTTGCTCCGCTCTTCCAATGTGATACTGGTGTATTTTAAGCATAAAGCTGTGAAAAACAATCCAGTCATAGATGCCGTCTTTCAACTCCATTTTCCCATCTCAAGCTGCTAATTGGACCATAAACAATGAATGGGGGCAGAGAAAGTCTTGGCCTAGATATCTGCTGGTCATACCGGAAGAAGAGATTGTTTCCCATATAAGAGGAAAACATCACAACCAATCATGTCATAGGTGCTGGTCCCCCAGATAACCTCCAACTTCTTTACCCTGTCTATAGCCCTGAGCCCTAAGCCCAGCCAGCATTTCCTAGGAATATATGGGGCAATTTTATCAAGTTCTCTTTAAACATCCATGACCCACAGTACCCCTACTGGTTTTCTGACCCGGGCTAAGACCTTCCTCCCTCTGCCTTGAATCCAGAGAACGAGAACCCCGAGACCCTGAATGTGATTAAACCAAAGCAACGCAGCTTCACATAGAGAGTCGAGTGTTTGTATTGGAATTAGTACACATATTACACATCTGGAGACAGGACTGCTTCAGTCCAGTCTTTGAAGATGCAAGAGAGCATTTGGAATCATTTGACCTAAACAAGAAACTACATTGCAGGCACAGAATACTTGTAAAATGAAAACATACAGAGTGGATTTTACCCTTTTCACATATGTATGAATAAACAATGCACCACAGCTGAAAATGACCTGATATTTTATTGAGGTTTCACACCTGTAACACCTAACACTAATTCCATGAAATTTCTAACATATATGAAACATACACCAGATGAAACCCATCATCCGCTGGAGAAAATAATACTCTTGACAGTGAAATATTTTTGAATTAGGTCAGTTGTGGAGTCAGTTTATAACAACAGGATCTTTGAAGGTTACCCTGATTTGTTCATGTAGGGCAGATAAAGTGCTGGGCTTTATTTCCAGAGCTGACTGGCAGATACAGTACAATGCTTCATTGCGCTCAGAGCACTTTACTCTGGGCCCGAGCATGTGGCCTTGATTTAGGTGAATGAGCACATCCCATTTATATTCAAGCAATCAGCAATCGCTCAGAAAGACAGAATCACGTCGCCTCTCACTCTTTCTCTCTCCTCTCCAACCAGCCAGCAATGCTCATTACACACTGAGACGAGTAAGAGGAGAAAGGCAGAGACAGAGAGACACCAGGCACAGGGGAGATCTACTCCCACAACGGGCTGTTCACTCCACACCAGCAGTCAGAGAGTCAGTGATCCTGGCAGCAGCATCCTTTCCTCATTGCCATGGAGGTCTGAGGTAGCAGGACTCCAGACAAGCCAGCCCGCCTGCTTGTGCTGTCCACAACAGCTGCAGGATAGAGAAGGTAACAAGGAGCGGTATCATTCCTCCAAGGGTGGTTGAATTAAATCCTTCTGTGCTTGATTGTAGATACTTGAAGATCTTCTAATGCAAGATGCATCTTCAGTTGACTGTGTGAAGGGGAGTCCCATTTAGCCTCTGTAGAGTTGTTATCAAGATAATTGATACCACTTGGTTTGTTTCTGCTCCAGGCTGTTGTAGAGAGTCGTTGGAGTCTCCTGAGGCCGACTGTAAATGACAGACATAGCACTTCTTTGAGATGTGAATGTTTGTTACATTTCTGGGCAAGGAAAGGAACAGCATCAAAGTAGGTTGACCTCTACATCTGGTGGGAGAAGCATGTACTGTATCGTTAACAGATGTCCCAAACTACTGCATTTGTAGCTTTAGCAAATTGGCAATATAACAAGGCTGAACAAGAAATCCACATGTAGAACACAACAGTACTCAAAACAACAAATCCAAACTTAAAACTCCAACAGACTGAACCTAACAAGACACTGACTGACTGTTAAGACTGCATTATGAAATTATTTACCTAAAAAATGTAAATTTGAGGTTAATTCTTGACTGTGAAGTGGTTTTCTGTCTGCAAAAAATTAGCCTCCAAAATCTTATTAATTCCAAATATCAGCCTCTGACAAACGTCAGTCCAAAATTCCCTCTCTGTTTGCCCTCTATACCAACTCTTGAGCTAAATGTTGGTTAACCAGCATCTTTACTGCTGACTGCAGTGGTGGAGACATTCTATTTTGTACAGACTGCTGAGCGCTCCAGCTGCCAGGGATGTGGTGGGTGATGCCCTGTGAATCAGCAGTGCTTGGCTTTGGCTTGACTGATTTCAACAAGGCTGTCAGGCCACAGGTAACTTATTTTACAGCTACACATACAGTACACTAAAATGTGTTTCTGAAAATCTTGCTTCATATTGGAGTAACATCTTCTCCGGTACTTGGTAAAAGACAGAAATCATAAAATGTCAGGACGGTGACATGATTGTAATGTGAAATCCCGCCACTCAGCAGGAACGTGTATTGTTTCAAGGCTGTGGATTGGAGGGTCAGCGTGACACTTGAAGTAGATGAGAAAGCAAAGTTTTATCGCTTCGATCTCTGGAGTTTTTCTACATTTAAACCTGAGCCACTTCATGCAAGAAAGATAACATCTCATTAATTTTGTTTTTTGTTTTTTACAGACTGGTTTCAGTGCGTGGCATCAACAGATATGCAAGTTCACGTCAGAATCCGTATTGGGAGGAAAATGACCGGAACATCTCAACATTTACATGAAGCAGAGATTGAGTTGTGATTATTTAAACTCCGCAGCGCCTGCTCTCAGTAGGAAAAGACAACCTCACATCAGCTGTCATGCTCACTGGTCGGCACCATAACATCTGGACGTTGGTAGGTCCAGATGTTGGACAAGTGTAAATGCCATGTTGGCAACACTCTAACAAGAGTAACGACAGTCAATCCAATGGCACAGAATCTCTTTTAGACTTATTAAAGAAATCTAATCCTTCTGTGCCACTGCTGAGTTGTTGCTATAATTATTTTCTGGTAAAATTTGATAGCAGTAGGATCAGAATTTTTTTTCCTTCTTTTGACTCACTCCAATTCCTGCAGCTGTCTTTCAAGATGGGCACTTCACTCAAAGAGACAGGATTATTATAGGGAGCTGTCATTATGGAGGATTATGTTAACAGCTTAATTAGACTATTTGCTTGCCATGTTGATAATAGTGGTGTGTGCGTGGGTGTGGGTGTGGGTGTGTGTGTGTGTGTGTGTAATTGTATCCGATGATCAATTCAATCATCTATTATTTGGTTTCACAGAATCACACTTATTCCATTTCTTTTGGAAATCACTGGCGTGTTGCACTGATAACAATTATATCACATCAGATGTAATAATAACTGCAATATATATGTCCAACCATGACACAAATTATAGGTAAAGCAATAAGGATGGCAAAGAATGGATACACAGGCAGGGATTGGAAGAGATGATAAACCCATCAGTGGGAAGTCAAGGCTGCATGTGGCCTGAGGGTCTTATCTAACCTTCAATATGCGCTTGTTTGCCATTCAAAGACGCAACACACAATGACACAATACCTGACAATACTGCAGTTCAGACAAAACAAAAAAGCACAATGATTCGATGATTAGAAATTGTAATTCTTTCTCTGAAACCCGGGATTTTGTTTCGATCTTCCTATGTGAACACGGGGACGTTAACATCTTTAAGGATATTTAAGCAGAGGAGAAAAAAATTGAAAATAACGTATTATTTTTAAAATTAGATTGAATTAACTGACATGATGATTTCAATTGACTCCATTGCATTTGCTGATTTTTTTTTTTCTTTAAAATGTCCTTGGACTGCTGCCATCGTCGGAGAGCTCCAGAACGACCCTGATCTGCAAGATTGTTGAAGTGTGCAAGTGGAAGACTGATTAATACAGCTGAAGAAAACAGATATTCCGTCTTGAAGACTGCAAACACTCATCTGTGATAACAGACATCCAGAGGACATGCAGCTCTCACGTATTCTGGTCCCTGCGGCCCTCCTGCTGTTGCCTATGCAGACGTACTGGTGAGCAAGTGGCATCTCCTATCAACATGCTAACACATGTCAGCACGTCAGTAAAGGCTGTCAGCAGCAATACTACGGTCTCATGGTGTACCGATGAGTGTCAGAGGAAATGGAAAATATCATCAAGACCATCCTAACTGTCTGCATGCCGAAACACCCAGCAACATGTTAGCAGGACAGATGACAATGCAACAAGGATTTCTTGTAAAATAGAAATGAGACTAATTTTGAGAATCCTATGTTTTATCAGATTTTATTTTTTTGGTGCTTTTTTTGTTTGTTTGTTTGTTTTGGGGGGGGGGGTTTTGGCCCTGGAAAGTTCATGGAGGGTCTTGGAAAAACTTTTCACAGAGCTGCAGTTCTAATCTGCACTGTCACATCGATGTACAGCCTGGAGCTGCTCCATTAACTATGATAACAGGGAGCGACAAACTCTTTCCTCTTGTTTCTGTCTATGTAAGACAGCACTCACTCTACAGGCTGAACTCTCTCAGGGCGACGGGATGACATATTTCAAACATCAATCCAGTGGTTCTCCACTTTGTATTTCTACCTCTGAGGATTTAACACGTTCACTATGGAATATTGTTTCAGGTTTTAATCACATAGTGAGATTTCCAGGGAAAACCATTCTAGTTAATGCCTATAATTTATGAGTGTGCTTTTTTAAAGAGCATTCAAAGTAAGCTCTCCTGCCCAGACTGGCAGCTTATATAGTAAGATCTTGTGTCTAATCTTCTGTCCCAGCGGCTCCTCAGAGAAATGACTCAGCAAAGCAACCTTTTCCTCAACTCTCTGCTTTAAGTTGTCTCCTATTTTCTTTAGCCTACTCTCATTCCACGGGCACAAAGCTTTATCCAAAAATGTCTGGCAATTCTCTAAGACATTCTGCATTGATATTTACTGCAAAGGTATTTCATAAAATAAACTCTCTGCTGTAACAGTTAAAAATGTGAGTCCATACTGTCTAAAATCCATCCATCCATCCATTTTCTACCACTTATCCTGATAAGGGTCACGGGGGCTGGAGTCTATCCTAGCTAACTTGCGTAGGGTGAGAGGCAGGGTTCTCCCTGGACAGGTCACCAGTCCATCACAGGGCCAACACATAGAGACAGACAACCATTCACACTCACAGTCACACCTACGGTCAGTTTAGAGCAGGGGTGTCCAAACTGGTCCAGTAAGGGCCGGTGTGGCTGCAGGTTTTCATTCCAACCAAGCAAAAGCAACACCTGATCCAACAAATGAGCTGTGTGGACACAGCTTAGTTGATTTAAGTGGAATCAGGTGTTGCTTTTGCTCGGCTGGAATGTAAACCTGCAGCCACACCGGCCCTTACTGGACCAGTTTGGACACCCCTGGTTTAGAGTATCAATCAGCCTCGTCCCCTCTTGATGTAAAGTTACAGACCAGCTGTTTCCGTTATTGCCATCTCCCCAAACTATTACTAAATTCTGTTGTCATTTTCTCTGGATAACATGCAACATGACCAAGAAAATATGGCACAAAAGAATAATTAAAATTACCCAACTGTAAGCGTTTCATTAGTCTTTTTTGCAGGCACCACATACAGAACAGTAACTGCCAAAGTGCCAAACATAAACAGTGCAATACGTGCAATATGTACAAGATCCATAATTGGGTATTCTATCAGGGAAATATGTATTGTGGAACCAGTTTTTGCTCCAAAGCAGTAAGTAGAAACTTAGAAATCATGTTTTCCTTTTTCTGCTCCATTTTCCTAATTTGCTTAAAATTGGCTCAACAATTACGTGGAAAGATGTTTATTGATCTCCTCTTGTTCTCCAACAGCGACACAAAAAGATTAGATGTGCGTCAATCACGACATGATGTCTTTCAACAGATTCTGCATATAAATACAGAATCACCAGGTAAGTGAAAAAACATGTCGAGACAAGGATTGCATTTTCGGTTGGAGTAGCTTTGACCAAGTCACATCTGAGCGGGCCTTGGTTGCGTCCACGGAAAAACAATCCATGTGGAGTGTAAAAGAGACAGTGGCCAAAATGCAAGGTCAGAAAAACGGCTGTAGCGGTGCTGATGTGCAGCACCAATGCTGTGAACATACCAGCAGATTTCACAGTCACAACACACACGACTCGTGCTTTTAACCGAGACCTTCTGTTTAAAGAGAGCAGCCAATACATGCTCTGTGTCTGATGTTATCCTC
This sequence comes from Aulostomus chinensis, assembly GCF_037954235.1. Classification (NCBI taxonomy): domain Eukaryota; kingdom Metazoa; phylum Chordata; class Actinopteri; order Syngnathiformes; family Aulostomidae; genus Aulostomus; species Aulostomus chinensis. The sequence goes on along the minus strand of NC_141325.1, from coordinate 15,658,463 downwards.
CCCTCCCCCCTTTTCTCTGTCCAACTCTGCTTCTCTCCACACACTAACACCCATCCCTTTATCTCCTTTTCCGGCTTGTTGTGCTGTTTCCCTTAGCTTATGCCTTTCCTCTTTCCATCTCTTTCTTCTTTTATCTTCCTCAATCTCCTTCTCCTTCTCCTTCTCCTTTACCTCTGCCTCACCTGTCAATCTCTCCCTCAGTCATCACACTTCTAGTCTTGAGCAAAATTCCAGGCTTCCATCTTATCTCCAGCCTCTCTGTAGCAACGCCAGCCATGACCACTAAACAGTGAAGACTTACATTACCTTGGCTGGTTGCCATCTTCTCTGCCCCTCTCCTTCCCCACAGCTTCAACTGAGTTATGTATTTGCCTGCCAGCGAGTGCAGGGTTGCAAGAGGGAGGAAAAAAAAAACTACAGGGAAAGAGTTTGCTTTACTTCGCCCTGAGTTGGTAAATTAGCACTTTCAACACCTTATCTCTTCAGAAGTTTCAGCAGTTGAATATAAAAAAGTACAGCCCGGCTTTTGGTGACCTGGGGACAAATTCCAAAAAAGTATTTTTGTTTTCTTCGTGTTCTTTAGAATTCCACGAATATTTAAAAGAATACTACTACTACTACTACTACAACTACTATTACTATTACTACTACTACTACTACAACAAAATAAGAGTTTCCTTTTTTCAAACTTTACCTCAAAATCCAAAGAAATCCAGGGCAAAGGCAGAGTAAAAGGTTTACCTTGTTACCATGGATGACAATCGTGTTTCTTCATGCTGTTATCATGACAACAGTATGCACTGACAGACTCAGAACAAATAGTAGCACAGGCATAAGAAATTTAGAAAAACAAAAGGATGAGACATTATCAAATGACAATAACATCACAGTATGGTCTATTTCCTCATCAAAAATAATGTTGAGCCAAAAGTCATTCTTCCACTGAATTATCAAATAGTTTGAAAACACTGCAAAAAGGGAAGTGGGAATCCACCATGTTCCTGTCAACTAGTGTGGGGCAAATAAAGTAAGCTATACAGCATTGCCATTTAGCAGTACAGGCAACATTACGCACAGAGTGAAAGAAGGCACAGGACTTGAAAACGACCAAGTTACAACTGTTTTTTTGTGCCGACTATTTGGCATGTCAAGCGCTGTCATGAGATAGAGACAAATTAGGGAATATCATGAGAGATGGCAGCAAAAAGTTTAAGATTTCATCGTATCGAAGCTTTTAAAAAATAAAAAATCCCTTTCCGTTCCGCATGTGCTCATTTTTTTTAGGCAAAAACCATCTTGACGGACTTATTTTACAGCTTCTGTCCAAACTTTTGCAAAGCCATCTTCAAAATGTGTCTCGAAATAAGTTGATTAAAACATGATGATTGATATGCAAGTACGATAAAGGTTTTGATCCTTACTTGCTTTGTCACTAAACACAAATGGCACTTTGCTTTTTTTAAGTGGTAAAGAAAGCTGTCAAACATAAGACGTGATGAGATATGAATATCCTTTATTAGTTCCAAGACTAGGAAATGTATGATGCTGCTGCAGCAGCAGTAATAAATAATTTAACAAGCACTATAAAAGGATTAAAAAATTATAATAAGAATAATGATCGCCGCGGAGAGATATGTAAATATGTAGATTTTCTCCCAGTGGTTTATATACAGTATGTGAGGGGTTCCATATTGGACAGGTATAAACTATTGCAAGGGTTTGTTAATAATCCTCAATTTGTTCACATGCCAGTCACACAATTTAGAGGATTTTAGTGATCCTGCAGCCAGCATACTTCAGTTTAAGCATTGGATGAAATATCTATCCCAATTTTGCTGAGAATGATAAAAAAAAAAATTCTGAATGGATCAAAATGGATCAATCAACCAAGAGCAGAAGTTATAAATAAAAGCTATTCATTTACAAAAAAAAAAAAAAAGAAAGAGGCGCCAATAACATTAATTTTAATTTGACCAAAGGAATCAGAAACACTCCAACTGGCTTCAACCTCATATAGGAGGTATTGATCTTCATCTGAGTCTTCTTCATCTAACTATTGACAAGAAAGCAATTTACCATTCTTGCAAGAACGTCGAACTATTCCTTGAAATTGCTTACACATTAATCTTTCCTTTCGCGACCTTATTACACCCACAGAAGCCACCTTTGGGACACTTTGTGCTTCGTGTTCAATGATTTTTTTTTTTTTGTGCCTTTTTAAATCATTATTTTTCACAGATTTAAAAGCTGCATTTAATGCATATATAAAATTCCTTCCCAAAAACTTTAGTCTCAAAATTGGAACGGACATGCTTATTATTTTAAGAGTTATTTCTCAATTGCTCAATGACTATCTACAGCAAGAACCTGAAAAATAAGACCAAATCCTAGCAACACTAAAAGCTAACACAAAGCTTCTTAGCTCCGACGATGGCTCCTAAGGTGAAAAACTTGTTAAAAGCAAGAAGGATTCCTATGAAGCTAAAGAGTTTCTTAAGCAAATCTCTACAGGAAGCGGAGACGAGAGTAAAGAACTCAAAACTCTGGAAAACGGGGAGTTTGAGATGTCATTGGAGATATGTTTGCGCTACTCAGACGCTGAGGTAAGCCGATCATTTCATTAGAAACTATTTTAGCCCCAGTTTCACCTGACAGGAGTAAATTCTGAACAAAATACTATAAATGGTTGGAACTTCCCGCTCTTACGTTACTGGGGTCAGTGATGGGACACATTTACATCATCACAAATCTGCAGCCCTGTTTATTGAGCTTTTTTAAACCAACATTCATTATACCCTTTGATTTTTACATATTAGAGCATCACAATTCAATATGCCTGTAGTCTAAATTGTGATACTATAGGATTTCTCTAATATTGGGGTTTTAAGGTACCCCAAAACACGTTAGTCAAACTAAAACCGTCCTTTGTTCATCTTTTTTGCTGGACTAACATACCTAAATGTTCCAGTTGGGGATCAATTTACTCATGCTTGTTGTTATGTTTCAAACTGCTTGAAACTGGCTTCCACGTTTGGAAATGTTCCTTAGGTTCTGCCGTGGTATTTCACCTAGAAGCCGCACAGTCAAGGAGGAACTTGCAGTGCTGTAAGGTCATATACATTTCTGCTTTTGCAATGGGGAGAGCTTGAGGCTGAACGAGTTGTGTTTTTAGGTTGTCCATCCACATGTGCCATTCTCTGCTCAATATCTTTACAACGCCACGAAGGAATTCTTTCAAATTTGGCTCAAATGTCCACTGGTTCTCGAGAATGAACTGCACAGATTTGGGGGTTTCAAAGGTCAACGTCACCGCATATAAACACAATATCTCAGGAGTTCATTGAGGAAATATCAATATCACTTACACAAAATAATGAGTAGTTTCTGTGGAAGAAATAAGAACAAGCAAATTAAGAGCTTACTGCTACTTTCTCATGAGTTAAAGAGTAACTCCTACTCATAATTTTTAAGAGTAGTTCATGATTAGTTAATTAAGAAACAGAGTAAACTACAAATCAGGACCAACTTGATATTTGATGATTTGTTAATGAGTTCTTCACTAGTATTTATACCTCATACACTGGGGCTTGTTACAGGCTAATCACAAGGCTTTGGAGAAAATAATGAAGTAATGTTTTGTTAAAATCTGATCTCTCAGTTTCCTCTCCATTAACTCATCATCATCAACTCTTTCATCCTCCATTAGGAAAGATTAGGGAACAGCTTACTTATGAGTCATCAAATATCAAGTATTTCCTGATTCCTTTCATACCATGTTTCTCTGTTAACTATTTATTGAAAAATCATTAGCTTCTGTTAGAAACTTTTATGAAAGTTACTCATTAACTGATGATAGCAGTTCGTTTAATTCTTGCAAACTTTTTTATGGATCGTGAAGCGTTACTGAAATGTCTTAGAACATAGCACAGACATCCACTGAGTCTCAAGGATAACCTGAACAAACTTTGGCGATCAAAGGTGAAGGTCACTGTGATAGCCACACCTCATCGAGGCATACAACCACAATGCTTTATTCCTAGTTATTTAATAGTCTTCGTATTAACTTGTTGGTATCTGATGCAAACCATGAGAAAGTGATCGCATCCAGCTATAAGGGTGCAAGCCACCACCCGCTGTCCTGGAGGCAGACATATCATCATCAATAAGTCATTTTTCCCCCCTAGTTATTGTAAACTGGAATGACAGTATTCCAATTAAATTGCCTGATTTGCATTAAACATATCCTCTATTGCAAATGCGCACGTAAGCCCACTGACTCATACACTGGGACTCAGCAAACTGACAAACTGGCATCATGTTTCTATTCCCTATTAGTACTCAAAGCAATGACAAACATTCCTCTGGCGGCATGCGGAAAGCATCATTCGTCTTCACCATGGAGATCCCTGGCAGGCCGTAATGATCAATATATGTATTTACTATGGGTGCTGAGTGACTCACGCACTTAGCATAGATAGAACGTTCCTTCCTAAAGTCAATATGTCATTATGAATAATTCTTTGCAATTGAAATCTTCCTCTCTCTCCCTCTCTCTCAAAAAAAAAGCATGAATGGAAGGTAATATGAATCTGTAGCCTGGTGGACTGGGAACATGTTGGATAATATATTGACAGATGTCCATTCCAAGCAGGCCACTGACAGATATAGTATTAAAGATTCTGTCAGTTATCGGTGAAATAATGCAATGTGCAGCCTGGCTATCATAGCCTCGACACACTGCAAACAAATGTGTGGAATTCAAGAGCACAAACTGCAACACACAGCCAATACCTTTTCTGTGTGTTTGTATCAGAACATAATTATGACACCCACACACACATTATTGCTACCCAGGTCTCTATTCTAACCAAACATTGTGAGTCTCAGCATTATAAATAATAAACAAAACTGTGAGGGGAAAAAAAAGAAGAGACATAGAAAAGCCAAACCATATTTGCACTGGAAATGATGAATAATTGAATCTGGGAGGCATACACAGATGCAGACACAGACGTGTTTGCATGCATGCACACAGATGCAGACACAGACGTGTTTGCATGCATGCACGCACGCTCCCTCTCACACACACACACACACACACACACACACACGGGGGAATAATCTACTGTGTCTCCAGTGCCATCTAGGGTTGGTTTGCAGAAAATTTTTTTTTTAAATGTATTAACATTCCAATATTGTCATTATCATTATGTAAGTAATGATTGGGGCTCACTGCAAGAAGATGAAGCATGAGAGCATTTTCCCTGTTTGTGTCTGTGTTTTCCTCTCACATATACGAGTTATTCATCATCAATTATTTGCATGTAAATGTGTGAATAATGGATTAGTGGCAGTTGTTTCTTCCATGATCTAAAGCTGTAGCCATTTATGGTCCTGAGGAGAAAAAGGAACATGTTGAAAAGTGTTTTGAAAAAAGAAAAAAAAGATATATATATATATATATATGTAAATATATATATTTTTTTTTTTTTTTTGAACAATCCTTGTTCAACCTTTGTGCTCGACACAGAGTTGTGTTGTTGCTCAGCCTCAGCTTTGGCCCTGCAGAGGACTTGTCGAGAGCAACCATACACCGGCCTTGTGTCTGGCAGCTTCACATTCTCCCATATGTTCTCCACAATAATGAGTAAATGTGTCAGTCTTCCAGCTGGCTGCTACTGACAAAGCAAGAAGCCATGCATTTTATCAGCGTGTCGACACCAGCAAAGTGATTATCCCTTAGTGCATTGGTGATGTTACACGGATTTACTTTCTCTGCTCCTTTTTTTTTTTCTTTTTTCTTTTTTGAGGGTGGCAGCAGCCTCCACTAGCATCATTTGACACTGTGCTGGATTTATACTGTCTCTCAGCACTTGTCTCTCTCCAGTTGTCTCTGCAAAAGCATGTCTCTTTCTCCTGAATCTTATCAAAATGAACTGTGCGTGGCAGGGAAATGTTCCCTTCATTTCAAATGTTATTTCAGTTTCTGATCATTATTTTTTGTGTTGAAAGTATTTTTACTGTTGAATAGCTTATAGAAACATCATGGCATTGTGTACTTAAAGGGATAGGCCATCCAAAACAATTCAGTCATTATCTTCTCGCCCCTATGCTGACTGAAAACTTCTCCTGACCTTCCATCAGCATGAGAATGAGTAAATAATGACTGAATTTTCATTTTTGGATGAACTATCCGTTTAAGTAGCTGAATATTCACATGTAGTAATGCAGAAAATCAAGAGGGAAGTTAGATGTTGCTAAAAAAGTCTAAATATAAGACAGTGAATTCAAAAATCTGGTTAGAATGACACATTAACCTTATAATACACAATATATGAAGCATGAAAATGCCAATCCAAACATATCGTCAAGTCCAAACTCATATAACAAAAAAGAACTCTTAATATGGTGATACACAATAATATAAATTCACTGTAACACTTTCATCACACTAAACTGTGTACTGCATCTTCCACCGCTGTTGTCTGGACTGTGATTAATGGACTGCATTTCACATTTTTCTAGTCTATCGACCTCTCAAAGCCCTTTACACACTCACATGCACCCATTCAGACACACTAATGTTCATACAGTGTTGTCAGAAGCTGCTATACAAGGTGGCAAGTCGCTAACACATGCACACGTTTATACACTTATGGCGAAGACAGCAAGAGCAGGTTCAGGGTCTTATTCGAGGACTCTTTAACACAGCTTCTAGAGGAGCACTCCAGCCACCCCATATATGTGTCTATTAGCACACATAAACACGTTTCATAAGCCCACACCATATCTGACATTTCCCTGTGGGTATTGGCACAGGAACATACAATACGAGCAGCTGTTGTTCTTTTCACCGCTATAGTCATTAATGTTGTGATTCCCATTGGTTGAACTTCAGATGCCACTGGCAGAACCAGTGCTCTGAACATGGCTCCACTCCAGATGCTTTCCATCCCCCTCCCTTGTCATTTACTGCACTCCCAGGTCAGGGTCATTTGTCCCTCACAGGGGATCGACTCCACTGCAGAGTAGAGTAGGTGCAGGAGTTTGTTAAATAAAATCGCTGATGCCTTGCTTTGGATGTTCTCCTCTATCTTCTGATCCTTTTTCTTGCAAAGAAGTGTCGAAGCTGTAAAAAAATAAAAAATAAAAAAACAGCCGATACTGAGAGGCAAAGAGGTGGAAGGGAAACTTTTAATTGGCCACACAGAACACAGCTGTGTTTTGTTGTTCCATTTCCAAATTCCATTTGTCAGAAGTGCAGGACACTGTAATAGGGAAGCAGCACCTGAAACGAATATTTACTGTAAACACTGGTGACAGAATTTATAGGAAGGAGTCATCTTCCGCTGGTATCCATCCAGTTTTCTGTGTAAGCTAATTAACCAATATCGTATGAGAGCAGTTATTCAAATTGTAATTCTGAAAATGACAGGGAATATGTAACTGCTGAATGTTTGAAGGAGACCGGCCCTAGATATCAGCACAGGCAGCGTTCCACAGTAACATTTATCAAGTCTCCATGGCAGTGACAGTCACAAGGCCGAAGGCATTATGTTTTCAAGTTGTCTGCCTTGTCCGTCCCATTCTCGCTGATGCAATATCTCGGGAACGCCTCGAGGGAATTTCCTCAGATTCAGCACAAACATCCACTGGGACGCGAGGATGAAATGATGAGAATTTGCTCGTCAAAGGTTAAGGTTACCTCGCATGAATACTTCAAAGAATTCTTCAAGAACATCTTAAGGGAATAACTTCAAATGTGATGAAGCCAAGTTTTCACTGGACTAGATAGTGGAAGATATTGGTGGTAAAAGGTCAAAGGTCATTGTGACTACATAAATAATGTGTCTACATAACTGTAAAACACACACACACACACACCATACTCCATACTACACACACCAACATCTCTGACCAAGTTTAGCTTTGCCTTGATGTGCTACCTACTGTCTCCCATGGACAGCAAGTCCTTTGGCTGACGTTTCTCTCTGTTGTTCTGAAGCTGTTTTCTCACACGTCCAATTGGACACTTTACAATCATCGCTTGTGTTCACAAATGTCTAATAGCATGAAGTGATGAAAAATCCTGTTGGGTATAAAATGATACATTACGTCTTAAAGGTCAAAGTTTAATTCCAGCCATAAACATTCCACTTATCATCACTAAAATGAGATTGATTTTCTTCTCTGACCCTCACCTATTACGATGGTTTACAGCGGAGCCTCAGAGAAGGATCTGTATCACACAGCCTGCTGAATAACAGTTGAAGAGTCCCCAAGTTCTTAACAATAAACTCATGAATACTGAAGAAGTATTTTATTTTTCTCTGCCTACCTCTATTCTAGTCACTGTCATAAAAGAAATGAAATACACTTGAAAAGGAGGTCTTTTGGATCATTTGCATGCAAGCTTGGACTCAGTAATGGAATGAAATATGACACACCAATTTAATTACTGCTTGAGAATTGTCTCACCTCACAGTCTAAATATTGATTCAGGCATCTCCTTCCTCGCTGTCCCTTCCACTATCCCTCTCACTTCCCCTTTCCAATATTTTCTCCTTCTAAAACATTCCCTCCCTTTTTTCTTTGTGACAACTATTCAGAGCTGCAGCCTCCCCCTCAAATTTCCCTCTCAGTCCATCCACCTTTCATCTCCTTTCCCCAGCTGCCTGCCCCCAGTCTGTCCATTCCTTATTCTGCTACCATCAGGTGATGCATGTCATGTTGTAAAGACAGATTCTGCCCTGGGTGATCTTCTGCTCCACTGTGATGATACTAGCGCTCTATATGCATGCCAGAACTCTCACCGTTAACGGTCCCTGAAATTACACACAATTTCCATAGCAATAGACTTTATAGAAGGCAAATGGTTCCTGAGGGAGACGCAGACACGCCTTTACAGGGCAAGACAGCACAAGAAAAGTGAAGATAGGCAGCGTGTACAAAAGCACAGACAAGGAGTAGAAGAGATAATTTCAGTGCAGTCATTTCCCATGTTAACTTCAACAAACTCTGGCCCCATCGCTTCTCCTCCAGTGTGTGATGGGTCAGCCTCATGGCAATCCTCAGAGCTCCCAGCGGGAGTGATACCAACCCAGAGATGTGGCCCTGACTGTAAATTCATGGCTTGTGTTGTAGCTGTCTGCCCAGCCAACCGGTGCCATGAGGCAGCAGAAGAAAGAAGTCGAAAAATGGTGTTAAAGTCAAACATAAAGGGAGGCTCTAATGAATTAAACACATCAAGCTAAAGATGCCCTTTAAAGCATTTAAATGGAGAAGATCAGAGAGTGGTGCTCTAAGCTCCTTGGACCTATTTTCCCCAAAGCTTTTTTGAGTCAAAAGAAAAAAGACACAGCATCCTTAAAAGCCCAGGCATTTTGTAAACAACACATCCCTCCTCACAAGGACTAAGTGTTTTCACAGAGCTCTTAACAGGCTGAATGCCTAACAGGGATGTCCAAACACGAGATGGAGAATTGAATCCTTGTCTGAGGGTTGAGCCGTGAAAAGTGAAGCATCAATATCCTTGTAACAGCTCTCTTATTTATAGTAAATGGATTTCATTTTTACAAGTCACCGTAAAGACATACACGTTTTCAATAAGTCAGTCGCAAATAAAAGTCTAACGACAATTAAGGAGATGGGTCCGTCAGAATGTTAATGTACGATATGCGCCTGACACGCATACAGTGGCGAGGGTATATGGGCTATTAGGACGCCTGCCTTTCAGAAAGCCTGCACTTTCAACCCACTCGCTCTCCTCCTCACAGGGACATGAAAACATCAATTTCCTAATGGCCCACTCATGTGAATCATCGCAATACAGCCTAAAGAAATTGTGACAGTGCTGCTCAGGCTGATGCATCGTTAACATTGTAGAGCAAAAGGGAAGGCAGAGACATGACCAGCCGGCACATTAATCCCACCAAACAATGAAGCCTCAGACACAAGCACCACTAATCACTGGTTCTGACAGGCAAACATAATATGACTAGAGTTGTTGTTTGTGTGAAATGAAAAGGTTTTAGCAATACCGGTGTGAAAACAGGGGAACGTGAAGTCACAGCAGATGTTTGGCTGCTTTGATTAACTGTCTAAATCTGCAGGGATCTCACCAGTAATGATTATGTAATGACTGCACGGCAGTCCCTGATTTTTGTCTTCCTGTCAGCTTATTAGGTCTCAGGTTGATGTGTTGCATTTGATCTTTCAATTAGCTTTTCCGCATGTGCAATTAGCTCATGAAATTGGAACCGAGGTATATTTTTCAACAATTCGATGAGCCAAATCTAATGCGCCACACAAACACAAAAAGTCCTTGCAGCAGGGACACCTCGGTACTCCTTAAGCAGGGACATGGAAACTTTAGTAATACGATTTTCTGCATTCTGCTGGATTTTTAGTGCGTATGAATCATGAAGTAATGACCCGACAACTGAAGCTCTGGTTCTTTTTTGTCATGTGTTTGATATTCATGAGTTCATGAGGAAATTCAAACAGACTTTTCTCGCTATTACTTTGTTGCACAAACAAACGACTAGAATCATTAGAAAGCTCAGGTTGTGATTTTTTCATTTCATACACTATGGGCTGCACTTTGTAAAGTGGGCTGAATAAAAAGACGGGGTGTGAATTTTGAGGCAAATTCCGCCTGTTAGGCTCTTCTGTAATTGGTCTTTTGACATAGGATGATAATGTGGCATCAGTGACATTCACTATGTTAGTCTGCTAGCATTTTTATTTTCATAACTGACTAACATGGAAGTACCTTGTATGAAAACAGTCAGTTTTGGTATTTGGCAGCTTCTGCAAAGACCTTTACTCTCTTGTTTCTCCTTCTCTGATCTACCTTTTCTTTTTTTTCCCTCCATTACTCATACACCACCCAGTAATGCTTGAGTCTTTCAGGCCTCTGTGTCTGACTGTGAAGTTCCTTGTTTCTATTGTAAGTATGTGTCATAGCAGTCACGATACGGAACTCAAAAATGTTCTTATTTTTTTGGCCATATATGCAGGCCAGGCCGCCAGAAAAACTCTGTGTGTACCTGATGGGCGGTCTGGGCCGTCCATTGCAGTCCATTTGTAAGGCACTTGTATTTATTTTTCCTCATTAAAGTATTGAAATTGTATCTACAGCGTGTGCGCGATTCATGTTTGTTGTGCACAATTGACAAAAATCTGTATTTTTTTTCATTCTTTTTTCCAAAATAGACCTTCACTTATCTCAGCTGCTGCTACGGAGAATTCATACTGGCCAGAAAAGAATCCTAGCTCGTGAAAAATAAATACTGTCCTATCCCACAAATCATGCATATCTGCAAAGGGTTAAAAACACCAGGTTTTCTGGCTTATTTTTGAAGTATCCTGAGATTTCATTTTCTCAAACTATCATTATTTCCACTGGTTAATTTTTATTGCAATATCTTAAAGCAGTGCATGTTGTTTCTGTGGAACACAAAAATTACCTAGCTTACAGGAATGAATGTTTGTGTCTATTCAAGATGAATCCCCCAAAGGGTTTGAGATAGATTTTCGGGAGTGGGTGTCCCATCAAGTACTAGACTGTGTTCTCTTAAGCAGTTTTTAGCGTCTGATGAAATCCACATTTGGAACAAGATCAAGCCAATCAAATTTCAACAGTGCCAATAACACGCTCGTGCAAATACGGATGGAAATAGCTTGTTACAGATTATTCCCCGAGGTAAAGATCTCATGAATTTGTGTGTGAAAAGAATGTTAAAGTCTTACGAACATCAGTGCATTGTTTACCAAATCTTTCCAAATGTTTTGTGGCTCCAGTCTTAAAAACAGCTGCATGAACAGAAGGCTAGTAAATATGCTGGCCAGCCATGAGTCAGGACACTCTTTGGGTCTCTGTGCGTCTATTGCACTCAATCTTGTTAGTTATAGCGGAATGTAAAAGCTGAATACACGCTATTGTGTGATTTAAGTAAACATGCGTATAATAAAATTGAGGATTTCTGCCCAGCCACATTGTAAAATTGCTAATTCATATTTTCCATACAGTCCAGTGGGATGCAATAAATAAAAATGTGTTCAATCATTTGCATTTTAATAGAGCAGAGGTGAGGCGTTGCATCATTTTGTTCAGTCCCAGAAGAGCAGAGAGAAAGAGAGCAGAGAGCAAATATTTAAAGTCCATAAACTGAAACAAATTCTCTTTATTCACATTGAGACATAGGGCACCTTAACCCTAATGAATATTTAATTTTTCTATTCAGATTTATTAGCGGACTTGCTGCGAAGAATAATAAATAAGTATTGGTTTAAAAACTCGCAGGTGGAAGGAACAACTTACCAGGACATTCCTAGTAATTTCACACGTAGGAAATACATCTTGCAGCATACGGAGTAGCAAGTTTTTTTATTGATTATGATGAAACCTGTGCAGAATAATATCCACAGCAGGGTCTGCAGGAATGGTTGATCTATGTGGACAGCATATCCTCATCTTGGTAGACGGTATATGTCTCAGTCAAACCCTTAGCCCTGAAACCTGCCAAGGAGTATTAAATATTTGATTAAATGTCTCCGTGTTGACTTTGTGACTTGTTTCTCACTTCTGTAACATATTGTCTTATCAATTTTCAAAATTTGACAACCCACCATCCAGTGTGTGATGAAAAGTTTTCGTTGTAATTCAGGTTTTTCTATATCTTATTTGTGCTCTTATTAGATGCTCCTAAATTGACAGTAAGACTGGCTGAGGTCAACCCAGGCAGTCAAACTCTGCAGGTCTGATAGACTGTCACACCCGAACAAACCAATACTCTGTCTTTAAAATGTGTGAGCACTGGGTAGAAAATATACTTTGGCAAGCAAGTCAGAAAGCTTGTCTGGGACATAATGAAGCAGGCAACATTCTTAAGCCTCCTAGTTACCAGTGCAGAGCAGTTCTCTCTCTCTCTCTCTGAACAGCATGTTGTCCCGTGCAGGCTAAGGCTGTTACATCTGCCCAGGCTCTCCAAATCTCCTCTTTAATTCATTCAGCAGACAGACAAGGTGATATGCCAAGGAGCGGGCGATAGCCTCACAGTCATTCAAAAACCCTGCATATATTTTCCAAAAGTCGCCAGCTCCACAATAAAGTCTCATTTGTAACTCATTTTTAAAAAATGATTCTCTGTTCAGTAATATATAAAAGGCCACTATCTGAGATTTTAATGGTTATTGCATATCTTTGTAAGAATGTGTGAAGGATATGCTGGCTACAGCACTTGCATTTACTCTGCCAGGGGGACGAGCCAGCATCAGAAAATACATCAGTGGAGGAACGTTTAAGAGATTTCAGGGAGAGCTGTGAAGATAAGGGTAATGGCTGTAATAGTACACTAATCCAATTACAGATATTACATTACATTAAATTACAAAACTTCCCTTTTATATTGAGGTATTACCGAGGCAGGGGTCACAGTGCAGCTGGGTTGCCATGGCTACAAAATGCCACAGTTAAATGAAACGCAGAGTGAAATGTAAGACCCACACGTACATCACAGCTACAAGCCCGAAATATTTCCTCCATCATCAGACATGTGATAGTCAGGCTGAGAGAGCAGATGGAGTCACGCTGATCAGAAGCACAGCACAAGCTCATGACTGTTGATGGATAGGTACATGATGAGATGTGTCTAAACAGGCAGGTATTAACTGAACAGCTAGATAAAGGAAATGAAGTCACACTTTGCTGTCATGTTCTTGTGGAGGGAGGGATGCAGTAAGCAACCTGATCTCATGGAAAAATGCAGGATTACCACAAAACTTACCACGAACACTACACATCAAGAGGCAGCATGGTGGTGCAGTGGTCAGCACTGTCACCTCACAGCAAGGAGGTTCCGGGTTGGAGTCCCAGCTCGGGCACGGGATCTTTCTGTGTGGAGTCTCCATGTTCTCCCTGTTCCTGCGTGGGTTCTCTCTGGTACTCCAGCTTCCTCCCACAGTCCAAAGACATCAAGAGGGGACGAGGCTGATTGATACTCTAAATTGACTGTAGGTGTGACTGTGAGTGTGAATGGTTGTCTGTCTCTATGTGTTGGCCCTGCGATGGACTGGCGACCTGTCCAGGGTGAACCCCGCCTCTCGCCCGTAGCCGCTGGGATAGGCTCCAGCCCCCTGTGACCCTTAACAGGAATAAAAGTGGATGGATGGATGGATGGATGGACTACACATCACATTATGCAGATATTCGTAGTTTTATTTTATCTCTGTCACTGCCAATTGCATCTTGTAGTCACAATGGTCTAGTTAGGTTAAGAACACTTGCATTAGGAGGGCTAATGTTCCTCTTGCTTTATTCATTTTCTCAATGTGTCCTCTGGACTGAGTGGTGAGAAGGGGTGTGGCGAAACTTTTTTTGGTCAAATGGGCATCACCAGGAAGTTTATGTGTGCTTGGCTGCAGCTATTAACTACTGACGAGGCTCAGGTGTGTCAGGGGGGCTAATGTTGATGTCAGTGAGACCCCTTTATGTATCATCACCTGAGAACTCCTGTCAGCCATTCAGACAAACTCTCTAACCACGATGAACTGGTCTTGTTTTAGCACAAACCTTTAGCCTGAACTGAAACCCGTGTACAGACTCAAGTCTCCCAGGAGCAGCGACCTTTTTACTCAGCAGGGGAGTGACAACGCCACCAGTGGGCTAAACCCCACTCTCTTGTCACTCATTTTGTCCACTTTTCACTTCAACAGTGCACCAGTCCATCGGTGCAGCACCAATCGACTTTCATACAGGATTTTAGGATTCACCATTCCGCTGTCTGTTTTATAGTCTGCATCAGTTTGCACTCTGTTGAGCCAGTAGGTACAAAAATGTGTGAGCAGGCAAGTGTGTGTAGAGGCAGATGTTCAGCATGTTTGTTAACTCTGCAAGCTTGCATTCTAGCAAGTTTTTTTGTGAGAGTTTGCATTCACTTCACAGTTTTTGAACCATCTTTATAAAAAAAAAAAAAATCTGTTGAAGCCTGACATTTAGTGTGTTCACGCAGTGTTTTCAGGTTATTTCATGTATTCACAGCTTCACTTGAACTGTGCTGCCACCTTGGAATGTGGTTTTGAGACACCATGGTCATGACACATATTTCTATGAAAATGGATGGGCAGAATGCGAAAGAAAGATCCAATAACAAAACACGTAAAAAATTTCTGTAAGATACACAAAACAAACCAGCTTCATTTACTTAAATTCCCTGGGATGTGAATGACTTCTATTCTGCTTTTTATTGGGTCCAGTTCCTCCTTCCACCATATTTTGAGACCAATTAAATTCAATAGCTTGCAGAAACTGAGCTTGAATTTTGACAGGTTGACAAGGTTTAGTATTTCTTTTTTCAAAAAAATAAAAATTTGAATACAACCAAATTAATGAAGCAATGATTTTTACTGCATTTCTTTTAATGAGTTCCACAAAAAAATGTATTCAGTCAATTAAAATAAATATGTGAAGGTCACATCACTAAAACAAGGTATTTTAAGACATGTACTGTATTGTTATACACTGAAAATGGAAAAAAAAAATGAAAAAAAGAGTCCATCATACATCTCGTTTTCCTTTTTCATTGACATTTCAATATACTATTAACACAATTCTTCATCTCAATATTTTCCTCAGTTAAGATAATAACACATTTGTGTCTAAGTTAAGATTCAATTGTTTCAGCCTCATAGATTCAACTGTGAGGAAGATAGCAGTCACTGATTGCTCAGCATGGTGAAAAGATGTCATGTGGAGAGATGTGCAAAGACAACACCCTGGAAAGCAGTATTTCATTCTGAGCTGTCAAATAAAAAATGTGTTGTTTGCCTTGATATAAACATTACATTTACGCCTCCAAAAAAAAAAGGCAAAACAAAACAACATATCAGGTGAAGGGTGCAACATGTGGAACGACACCTTGTGATAGTCTTTTTCAGGTGGAACTTTTTGGATGTGCGCCGCAACATTGTTAGCTTGAGATACGTCAGCGGTTTTGCTCTAGCAGCATGACTGAAGCTGATCTGAGCACACAGTCAGCCTGCGCTGGCAAAACAAAAACAACGGGGAAAAAAAAAAAAACTAATCTTCAATCAGTTACACCTTCCGAAAACACAGAGGGTGCAGCAAAAATCTGTTGTTTAAGCTGACAGTGCAGCTTGGTGGACAGGTCCGTGCTCAAACAGTGATATATCACCACAGTCATGGCTATGCCACTAAGCTGTATTGTCTTTTTTACAGGAGCCTAATCATTGTAAAGTTTGAGAGCCAAGGAATTACAGGATACAAGCATAATCAATCTGTCAAACTCTCTGAACCCCTGCTCTCCTGGCAGAGATTCAGGCAGTGAATTAATCAAAGGAACCTTTATTGCCAAATTACTGACGTGGGTTTACAGATAAATTTCTCCTGGCTGATGCCAAACGACAACCCTGAGAGTGATTAATTTCACTCTACTCTGGTGATTGGCAAGACACTCCAACTGAGGATGGCGTATTACCATTGTGCCACGCACCATCACGTGTTGCTCATTTCTCGGGAGTACAGAAATTCTTCCTTTTCCAGCTGAGGCAGAAGGGGGAGGCGATGACATCGTCTTGGGTGATTCTAACTGAAAGAGGCACTGAGTGACGCCCCAAGGGTCGGTGGCCCAGTAAAGCCCTCAATTTGAGCAGGTGACAGGATTGAGTTATGTGGTCACTGTCCTGTCAAATGCAATAAGAAAAGCAAGGGAGAGAAAAGCCCGAGGTTTACTTGTGTCTGACCCAAGCTTCATGTAACACAGAGATCCAATAGCTGCTTCAGGAAATAATGCAGCCATGTTGGAATTAAATGAAAGGCTGGTATATATCCCCTCCTTAGCTGAATATGTGCTTGGAGCTCCCTGCAAATATTCTAATGCACATCCACTGCAATAGGAAAGATAATCATAATCCTACCACACTGCTCAAAAACTGCTACAAATTTGTAAGTGGAGCTCAAACATTACTACCTTTTGATCTTTGCCTGTTAGCCTAAACACCCTTATCACGCTTGATATCAGTCCCGCGGAGAGAAGCGAGATCAATCAAATCCATTATCTGGCTTTTGTGTTTATCACTCTTTAAAGTTGCAGCAGGGGCTGGTGTTGTCATAGAAACCGCTGCAGTGGGGAAAAAAAGGTTAGATTGTTGTTGAACCTGGTAGGATGCATGGAGTAATGAGAGTCATCATTATGTGAGATACCAGCAGCAAAGGAGAAGAGACCATTGTTTATTTTGTTTGCTTGAAAAGCAAGGCCTTATAAATTAATGTGCAGCGGTGACTGCAAATTGTCTTAATCCTCTATGAAAATGCAGGGGACGATGTTGAGGCTCACCGGTAATATTGAGCTAAGGCAATATACTGCCACAGGTGCAGGGATTTGGCTGAATTCCTGCATAGTAATAATAGTCAATGACAGAATTTTGTTTTCAGAGAGCGGCATTGGTTTATACCCACACCACAATACAATCATCCTGCCTTCCTTCAATTGAGTCTGGCCCACCTGCAGTAAAGCTGAGGCACGGTGTGATGTTTCTTGAGGACTGCACATTAGCTTTCACACCAACCGGGGAGCTTACTGAGCATCCCCAATAGTGCTTACAAGCTCTAAGACATCAGGCTATTTGTAACAAGTGTTTGCACTCCAATTTTACAGAGACGTGACCATGAGAGATCTCCTATGTGCAGAGCCATTTTCATGCGTTGGTTTTTTTTGTTTGTTTGGTTTTTTTTTTTGGTACATTTATCAGGGAAAGGAAGGACTTTTTGTTGATGAAAAAACAAATATTCCTTTCCGTTGTTCATGGTGTGTTTTGTAGAAATTCTTAAAGCTATAAAATTGCATACTTCCCAGGGGTGAGTGGAGTATAAAGCATAAAGTATTGAATCCATGACAAGTGGAGAGGGCTGGGGGGTGCTTCCTCAGAGGAATGTAAAAAGAAAATAACAATGCAAATAACCTGACTTCTGGTGAAATTTTATTGAATACATTACTGCCTTAGAGTATGATATAAACTTGTTCCCACTGATAATTGTCAATGAAAACCAAAATTCACTGCTACAAAATACATAGGACATTCACATGAAGGGGTGAATTCGTCAAATGTTGTTGTTGTTCTGAACAGTTTTAGTGGATTTGTTCGCCCCATAGCAGGTGAAGATAACCCGACCCCCTGGTCCAGATTTCGGGGCTGCAGGGTTCTGGCTAACTTGTGCTTATGCAGTGTTTAGCTTAGAGAAAGGGTGGTAATCCTGTCAGCCATATTGATGGAGATCCTTATCGCAATCTCTCTCATTTTTGTCGTAGTTTAGTTGTTTTAATCCATGGAATATCAAGTAAACCTGTACTACTAAATGGGGGCCCACAGTGTCGTGACTGAACATTTTATTTTACCAGGCCTACTCAAGCATCTTTACATGTGAATGAATGTGCAAGGACACAAATAATTTGAGGCAATATTCACACTATTTGACATCGGGCCAATGGGGGACACATTTTTCATGTTCTAGACCCCCAAGTTGACTTTCAAGAAGCAACAGATGCACGCGAGATGAGGTTTTAGCCAATCGGGCCCTTTGTGGCTGGAGACATTTAGTTTGAGGCTGCAATCAGATTCCCTTCACTAAGAGCTCTGATCAATCATCATGCTTGATGCAATTTTAAATGATTTCATGATTTTTTTTTTGGTTTTAAGGTTTGTTTTTTTTGTTTGTTTTGTCTTTTGTTTTTTGTTTGCATTTTTACAAATTTCCACAAATCCACAATTTAAGTGGCCTGCAGGAACTGTGACATCACAGGTATAGAAAGACAATCCTGACCCAATCTTCAGCACTTACTGTGTGACGCCAAAGTGTCTGATGCACTGAAAATGGACTTTATATTAAAGCTCCATGCATTCCATGTGCAGCAGTCAAACTTATGATATGAAAATATTTGCATATTTATATATTCCAGAATTTTTTAACTAGGGAGAAGGAGTACGTGGGATTTTTAGGAATTTAATGTGGCTGTTATGATTTTTTTTCCCCCCATAAAATCCATGTCAGACACATTATAGACATTATTAAATATTTTTATGAGTGGGACATGTGTGTGGAGAGTGGGGGGAACTTTAAGTGCAGCACAGTGAAAGAGATTTAAATTGTCATCGGCAGCACACACAGACAGGCATCAGTCGTCCCTACATCACCATAAAAGATTAAATCATGGAGCAGGAGGACAGTGAGAAATGGCTCTCTTTATTCTGTCTTAGTAGCTGGATTGACTATTTTTAATAACAAATTTACTACTACTTTTTATTATTATCATTAATGTTACAACTAAGAAGTTAATGGAAGTTTCTTTTCAGTAGTTTTCAGATGTTTTTGAGGTATTCTGATGTGACGAGATGAGGCACCAACAGTGGACCGGGGGTTATTACTGTGAGATCATCGGCCGCTGGGAAGGCTAGTGGTTTGTACTCAGCTGAAACTGAGCGGCTTTGTTCTTGAAAACTGGTTCTCCTTTGAAAGTTTTTCCAAACTCAAGAACCACAAACATGTCCTTAGAAGTAATATTGGGTTTCAATGGGACAAAAAAAATATCCCTCTTAAAATACAAATAGACCAACAGCCTGCGGCTTCACAGCTATACTTAATTAAAACTGGACTGTTCGCTCTCCTGAGGGATTACTCCTCGGAGCAGAGAAATAGTAAACATTGCCGATTTTTGTTCTTATTGGATTATTTGAGTTTGTAGATGCACACATCAATTTGCCACATATCTTTTTTGTTTGAGTCTCTTGATAGCCAAAAGCAATAACAAGAAATAGCAGCTGTAAAATGTTACATCTTTTTGTTTGTTTTGTTTCAAATATGTTCCTTGTACAGTTCTGGACTGTTAGGTTTAAATTTGTTTTTGTATCTGGGGGTACTCAGACATTTGACATGGCTGTGGGGGAGGGGGTATTAAGTAGGCGTACTTTAAATCCTGACGAACATTGAGTGGGATGAAAGAAGTACACGGGTAATGTGACTTCATGCTGACATTAAAAATCATGTATCAAAACCTAAAATGGCCACAGGTGGTGAGTGTCACTGTTTTTTTCAAAGTTGATCATACTTTAACATGAATTTGTTTTGGAAAATATTGTTTTTTTATGGACATATTAAAGAAAGTAGCTAGGTAATTGTTTTAGATTATGTTATTTTTGTCTTTTCTTCAAATTTGTCAGTAATTTATTTTTCCAAAATTTGCCCATATAAGGGCTAGGTTTGTGGAATTAATTATTAAAAAACATCCTATATATATATATGGAGAGAGAGAGAGAGAGAGAGAGAGAGAGAGAGAGAGAGAGAGAGAGAGACTAAAAAGCTGCATTATGGTTTGTTTTTCTGAATAGTATTAGAAGTGGCATCGAGTGGCAAACCAGTTAAAATGACTGGAATAAAAATATAAAGACAGACAGCCAAAACCACCTCCCACACTCCTGAAGTATGCATCTGGCTGCAGGACACAATACATGAATGCTGTACACAAGCAGGTATTTTAATTGGTACAGTGTTCCAGATCAAAACCACTTGGAGCAAAAAGTGATAAAATGTTCAAGGAAAGGATTATTTTAGTCCTTACTGGTGGGCCGATTTCTCGTTCTGAAATGACGAAAGGATCTGAAGATGCCCCTCGATACTGGTCACAATCAAATCATGAGTACACCCACCCCAAAACACGCTGTGTCTTCGTACGCAGGTCTTTTGCACATTTTGCTGACAAGCAGAGATTCCACCCAGAAATCTCTCAGCAGGGTCCGTATCAAAGAGGAAGGACGGGCCTCCCGCAGCGAAGCACACACCTCTTTTGAACCTTCCCGTGCACATGTATACAACGAACACGGTCTGATGTCAAAGTGCTTCATTTTGACTCGCAGTTATTGTTATCGCTGACGTTCGTAATATTTACATGTAACAAATGAAAAAGAAGGCAATCTGAAGGGCATTAGACATCCAGTTCCATAGCTTTGATAATTCTCCAATCTGTTTTATGCTGCTCACCTTGAATCCCCAGTATGCACATTGTATCACATCAGCAGACATATGGCATGTGTTGTTGTCACAGTCAATGTAAATAACACATTTGTTAGTTCTCATGTTAGAGGAGCGTCAATTGGAATTACCAAGTTATGTTTAAATCCTCTGAAAAAGCTTTATTTCCAAAAAAAAAAAGACTCTTTTTTTTTTTTTTTTTTTTACCTGAAACATGAGAATTTAGCTTTTCATGTTCTAATTCATGTTTAAACTATGTAGCGACGTCGACAGATGCATACACTTTGCTTCAAGAGTATCCAACTACCCCACAGATCCTGTTAGGTGAGATTTTCAAGAGTGAAACCAAAAAGGTTTTAGATTTAAAACCCCCGACAGCATCATCACAGGTATTTGCTGATGAGGGAGCTAGCAACACTGCAATGGCTCCCTTTTTACTTTTGTTTAGTGTTCAGTTATTTTTTTCTAGTCTTTTGATAGATTCAGTATGTGGCTGTATGAACATTTATTCCCATGACACCTTTTTCCGACACCCAAGGGGGCCCACTTCTGCTTTCACCCGCCTGAGTGCGGTGTTTCTGTTAGTGCCCCGCATCGTGACCCATGATGTAAGATTTTGTCTTCTGGGAAAATATAACATTTCTTTCATTTTTGACACAAAAAAATTATATGGCTATATCCTGCGGAGTCTTCTGACTTTCAAACCTTGCTTTTGGGCTGGAGCGAGTAACAAATATGTCTTCTTTCATACAAAAGAACAAAAAACCTTTTTCGTAGGGGCGTAACCTCAAACTGCCCACAGATTCACTCCCAAAATGAGGAAGGGATTTTCAGGAAGAACACTACAAAAGAACTGTATCCATCACAGACAATACCGCAAATAATTGATGTCACTGGTCAATGGTCTTTCAAGATGTAAAACTAAAACTTGTGGTCAGGGGTTTCTCAGGTTACTCATTTTTATCTCAATGATGGCACCTTTACCCTGTGAATGAAGATATTGCTGCTCCTCTCGTTAAAACACCGGGTCATAATCTGATGATGTATTCAATATGTAATGACTCTTGGTGGAGGTCAGTTCTCTCCAAGTGCACTAAGAACTGTCAGGATCTTTTTCTTTTTTTTTTTAACCCATGATATTTACCAAAGAATCTCACAGAAAGCCAAAATGATTATACAATTCCACCATATACACCAAAAAAATATAAATGGTTTAATTCACCTTGACGGACGAATGCAGGGCGCAAATCAAACCTTTATTAACCATGCATGCATCGGTTGAATAAGTAACTTGTATGAAAAGACTGAATTAATGAGGAATTGTAAAAGCAGAGCCACAAAAACAGCAACTACAAACACTGCAAACAACAGTTCGAGCCACAGAAATTATGCACGGGAGAGGAGAGCGATTACCACTTTCAGATTATTTGCAGTTTGTGATCAATTACATGATCTGCTTAATATCCGAATGCTAAATTTCATTGCACTCATAAATGGAAATAAAGATTCTAATCACAGGTTTTTCAGAGAAGAGTTTTAAAAGACACTAGAGACGCCTTGTCAGCTTGTTTGATCTCTATAGGGAATGTGTTCCACAGTTTGTGAGCTGTAACAGTAAAAGCCAGGTCACCTTTGATCACTAGTCAAGACCGCATAATCACCAGAACACCATCCGCCAATCTAACAACACCCCGGCACATGGGGGGGAGGGATTAATACGTCCTTGATGTAATTTAGAGCAAGGCCATTTAATGCTTCAAAAGGTGATAAGTTGAATTTTAAAGTTAATGTAACAGGCAGCGAGTGTAACTTGGCAAATGCAGGATTTATATGTTCATATTTCTTAGTGCCAATTAAAATCTGGGCAGTGGTGTTGTGTTGGAGTCGGGCGAAGGGAACTCTGACTGATGCTGGCATCAAGTCTACTGCAGTAGTCAAGTTGGGAGAAAACAAATGCATGTATGACCTTATGTAAATGAGATTGCTCTCAACGTGCATTTATTCAACAAGAATCGTGGGCCACAATAAACAATAAAACTAAATTACTTTCTCTCACAAAAGATTAACCTTTTGCAAATACTATACATTTATTTCTGCTCTGAGGTAGAATGCTAAATATGATTGTTCTGGAACTACAACGACAGGCACAATATCTCCCCCTCTAATTACACTCCCATATCACCCACTGCAGTGGTTCTAAAGTCCTGTACAGCCTGAAACCTTCTGAGTTTGCAATATATTTGTTTGCCTGCTACAAATTAAAGAGGTAATAAACATAAAGAAGGCCTATTATATGAAGACACCAGTGCTGACAGTGTAGTGCAAGCTTGGTTAGTACCGCTAACATTGATGCTCTGTCAGGCGCCACTGGAAACTGAGATAGTTTCAACTTTTGGAGCTCTTCAGCTGAAGCGTTGCATCCACTGATAGCTGCTCCCATGGATGTGGGGCGAGAGCTGTTCAAACATGAAGCATAGTTACATAGTTAAGCCGGTAAGGCAACATTTTGATTGCTAAATGAACTTAATTTTACCAAGGAGGAAATAGACATACTGGGGATGTATCCCAGAAGACCTGCCCGCAGCTCTAATTGGCTTGTACTTGGTGTCTGGTTCAGGCTCTGAGTGAGATCTCACTCCTCACTCCTCAGAAAGTTGATGGGATAAAACTTAAAACTCAGGTTTGTTTTTGATGGTGGATTGTGACAGGATACTGCAGGATTTTTTTTTTTGACGTAACTGTGCATACCCCTATGGCTAAGCAGATCTCCGTTCGGAAATCACAGATCTACTGAATATCCATGCAAATGTCTTAATGTTGACACCGGGTAATACAATTTAAATGTTAGAGTACTACGAGATTCACTTTTTTAAACTAAATATGACCCAAATATTCAAACAAGCCAGAAAATTCAAATAAAATACATCCCACATTGCTTATCAAAGCTTGTGTGCTCGGGGAGATAAATACGACAATGGATGCTTTTCAACACTGAGGGTTGTGCAGCCTTACAGCAGTTCAGTAACTCACTGTCCTTTACTGTGCAAATCAGCTGATGAAACTGCTACTTGGCAATGTTACGGGTAAAAATGTAGTTCCCTCCAGGACGGAGATTCTCCTGTCACCGGCGTTGCTCTCTGTCAGTCTCTCCTGATACCACATGTTCTCAAAAAGGTGCTAACAGCTGTCGCATGGTAGCAAGTTTGCGTAAGCATCCAAGTTTGATTACACTCCGGTAAGAAGGTCATGTGATGCAATGGTTCGTCTGTTAGCAGTTGAACGCATAGAATGATGCATGGACTTGAATAATGACTTGCTGAAACTTGATAAGATTCTAGAATTTAGATTGTGGAAAAAATCGATACGATTTGGGACGTTATCCAGATCTGAAGACATTACACTGCCTTAAAAGAAGCATGTGCTGGAAATAATGCACACATGTAAAACCACATCCCTCATACACAGTTTGAGGATTTCAGGCATATCGATAATTGGTGAAGGATGCATGAGTGATTTCAACCTTTAAACTGTATCAAAATATATGTAACTATGCAGAGGGATGGCAAGAAGAAAACATTCAGAGAGCGTAGTTGTAAAGCTGCAGATCTCCGTTAAAGAGATGAAGTAAACAACATAAAAAAACAAGGATTAGGGGATGTGAGAGAGCCTAATAGTAGTCGATTATAATGGCATTAGTACCTGGTGTGACATGAGTCCACACCGCATGCATGCAGCCTTGAGATGTTTGTGGGATGATGGCAGTGACTCAGGGTTGAATCACACAGGCTGAGCACAGGGCTAAAGATCATTAAGAGCGCTACTCCACTGTGAGGGGAAAAAGACCTCCACTCCAGTAAATCATTTTCCATTAGTTTTGACCTTTGTCAATCAGATCGTTCACTGGCTAGAGCTTATATCCATTAGGTGGTGTTGCTGATCCTTCATTAAAAGCATAAGAGCCCATAATGAGGTATTTTTCCATTAGGTTTCTGTCAAGAGCACTTCAATATTGTTTCAGTGGCCCACCAGCAGTCTTAATGTTATTATGGAAACATTATGATTAAGACATGGGTCACAAGAAGGAATTAATCTCATTATGATATTTATGTTAAAACCATATGAAGATTATTAAAACTGCACATATTACATGCACCATTAGTCACACTGGTGGAGACATATTGACACCCTAATCCAGGTGAAGTAGTTCCTGGCAATTTTCCAGTTTACAGCACTAATACTCAACATTCCTTGAATGGTGTAATTACTTCCAGACCTATGTGTCCACTTTTCATAGAAACGTTGTTTGCTCATTTTGGTACATGTGAAACAAATGGCGTGATTTATTTTGTGAGATTTACAAGCGCTGTCTTTACATGATGACACTAGATATTATGGAAGTTCCACCCTGACAGAAAAAAAAAGGATTCAATGCATCCTTGATAATTAAGGAAAAACATGAGGAAAGAACTCATACTGGTGAAATAAGAAATCTAAGTTGTGAGAGTCAAATCCGAAAGAAGAAATGTTCAAATTATGAGACAAAAAGTCAAAATTGATAAAAAAAACATCCAAATTAAAAGTTGTACTTAAAAGTCATTATTCAATTCAAATATTTCATAGCTTCAACTTTCCCTCAAATTAGGATTTCACTGAAGGGAAATTTTGAATAGCAAAGAGACACATTTTATGCATTCCTGCAGAAATGGACTTCCATAAATCTCTGCTCTCAAGCTTCATACTTAGAGACAGGAGAAGCAGCATCAATCCCTCTTCTCTCTTTCTCTCTTCAGGACATGAAAAGGTAGGTATTTCTTCTAAATGCTGGATTCAGCAATTGTTTGCTCAGAAAAAAAATGGAGAAATCCTGTTTACTGAGTCATAGATCTTTGAAAAAAAAGAGAGAATTAACTCAGCACATCTTGACTGGTAAACCAAAGTAAACACTCTTAACAGTAGCAGTAGATTGCATGGTGTTCCAGAAGCAACATGGTAGTCACATGTACCGACTTCATTTGCCAGACTTTCTCATCCAAGTCAATTTCACAGACTGGTTGAAGTGAGTTTTTTTTTTTTTTCCCTTTGTGTCTTTCAAATTCTATTTCAAAGAGCCGTGGAAGAAAGCAGCGGCCTAAGTGTTGGTCGATCACATTTTCTCATTAGTTTAAGGGTGCCGGAAATGCCTTGTGATTAACACATGAATAATAAATAGGCCTGCTAGCCTCCTTGTGGTGGGAGAATCCCTGTTTAATTCAGGAGGTGCTTTTCCACAGTGAAACTGCCACAGAGACATGACATTGTTGTTCCAGACTTCATAAACAACCAGTCAGGATGTGTTACAGTGGAATGCTACAATGTACCTGACAGCACACAGAAATGTACTGCAGTGTAAAACTACAGGTAAACACCATGGGCTTCATTCAGGAAATGTGTTCAACTTTAACCCTCAATTTACCCTCACAGATGTGAAGCAAAGCCTGATTTGTAACTCCTTGCTTCTGACAACTATTGTGTTCCTCTCGTAACAGGCAATCACTCAGGCTTGCAATGACTTTATACTTATATTTTCAAGCAATATGATGCTTTCCTTTCAGATTAAGTGACACCACTCCTGACACTTTGGTGAGATTATACCTGTATCGGTTACTCGCATCAAAAGCCTCGATGCGATTCCACCTCCAATTTGCAAAGTAATTAAATTTTTGTAATTATTGGAAGTTTCCTCAACGGTATTGGGTGGAGAAAAAAATGTGGATTAATTTACATTCTGCTGCATGCGTCATTGTGCTGCGGGCACAGGTTTACTGAGGGTCAATCAATTTATGAGCTACAAATTACACAGACCACAGATCTTTGACTCATCAAGTCATCGCCATTCAGCGGTGTCTTCCTGATTATCATAGCATTAATGCTACATATGAAGGAGCCAATATAAATAATTCAAAAGGATGTCTACCTTAACAAAAAGGACTTCCTCCTGGACTCCACTGTGTACAACATGTCTTGTTCCCCTTCCTGAGAATTGTCTAGGAGTAATGTCTCCACCTAAAGGAGACCAGAGGTACTGCGGTGTCTGTGTGAGAGGCCTGCGTGACAAAATGCTGAACTGATAGGCAGGCTAATCATATAAACACTCTGAGCAGCATTTTAATCAGAAGCAATTACAGGTCTCTGTCATACTTAATAATACATTAGGTACAAGTGGGTGTTATTAGGCTTGTGAAATTAGTGGAATATAAGGAGATGGCATATGTGTTCAATTAAAATCTAATATCGATACAGTTATTCATCAAACACAAAAGATTAAGAACAGACCAAGACTTTATTTATTCTGAAAATTACATTATATAAGACAAATACATATCCATTATGGTTAATCTTGTACAAAACTTGGGTTTTTAAAGTGGCTTAAAATATAAAGTGATCCAAAAATTGAGGGGTGGGGAGCCGGGTAGAATTACATAAATTCAGACAGTTTTTCTTTCACTTTCTCTTCAATGTTTGCAAAGTATTTCATTTGGGCGAGAAGTGCTTTAGCAGCTTGGAGCTCTCCTGATAAAAAAAAAGAAGAAGAAGAAAAGAGTGCAAAAAGAAGTTCAATCAGTGACTCATTCTGCGACTTAAAGGAAAGCTTCAGAGTAGATTAGACAACAAACAATAGAATGAGTGGGAGGAGTAGAGAAAGTTTCAATCCAAAGTCTGGATATATAATACCTTTACGAAGGGCAGCATCTATCTCCGCCGTCAAGTCTGACAGTTTCTCTGCAAGTGAGGAAAGTTCATACACCCCACACATTAATACATCAGAAAAGAGACCAGAAACTTAAAAGCATCAGAGAGAAATTGCATGATTTGAAGTTGAAAACACTGCAAAGAAAACATTTACATGAAAGACATTTATTGTGTTAGTGTGGTTTGATGTGCATCCAATCCATCGCGTGGAGAAAATTAAATATTGTCCTGATTCGTTTTTCATGTCATTGTGCAGGTACAAGCAGAAAAATCACAAACAATGCACGCTGTTGAACTTGTGCTTGTATAACTGTGCTGAATTAGTGCTTGCCATTCCTGAGCACCCACACAACGCCACAAGGACGTCTCAACAGGACATTCTGTAAGCACCAGGTTGTGTTTCTGATTAGAATTAACTGCTTTTCACGTCACGTGTATAAACACAGTTGTAAGTGCACTGAGGGGCACGCAGGCGAAGGAGAAATTACTGCATCTGTGTGTGTGTGTGTGTGTGCGTGTTTGTATTTATGTGTGTGTTGCGTCTTGCTCTAGCAGTAAATTCACTGTTGCAAAGAGATTTACTTGTCTGAATCCTCTGCTAAATGGCCTGGCAAAGAAGTTGCCATGACAGATCGTAAAGGAAAATATAAGCCTCTGTTTTACACAACTACCAATAAACAAGTGGCATCCATATTAACTCGTGATCAAATCCCTCATGAGACTTTCACTCAATAAACTGAGACATACAGTATTCATTTACCTTTTGTGTTCTGGCCAATCTTACTGGCCTCCTCTGGAGTCTGGGCTTCGTCAAGGGCTTCATTGATCTCCATCAGCTCCATTAGAAACTCCGAGTCAGTGCCGGAGTCAGTGCCATCTTCGATAGTCACCCCCTTCAGCTCAAGCTGCAACGTACACAATAGGACTTCTATTTGTAAGACGGTGCATCTATAAAGTGATCCTCCCCTCACAAAGCTTGTTTTGCCTTTCAAGAACTCACAAGTAAGTATGTTGTGCTCAAAAGGACACCCCCCCCCCACTGATGCATCTCCTTTCTGTGACTCTAGAATGCAGAAAGAGCTAGCCACGTATATTTGGCTTGAATCTTATGGTAACCAATGACAGACAACACCAAAACTAACCAGAATTGGCCAATTATACACCCAAGTGTATCCACTGGTACAATCCATTACCTCTGTATTCAGCCATATGCTCAGTAATCCACAAACACCTGGATTTAATCTAAAAAAACAAACAAACAAAAAACTACAACCATTCTGGCTCGATGCTCATTCACAACTGCTCAAAACAAGAAACGTTATAGTTTGATGGTTTTTGGCTGAAATGAAAGTGAAGAGGAGGTGAATTACACTGAATGATGCACTTCTGGGACAGGTTTGTAGTTGATAGCCATGAGGCACCTTTAGCCTCAAGCTAATTATACGTGGCTGGCTCTTACTACATTCTGAGGAAACAAACCAGCAATGCTGAAGTAAGAAAAAGTCTTTGTGAGCTCCAGACAACTATTTCAGTACTTGAAAGGCAAAATACAATTTTTGGATGAAGTATTGCTTTAAAACAAATGATCATACAGACAGTGTGCAGTTAGGGAAATAAACCATTCATTACAAGTTGGGGAGTACAAACTCACCATATAAAGACCACGACTCAAAGGCTTAAGCAGAGTCTTGTAGGCTTTGTTCACAAGAGCTGACTGATGTTCAGAATACTCCCGTTCTCTCTGCAAAAGAAGATTTTCTTTTAGGTTTCCGTCTAACGATGCCAGGTTTAATCCATATCCATTCATTGGATATGGAAAAACAAATCTGTGTTGTTGTGACTTTTGACTAACACCCTGTGCTTCAGCATTGCAGCACAAAGGGGGGGGGGGTTAACATCTGAGGTGTTTTGCACCTTGCCATTCCAATCTATATCTCCGTCAATTTGTAAAACAGCAAGTCCTTGTGGAGATGCTGAAAATTAGGTGTACGACATCCAGCTACTCTTTTGTTGTCGAGCAAGCTGGGACCCTGAGAGGGAATGCAGGTGTAGTTTTGACACAGCAGATGCGTAGAAACAAGACGGGGAAGAAAATATCTTGGCAGATCTGAGCACATTTTTGCAGCCATCAAGTCTGTCAACTCCTGTGAAAATCAATAATCTCAAGGACTAGCCCACGGGCCCATCGTGCGGAACCATTTCTGTAATAACCAGTGCAATAGGTGGCTGCCTTGTAGCCCTGTATAAGTAATGAGTTTTCAGTATATGCTGAAAACCCCTGAGGCTAGAGGATGTCTAATTAAGAAAAAAAAGGCCAGAGGTGCTGATAAATAAAACAGAGTCAGTACAATATTAGACAGGTTCTGTTGTAGAAACCATTTAAGCTTCCTCTCCTCCCTCACATTCTGCTGAATGACTTAAGCTTTCATTTTATATCACGACAACTTTCTGCATTATGCGTTTCCACCTGAGTGTACACAATAAATGACGCTCTGAGCAACACTCCTCCCCTGCTCCACGTACTCATAATGCCTATTCTTCTGCCATGACATTTCCTTTAATCAGCTAAAGGGGAGGGAAACTGGATAATTTGGACACTTTTGTCAACAGTTTACCATTCTCCTACAAAAACCCATAGGCACATTCAACTTTAAACTCCTCAATACTTTGAGACAAGACATTTTTGTGACATTTTTAAAGCTTCACAAGTCACTGATTTTGATGTAAAAATGTAGGCTGGCTGTCTCCTCAACCTAACGGTGCTTTGGGCTGATTCATCTTGTAGCTCAAACTTTTTTTTTTTTTTTCCAGTGAAAATTCTGAACGCTAGAAAAACAAAGTACACTCGACTGTCAGCGAGAAGTGACAAATAAAGGGTGAAGAGGAAGAAAAGGCCAAATATATTTCCATAACAGCAGTAAGAGAGGGCTCAATCAAAGACGAGTGGATTAACCAATATTAGGCGGATTTCCTCTCCCTAAACCATCACGCTGAGTTTGAGTTTATTTGAAGGATGTCATGCAATAAAAGTTTCTTTGCATTAGAGGTCAGTTAAAGGAACAGAGTTTCTTTTGGAAATGGATCCCCCTTCTCCTCTCTGTATGAAAATAAGGGAGCTGAGACTGGCTGACCGCTAGCTAGCTTAGCACACTAAATGCAAGTGAATGGGACGGTTAGCATACCTCCATCAAATGTCAAATGACATGAGATTTTAATTTAAGAATCAGAAAACATGTCTGGTTCTAGCGATGGATGGCAAATAAGCATATTTCCCAAAAAGGTTTCCTTGATTCTACAGTAGTTGGATTCTTCTTGCATGACCATACCTGACTGTAAGTCCTGTTTTATGACTTCACCATGCACACTTTGCTCTGCTAGTTCCTGACTGTATATCAATAACCATATGTAGATATGTCCGCTTGAGCCATATCCAGTATTTTTTATTTTTACCATATTTGCATTTTATCTTAGTTTATTCTTAAAATTCCTATTCATTGAGAGTTTTATGTGAGCAAACTGTAGTGACATGATTACACCCTGGGATCAGTAAAGTTAGTTCTATTCTATTCATTTGTCAGTTTATGCTAAGTACAGTTTTCACACGATTTATTTTCTACCGCAGTTCATTCATTAAGCAAAATCGATTACACTGGCATATCCACTGTTTATAATAAGCATAAGAATACTTTTTTAATCCCACACAGGGGAGATTTAAATAGTATCAGCAGCATTTACAGAGGGAAGAAGACAGGAAAATATAAATGAAGAGAGAGAAACTATTTATGAAATAAGAAAAGAACAAAAGTAAAATAAAGGAATATTAACATTGATATTGGCCAATTTACATCAAGTATTTATATGAAGTATGAAAAATAGGAATATGTCATTGCACCATTAATTGCACAACTATGCAAGTCTTCGAGTTGATTTGGTCAAGTTTCTGGTCAAATCTAAACTTGGATTTCCAATTTCACCACATAATTTGTCTGGAGAGCAATTTTATTTAATATCATACATCATTCAGGTGAGTAATTAATCTGCATGGATGATGCAACACATGGGAAACTATTGTATTTTCACCCTGCTCCACTTACTTAACCCTGCAGCAAAAAAATTACATCTAGAACTTCTCAGAGGCAAGATAAGAATCCAATCAGCCTCGTCCCCTCTTGATGTCTTTGGACTGTGGGAGGAAGCTGGAGTACCAGAGAGAACCCACACAGGAACAGGGAGAACATGCAGACTCCACACAGAAAGATCCCTGTGCTTGAGCTTGAACCCACAACGTCATTGCTGTGAGGCGACAGTGCTAACCACTGTAGCACCGTGCTGCCCTTCGGAAATGACATAAACCAGGAAAAAAAGCACCTACCGGTACTTGCATTAGAGCAGCTACAACCAGACCACTACTTTTATTGATGATTGATTGAAACAGTTTATAGTTTATCAAAACTGCTACTAATGAATTTGTCAAAAATGTGCTTAATTAACATAATTGTGCAGTTTGTACTCAAAACTATATTTGCAAGGGTTTCAATAGTACCAGAAGTCACATTTGAAATCGTAATATAATGCATTCATTACAACAGATAAGGATATACAGTATTTTAAACATGTCTTCCAAATGACTGTTATCATTCACACACAGAGGAAAAGAGGAGGGATGATTCATGTTGGATGGGTTCTATTTATACTGTGCCTCCTCACCTTGATGGCACTCAAAGAGCTTTACAATGCCTCATTCACACTCACACAATGGAGGCGGAGGCTGCCATCTAAGGTGCCAACCTGCTCAACAGGACCACTGAAAGCTCGGCAGCTTCTTCAAGGACACTTGGACATGGTTGCTGAAGGTGCTGGGAATCAAACCAGTACCTTCTGATTACTAAACTGCCACTCTAGCTGTTGCACCATGATGGCCATTAATAACATCAGTGACCCGAGCCAGTTCCTCTCCTGATCTGTGGTTGGCTCACTAGAATTAATGAAACAGACCTGTATATAGTGTTCATGTAGTTCAAGATGTAGTACTCATGTAGTCCAGCATGCATTACTTGTGTGGTCCTGCATGTAGGAGGCAGTCTTGCATGTAGTACCCAAATAGCAGCTATGTACTACGATGTGTAGTACCCAGGTTGCCCACCATGTTCTACTCATGGAGTCCTGCATGCAGCAGTTGTGTAATCTGACATCTCGTACTCCTGCATGTAGGACTTATCTAGTCCAACATGTAGTACCAATGAAGTCTTGTATGTAGCATTAATGTACTATTTAGTACTTATGTGGTCCTAAATGTACTTAAGCATGTAAAAGTCATGAAGTCCTGTTTATGGTGTGCATGTGGCCCTACATTCAGGACTCATTTAGTCCTGCATATAGTAGTCATGTAATCCAGCATAGAAGTCATTTTGCCCTACAGGAAGTAATTATGTTTCCTGAATGTAATATTCATGTGGTCCTGACTGTAGTCCAACGTGTTCAGATTTGACTTATAAACCACTGCTTACCACAGATCTTTGGCTGAAGTTGTCCGGATGCAGAGACCGTTGGAGCTGTAAGTATCTTTTCTGCAGTTTTTGAGTGTCCAGTGCGAATGTGCAGTCACTGAAGGACACGATACATAGGAATATGATACATTTGCTCACAGACATATTAGATATATAAATTAGCCAAACCATTAAAACCACTATCAGTTTTTGTATATATTATAATGCAAAAGCCCTGGAA
This sequence comes from Aulostomus chinensis, assembly GCF_037954235.1. NCBI lineage: Eukaryota > Metazoa > Chordata > Actinopteri > Syngnathiformes > Aulostomidae > Aulostomus > Aulostomus chinensis. Next base: position 15,624,964 of record NC_141325.1, on the reverse strand, counting down.
TAAATCCCTCTTCATGACAGGGAAGCTGATCTGAAGGGCTTTCATTATAGGTGCTGAACTTTACTGCTGGGCTATTGTACATTACTCAAAACAAAACAATTGTTAGTGGTGTTAATTATTTAGCTGAGTGGTGTTTGTTTATACATCGTAGTAGACACTGGGCAACAGAGAGATACTTACCAATCCATAATCTTGAAGTAGGACGTTCCTTCATCAGAGGGCTGCACTACTTTACATGACAAGCAGAAGAATGCTAGTGTTTTTTCAAGAGGCTCCTTGCAGTTCCAGCAGTTCAGTGCGACTGTGCCAGCACAGAAACTCCTATTTGAATTAATCCGTCTGGCACAACAAATCAGCTCTCGTTCCTTTCCCAGTGTTCCGAGTTTAATGTGGTTAAACCATGTGTCCTCCTTTGGGAAGCTGACGGACATCCAACGTGATGAACAGTTAACAGCCTTAAAACAAGGCTGTCGGTTCGTCAACTGCCAGTTTGGGTGCAGCACTGCCCGAAATGAGCACCCTATCCGCAAAAGGTTCACTGGCATAATTTCTGAATTCAAAATAAACCACTTTGTTCTTTTTGCAATAGCGACATACAACTGCGTTCCTCACATGACATTTCTTACAAAACAGACTCACATTCATGAAGGAGAAGAAGACATCTTCCTCTACGTTTGTTGATAAAAACACAGCGCCACTGCTCGGCCTGGTGGAGAATGGTCTCAAATGTGTATAATGTGTTGTGAAAAACAACAGCTAGCATGATGAGCTGCTAGCAGCTAACTACCACAACTAAGCAAATATACGTTTTACAGTACCGCTGGATTCAGTTACTGCTCACCAAAGGTAGTAAGTTGAACATTCTAGGACTTTGACAAAGGTTGCCAATGTACCACTGTCATATTAATGTCGGTGTTTGCCAGAATGTAACGTTAAGTTAAACTTAAGATGACACAAAGCCGGTGGACAACGTGTAGCTAACGAGCTAACGGGACCCTAGCTTAGTTTGCTAACGGTATTTGTGATAGTAAACGGTCTTGCCAAGTAGTTAATTATTTCTTTATTTATAGCTCTCGTGTCTACATATAATTGTGTAAAACGTGGACGTATGCTTTAATTAATGAACGATGTCAGGTGAAAAATACGTACTTAGTAAGTTCAGAAGCTTGCTTAGATATCAAGTCAATTGACAAAGACATCCCATATTATTGTTACCACTGATTATCTGGAGTCGGTGGTACAGACATATACCGTCAGTACAGTCAAAATAACAGTCGTCTTGATGTATCACAATGCTTAATATGATAAGTATTTAATATAAATGTATTTTTCCCGAGTTACGATTTTTTTAATACGTAAGTTGGATTAGTTAACGCTCATCACGTTGCAAATGAACTTGTAGTGTTGCTTGCGAACCTATGCTATTCACTGCCATGTCAGAAAACAGCTCCAAACATGATTCAGATTACCCACTTTGTGTCTTTCAGATATCATATTCAACTCATGGCAAAGAGTGGGGCAGTGGTCCATGAAGACTCATGGACACACAGAAAGTGGCTTGTCCACCAGTTACAGCATCAGGCATTGGAGCACAGATAACGCTTTCACCTCGGTTAGTATTTTTTATTTACTTGTTCTAAGACAATGGCAAGACACACTTTTGGTGAAGCAGTTATGTGTGCAATAAGTGCTCTGATGTTGAGCCAGTCTAAATATGCTCGTTTGGCCGAGGATCAGACTGGGCGTCCTCCCCTTAACAATTTCCTAACAAAGTACAAGCAGTGATGAATGCCAACTCCCCATTCTTGTGGTGTGTGTGCGTGCATATGTGTGTGTGTGTGTGTGTGTAGGTGTGTGATCTGGGGGGAGGTGGGGGTACAAAAGGTGACGGTTGAGTATTCCAGAGAGACAACTGGTTGGAGACAGCAGCTTCTATAAGGTAAACAGGATCTCCTCCTGAAGGTCAAGGGAGGTGCTTCTCAAGGCCCCCACAGACAATACTCTGGGTATTATTAACGGAAATGGCTAAGAATAGAGAGCCATAGAGCAAGGTGGCTCCTCTGGTGGTTGTGTTGTTTGGGTTAAACAAGCCAAAACGGAACATCATCTTTAGAAGAGTGACTTCTCAAGCTACATGCTGGGTGTGTCTCACACACACAAGGTTACTGGTTTATTTGGAAGGCTTTATCTGGCGCTGATGAACAGCGACAGAGTAGCTGTGGATTCCTCTTCACTGTTTATGTATGAAGCTACTAAATTTTACCATTGGGATGTGTAAGTATAACCCTTTTCAGTTCTATTTTATAGAGCATGTTACTTATCTTTGCACACTAATTGAGATTTATCTGCATTTTTAGTCACGTTATATTTCATGGGAATGAACAACTACTTTGTTGGATCTTATTACCTGTGTGTCAGTTGTAGAGCTGTGATCATATAGATACATAAAAGACAAGGCCCTACTTAAGCAATGCAGAAAAAAGTATGAAGCTGTTTCACAGTATATATTAATAGCGTGTTGTTTTTGAATCATTTGAATATTAAGATTTAAGTTATAAGACACTGTAATGCACTACCAATATTCTTACCAAAAAAAAATCAACATACACCACCAGTCAAAAAGTTGGGCCTACCTTCTCATTCAAAGTTTTTTCTTTATTTATTACTTTCTACATTGTAGATTCATACTGAAGGCATCAAATATATGAAGCAAGATATGTGGAATTATGTAGCAAAGAAAAAAATGTTGCTAAATTTGCAAATGCAACTAAATATGTCCTATATTTTAGATTCCTCAAAGTAGCCACCCTTTTCTTTGATGACAGCGCTGCAAACCCTCAGCCTTCTCTCAATGAACTTCATGATGTCATCACCTGAGATGGTTTTCACTTCGCAGGTTCACCTTGTCAGTGTTCATTTGTGGAATTTCTTGCCTTCTTAATGGGGTTGGGACCATCAGTTGTGTTGTGCAGAAGTCAGGTTGGTACACAGCTGACAGCTCTATTTACAACTGGTAGAATTCATATTCTGGTAAGAACCAATCAGCTGAGCAAAGAGAAACAACAGTCCATCATTACTTTAAGAACTGAGGGTCAGTCAGTCAGCAAAATTGGGAATGTGTCCCCAAGTGCAGTCACAAAAACCATCAAGTGCTACATCGAAACTGGCTCACATGAGGACCTCCCCAGGAAAGGAAGACCAAGACTCTCCTCTGCTGGTGAGGATAAGTTCATCCAATTCATCCATTCTAGTAGCAGACACATCTCTGCATCAACTGTTCAGAGGAGACTCCACCAATCAGGCCTTTATGGTTGAATAGCTGCTAAGAAACCACTACTAAGGAAAAGCAACCAGCAGAAGAGATTTGTTTGGGCCAAGAAAAACAAGGAATGGACATTAAACCAGTAGAAATCTGTGCTTTGGTCTGATGAGTCCAAATTTGAGATCTTTGGTTCCACCCGCCGTGTCTTGGTGTGACACAGAAAAGGTGAACGGATGGTCTCTACTGCATGGTTCCCACCATGAAGCATGGAGGAGGGGTGATGGTGTGGGGGTGCTTTGCTGGTGACAGTGTTGGGGATTTATTCAAAACTGAAGGCACACTGAACCAGCATGGCTCCCACAGCGTCCTGCAGCGACATGTCATCCCATCCGGTTTGCATTTGCACCTCCAGGCTGTGTAAAGGCTATTTGACCAAGAAGGAGAGTGATGGTGTGCTGCACCAGATGACCTGGCCTCTGCTGTCACCTGACCTAAACCCAATCCAGATGGTTTGGGATGAGATGAACTGTAGAATGAAGACAAAAGGGCCAACAAGTGCTTTGTATCTCTGGGAACTCCTTCAAGACTGTTGGAAAACCATTTGTCTTCATGAAGCTCATCAAGAGAATGTCAAGAGTGTGAAAAGCAGTAATCAAAGCAAAGGGTGGCTGTTTTGAAGAATCTAAAATATAAAACATGTTTTGAGTTATTTCACACTTTTTTGTGTACTATATAATTCCAAATGTTTTCACTCATAGTTTTGATGCCTTCAGTGAGAATCTACAATGTGAATAGTAATGAAAAAAATAAAGAAAAAACATTAAATGAGAAGGTGTGTCCAAACTTTTGACTGGTAGTGTACATATATAAACAAGTCAAAAGAGACAAACTAAGCCTGAACATTTAATTGAAATGTGCAATACACTGTAATATCCAAGAAATCCCAGCATGTTCCATCTTTCCAAATTATTCAGTCCTATTGTAAACCAGGTTATTTCTTTGTGCAAGACTCTTCAAAAATTCCAATTTTTCCATGAATGTGTTCTCTATGTTGATATTTACCATGGCCTGTTACAATTGTGGCTATTAAGCAACTGTCACATCAATTTCTTGGTAGCCCATCCAGTGAAGTCCAGCAGGGCATCTTTATTTTATTACTTGGCAGCTATATCAACCATCATGAATATGCCCAAATGTGTGTCCTGGTTTGTTAGCTACATAGTGTTTATTTTATTTGTTAGCTTTGGAGGCAGTAATAGGGTGGTCCTTTTTGTGTGTTGTAACTTCTATTTTTTGTAGAGAAGGTCACCTGATGTTGGTTTATCGCAGACAAGATCCATGTATGCATTTATCAGGAAATATTTTCTGGTGTCTGTCTGTCCGTCTGTGTGTTTTATTGAAGTGACATGCAGTAAGAGATGTTTGAGGTAGTTTAACTATGCTGTTGTCACAAAGTTGAGTCCAGCAGATGCAAATGCACTTTTTACACCAGTGTGTCCAGAAATGTAACAGCCCCCTCACTAGATGAGTACAAACATAACAAATGGTAGCATAACTATGAACAGCATTACCATGTAGTCTTCAAAGATGGGTGAATTTCAAAATATAAAGAATGTTGTCTGATACTGATACATGGATTTCTTCACTATAAAACCAACACTGGATTGGTATCATAAGTTCAGTATTGATTAGGCTTAATCATGTAACGATTCACTATCTCACTGTACTTGACTGTGATTATTTTGTCAAATCTGATTTTTTTTTTTTTTGATGTGTTGTTTTTCTTCAGATAAACCATGATCCCCATCACTGAGCTGCGGTACTTTGTGGACACACAGCCAGCTTACCGCATCCTGAAACCTTGGTGGGACGTATTCACAGACTACATCTCCATTGTTATGCTCATGATTTCTGTGTTCGGGGGAACACTTCAGGTCACCCAGGACAAGATGATCTGCCTGCCCTGCAAATGGGTAGTCAACCAGACCTGCAAGAAGAGCTTAAATTCCACCTCGTCCGCATCTCTCTTCTTGGAGCCCAAAGGGATCCAGTACGATCTGGATCGTCACCAATACAACTACGTGGATGCTGTGTGCTATGAAAATAGATTGCACTGGTTTGCCAAATATTTCCCTTACCTAGTACTACTTCACACCCTTATTTTCCTAGCATGCAGCAACTTTTGGTTCAAGTTCCCTCGGACTAGCTCCAAATTAGAGCACTTTGTATCCATTTTGCTGAAATGTTTTGACTCCCCTTGGACCACCAGAGCACTGTCAGAGACAGTGGTTGAAGAAAGTGATCCAAAACCAATGAAAATGAATGGTTCAATGGAGCACAAGGAGTCTGTTATCAGTGAGGATGTTGAAGCAAGTGTTCCTATGCTTCAAAGGACAAAGACACGCTTTGAGCAGGGCATTGTAGATCGAACAGAAACAGGGGTTTTAGACAAGAAAGAGGGTGAACAAGCAAAAGCTCTGTTTGAAAAAGTGAAGAAATTCCGAATACATGTGGAAGAAGGAGACATTGTGTACAGGCTGTACATTCGTCAGACTATCATCAAGGTCATCAAATTCATTTTGATAATCTGCTATACAGGGTATTATGTACACGATATTAAGTTCAGCGTTGACTGTTCTGTAGATATAGAGAGTCTGACAGGATACAGTGTTTACCGTTGTGCTCATCCGCTGGCTACACTTTTTAAAATCTTGGCCTGTTTTTACATTAGCTTAGTAGTGGTATACGGTTTGATCTGTATGTACACGCTTTGCTGGATGCTTCGACGCTCTCTGAAGAAGTACTCCTTTGAGTCAATACGGGAAGAGAGCAGCTACAGTGACATACCAGATGTTAAGAATGACTTTGCATTTATGTTGCACATGATAGACCAGTATGACCCTCTGTACTCAAAGCGCTTCGCTGTGTTCCTCTCAGAAGTAAGCGAAAATAAGCTAAGGCAGCTCAACCTCAATAATGAGTGGACACTGGACAAGCTCAGGCAGAGGATAACCAAGAACTCTCAGGAGAAGTTGGAGTTGCACCTTTTCATGCTAAGTGGCATTCCGGATACAGTATTTGATCTTATGGAGCTGGAGGTTCTTAAACTGGAGCTTATCCCCGATGTAACCATCCCCCCGATCATCGCTCAGCTGGTCAACCTCCGAGAGATGTGGCTTTACCACACTCCAGCCAAAATAGAAGCTCCAGCATTGGCTTTTTTGCGGGAGAATTTGAAATCTCTACACATCAAGTTCACTGACATTAAAGAGATTCCCTTGTGGATTTACAGTCTGAAGAATCTCAGTGAGCTTCACCTAACAGGGAACCTCAGCGCCGAGAACAACCGTTACATTGTTATTGACGGGCTCCGCGAGCTCAAGAGGCTCAAGGTTCTACGTCTGAAGAGCAATCTCACCAAGCTACCTCAGGTTGTGACTGATGTGGGTATGCACCTCCAGAAGCTTTCCATCAATAATGAAGGCACCAAGCTGATCGTGCTCAACAGCCTGAAGAAGATGGTCAATCTGACAGAACTGGAGCTCATTCGCTGCGATCTTGAACGCATACCTCACTCAATCTTCAGCTTACACAACTTGCAGGAGATTGATCTGAAGGACAACAATCTGAAGACGATTGAGGAGATCATCAGTTTCCAGCACCTTCATAGGCTGGTTTGCCTTAAGCTCTGGTACAACCAGATTGCCTACATTCCCATCCAGATCGGCACACTGACCAACTTGGAGAAACTGTACCTGAACAGAAACAAGATTGAGAAGATTCCCAGCCAGTTGTTTTATTGTCGCAAGCTTCGTTTCCTGGATCTGAGCCATAACAACCTAACCTATATCCCTGCCGACATTGGCTTCCTTCAGAATCTTCAGTACCTGGCAGTAACAGCCAATAGAGTGAGTACCTGGAGCTTAAATTTTTGTAGTTGTGATTCATGCGTAATCTGTGTGGTTTGTTTAAAACACATTTAATGAAATATTTTAAACCTGCAAATCCTAACGTGTCTCCTTTTTGTTCCCCATACTACCTCCCTTATAACAAAGATCGAGAGCCTGCCCAATGAGCTGTTCCAGTGCAAGAAACTTCGCACTTTGAACTTAGGAAACAATTGCCTGCAGTCAGTGCCATCACGCTTTGGGGAGCTGACCGGGCTGACCCAGCTAGAGCTTCGAGGCAACCGTCTGGAGTGTCTACCAGTAGAGCTAGGCGAGTGCCGACAGCTGAAGAGAACTGGCCTCGTGGTGGAAGAGGACCTCTTCAGCACCCTGCCTACAGAGGTTAAGGAACAGTTATGGAAGGCTGACAAAGAACAGGCTTGAGCAGACCTGTAGCTGTGAGTAGAACCAGATACTCACCAACTGGGCCCTGACACAGGAGGAATTCACCTGCTATCACAGATGGTTTGTGGATGCAAGCTTCTGCAGTGTAAGCCTGGGTATCATAGACCAGTGCCAGTCCGGCAGAACCACAATCACTCATGAGCCACTAATTGTTCTCATAGTTCTAAAATTGTCTGGCTGGTTTTCCAGTCTTCAGAAACACCTTATCAGATCTTTCCATTATGACCCAACAATCATGCTTTGTAGCAATAATGAAACAGTGCCATAGTGATCAGCAATGTGTGTTTACATTTAATGCTTTTCAAATATGGTTAAGAACAGGGATGTTTGTTTTGTTCAGTTTGCATTCAATAGCGTGACACTCATTAACATGTTAAAAAAATATATATTGGGACGTGAGAGAGGTGCTTCCAGTCCAATGGGCATGCGTGACAGAGTTTGATCTTGGATGTGGGCCTCAGTACGGCTGCAGCAGTCAGCTTCTTAGCGAGGTTTTCAGAGTGACTAGCACACTGGGCTGCATCTTGTGCTCGGCATGGATGAAGCCACAGCTAGTTGTGTGCCAGCAATCGGGTCAGAGCTAGCTTGCGCTGGCTAACCTGACTTTAATTCACCCTCCTTGTAGCACTTTTGAGTTTAGTCACAGTAGCTCTTGATGACAGCATGTAGTTGGATTCCAGGTACCAAACTTGCTCTTTGAATCCCCCACCATCACCACACTAATTGGCAGCACAGACAGACAGCGCTGGGTGTTTTTTCCTAATGTATTACACCATAGTGCTAGTACTACACTAAGCTGAAGAGAAGCAGCACCAAAAAAAATTGACATTTGACTTTGATGCCTTTCAGGATGAAATGGTTCCGTATCAAGTTTCTCTACATTTTTACCTCAGGCTGCTCACGAGCGACGCCTCGAGCGGAGTGTTTGCAGTTTAAATAATCAACTGACTGCATAACCAGTCAAAAATTCTCCTTGCAGCTAACCCTTGACACCCTAGTAGAGAACTTATTTAAGCATGCACAAATATGTGCCAACCTCGCTTCATGCCAGACTTCAGTAGATTTTGAGCAGTTGTTGTCTAACGCAAAAACTATTATTTTGTTGGCACAAATTCAATAGCAAGGTGACCTGCAGGGTCTCATTTATTATTTTCTCTCTGTAGAGAAAACCCAAACCACCACAATGGCTTGCACCAGTCGTGTAGGTTTGTATTTAACTCCCAGTTATAACATTGAATAGAATTTTATCAATAAATCATGACAGGCAAAAGCAGGTAAGGCTGTCTTTGTTTTTGAGGACAAAATCATTTAAAGGCTCATGTAAACAGCTTATCATATCCTTTATAAGAGAGCATGCAACAGATGTCATTTAACGGGCAGTGAAATGAGACCAAGTTTTATGATTTAGTTTTCAAGCTGGTAGCCATTCAGAAAACTTTCCTGAGAACTGTAAATAGAAGTCAGTAATTTTTTTCTTACGTCATATCCTGCATTGGAATGGGAATTGTTCAGAAATGGTAAATCAGCCATTCCAACAAACTTGATTTCGAAGGCACCTTTTTTCACAAAATTGCAATGCAAGATGCTTCAAACAAAACAACAACACATAAAAGAATACAGCAATACAGTGAAAATATTCAAGGAAAAGTGTAACAGAGGCCCTTGTACATCAGTAGGGTTGATCACAATTAAATGGGTGTTAAGCTAAAAAGGTATGTTTGAAGGTTTCTTTTAAAAGACTGGTATTGGAGGATTTGAATAAGCAAGAGGGAAGCGTACATTGAAAGCACGTCTGACAAATATTCAGCCTCTCGTTCGTGGACTGGAGGGATTTAAACACAAAGAATCTTAATATCATGTTTGGAACTGACAAGAGCGGCAATGCAGAGATCTTACCTTGGTCACTTCATCTGCAGCTCTATTGAATGATCGGTAACTCATCAGAAGTTCATTACCTTCTTACTGCCGTTAATTACAAAAGCATGCATACGTCGTTTAGTATCTACCTGGAAGAGAAATAGTTGAACTTAGGAAACATTTCTTAGGTGATGAAAGGCAGTTTTGGTGACATTGCAGATTGAAAATTCAGTTTGAGGAACATGCTGTTGTCACCTGACGTATAGTGCCAGGGGTTTTAAACTAGTGCCCAGTATTTGCACACATAATTAAACCTCAGTCTTACCTTTGTTTAAATACTGGAAGTGATTTGACATCAGTGACACTGACATTGGCTCTCTTTTTTTTTTTTTTTCCTTTTTCACTTCCCCCTTTGTTTTTAATCAGATTTTTTTTTCGTGGAAGGTTTGCGTCATGCCCACACCTCACCTCTTTGTCATGTTCATGATTTCTGAGTCTGAACACTGTAAAAACCAGGCCTGCATGTGAGACAAAGCAACATAGCCTGAGTCGTTGTCATCTATTCATTTGCTTTTAGGTTTTCAAAATCGACAAAAAACAACTAAGCTAACTCTGTTAGCGCAGCACTGATGTTATAGGATATTTAAGAAGCTTTGACACCGAGTTAATGGCGTTCCATTTTGAAAGATGTTACAGCATGTTGATGGCCTTTCCTATGTACTTGAAATGATCATTTTACAGATATTACAATAAGCACTCGCAGCCACACTTCAGACTGTTTTCTTTCTGCCTGCCAATATGTCTGGTATGTGCAAGTTTCCAGGAGTGTAGACATGAGTTTGATGTCATTGTTTTGCAGCGCCGTCTGATAAACATGCCGGCATTGGTAAAAGGAAATGATACACTCAGGGGCAAACTGTTCCAATGAATTGGGCAATTAGAAAGGGGGTTCTCAGCTTGAGCTGCTTGATGATCCCCAACATTTATGGTGCATGCTTGATTTGAAACTGAAAAGCTTGTGAAAATACGATTCAAAATTACAAAAAGTCTGGGACAATCACTGAGAAGGAGCAGAGTTGTCTCTGGTAGTCTTGGACACGTCTCGTATCGGACAAGAGAATGCAATAAATCCTCATATAGAACCTGTCTGACAGAATGAGATATACATTTTGCTTTTGAGCAAAACCAATTGATATAATTGAATTGATTAACTGGAATTCTGTTCAGTGGATAAACATTACAAATCAACAGTCCATCCTTGTAAACTGGAGAATCTTCTTTTTTTTAAATCAGTGCTGATTGTGAGTTTACTATCCAGTGGGCCAGTAAACCATTAAGCAGCTTAAATCTATCACACGTCCATGCTGCATTCACATTATTGTTTGCAATGACTTGCACCAAAAAAAACCACAGCTTTCTGAGAAAATGCTGTTAGTATTCAGAATGGTGCGATTCTTGTCAGCATTTGACAGAAGTTTATGTCGAAGACAATGCTGTTGATATGAAAATGTCGGTAATTTGTCCTTCAAAGGAAACATTCTGCAAACAGGCTGCTCACGCTCTTTAGACCTAGAGGCTTTTCTGGAATGCTACATTTGTTTGCTGAAGTGAATAAGAAGTATTTCATTTGAATTCCCTAATAGTTGAGTTGTTATTGTTTGTCACCAGTTAATGGAACAAAAAAAAAAGTCAATTTCTCAGTGGCAAAACGGATTAGGGATTAGGAGGTGTGTCTATATTTGAGAGAGACGCGTCTGTCAGGCCAGTTGCCTTAACCACAGTTCTTCACTATGTTTTTGTATTTATGTTCTGTTGTTAATATTTTTGTGGTTGTACTCTCTGTGGGCAGTTTAGTTAGGGTGGTCTGGTGTATCCTGGAGGGAAAAGTCTCGGCAGAGATGGCAAGGTTTCTGTCCCATTTTATGTTCTGCTTCATTTCATCTTCACTTTTTAGCCGAGTGATCATAGTTGACACCGGTAATTTAATTTGGATGACTATGTGAGTGACTGTGATGGCGGAGACGTGCTGGTTTGTTCTGATGTTAGCTGTGCTAACTTGGGTTTTTAACAGGGCCGTGTCAAGCCCCTGTCCCAGTTTCTTATTTTCATCGTAGTGATCTTTTTACCAACGTGAGTGTGTATATATGTATGTATGTAAGATCTCTCCTAGCCCCGCCTCTACAGGTTATGAACCCCCGCCACTTTACTAAGTCGCTCTCAGAAACCGACTGTTTGTGTCTCCCCACCACCTTCACAACAAAGACCCATTTGATGTGTGTGTGTGTGTGTGTGTGGCCAGCTGCTGTGTGTTGGAAATGTCACACCCCCCTAGTTTACCCTCAACATGGACTCATAAAACATGCAGAGGTTGTTACAGGTTCAGTGAAGCCCCTCGTGGTGTTTTAAGGGGCCTCCGATCTGAAAAATGTAAGGTCCTCTAAGTCTGTTATTTTAGAGCAATAAATCACACTATGAGAGATCCAAACTTTTGGACTGTTCTTATTAAATATCAATCATAAAGTTTGACTTAGTCAAATTGTGACAAAATATGATACTATTTATTATCCTTTTTCAAAGTCATCGATGAACTTTCAGGAATGAAACAGACATTTTTCAGGTCAGGTCCTCTCATTGTTGTGATTTATCTCTGGAAAGTGGAGAGAGAAAGATTTAATACTTCTTGCACTCCGGTGACTTCTCTGTACTTGTGTTTTGCTACAGTAAGCAGCCCAGTGCTAAAGATGTGGACCTCTGAGTTCAAGATCGATGCGCAGCTCTGACGCAGCACAACACACAATACCGGTATTGGTGTTTATCTTCAGAAATACTTACATAGCAATATGTAGTACAGGAACTGTGTAGAGAAGCATAGGAATACTGACTGAGTTTAAACTATGTACATTTATTTCAGTACCATAATATCTATGCTATATTGTGCAATATCGCCTTTATTTAAACTATGTTTAAGGGTAGCAGTGATTTAGTTCTAATGTGCATGGGCATTTTTTTATTTTTTTTGTCACATTCAGTTATAAAAACTGGGATTTTGATCCAAGTTGCTTGGTTTTGGGAGGAATGCTTTTGCACTATAGCTCCTTTTCCAGATTTTTTTTTTTTTTTTTTAACGGCAGTAACGTTACACACTTTGATGAATACGTTAAATGAACCAGTATGGAAACTGAATGAGTGCGAGCTATGAGATTAGAAGGTTCTAGTAATTTTCACAATTTCATGTGAAGACACAAAAATATTGGTCCTACGTTCAGTTTCACCTGGAACATCTCAGCAATACGATCAAGACAATCAACTGTTCTAATTAAGAGTGACGGAGGAATCTGTTCAGCATTGCGGCGTGCTCGAATGGTCAGTACATAGCAGTAGATTGTTATCTCCTCAGTATTTTATGTTGTCCAACAGTATTGTGTTTTTTTTATATTTCCTTTTGTTATTTTGATCTCTTATTTGTTTCCATTTGGACAGCTCTTAGTAGTACTACTAAATTTCTCAGGAAAACAAGTACTCCCTTTTTTTTTAGTTGATCGCCTTTTTTTTTTTTTATTACTCCTGGTATATTTTTTTTATTGATAATTTAAACAGTTGTGATAACACTTTTATATGCATTTCTAGACCTTATTTTTCTAGTTTAATGTATGAATATTGAGTGCTGGTTATAATTGTTGGGGTTTTTTTGTGCTTTTAAAGGAACTGCTTGGTTTTTACCTTGATTCTGTGTTTTCATCAATGATCTAAAAAAAATAATTGTCCGTCTCCTTTGTGATTAGCTCAGATTAGGTGTGTGTCGATGTTTGATGCAGTGTGTGTCCGCACGATGGGATTTTCTCCCCCTTTGATGTTCATTTTTATTGTTCCTTGTCTTGGGTACAATTTAAAAAAAAAACAAAAAAAACAAAAACCATTTCCCTCCTCAAATCTAACCACAAGTGATGAACAATTTTGGTCACATGCAGTGTTTCTTTCTTTTTGTTCTTGTTTTTTTTTGTTTGTTTGTTTGTTTTGCCAAATGTTCAAAATTCACCAAATAGGAAATCAACAGCACATCAGTATTGACGTGGATGAAGTGAGTGGGTGTTCAGTTTCAGTATGTGTTAGTCTCATCCTCATTGTACACCCTCCATTAAAGAGAAAAATAAACTTGGTTGATCAAATACATTTGGTTTTGTCTTCCTGCTTTTGGATGTATGTCATGTTCTCTGCTCACTTAGAAAAAGGCCGTCATTCTGTTCAACCCTGACAATTTTTTAGCAGGATGTCAATGTAGAGTTACATGAAGAATAGAAGATTTTAAATCTTCCACAACTGTAGGCCACACCTCCAGCCTGCTACCTCTCAGATTTTGTCATTCCTGAATGTCTCATCAGTGTTCATTTAGACTGACATGAAGGTTTCCAACCAGCCCTTAAAAAGAAACATGACTTTTAGATGACATAAGAGCAAGAGTCATGCTGAATGATGTCAGTGTCGCTCATTCAGCTGAAGCATACATTCTGCTCTTTTATAAAATGGTGCATCTTCTCTTAATAAATGATATGTCAAGGCAAATTATATCAGTTACCAGTGGTGATTTTAAAAAAAACTTACCAAAAGGTTATTTTTGTTTCCAAAGAACTATTTGGTGATCCCTAGAGAGTAATCTTGAAAACTGCAAGTTAAGTGGTAAGTGCCATTCCAAAATATCCCATTTGTGTTAAATTAGACTGACATTAACGTCTCCAACCATCGCTTGAAATACGAATGCATTGAGTTTTAAAGACTCTAAGACTTGCCACTTGACAGCTGATGTGCTTTTTCATGTTCTTGTTTTTTTTTCCAATTTAGGGTAAATATTATTTGCATCTCACATAACAAGGAAGCTAATGGAAAAATTAAGTATCTTGCAATACATGAAAAAGGAAAACATTTGGCAAAAATTATATATATAATAAAATTCTGTCTAGTACAAATATTTAGCTAATTTTGGAGTCTCCAGGTCATATCCAATGGAAGATACTGAAATTATGAAAATAATAACACACTAAAATATGATATATCCAAAACTGGCTATAAATTTTGGACCATAAATTCATATAGACAATGGGAGGCAATAAAATCCATCAAAAGATGTGTGTCCTACATTTACAGTTTAGAACTCAGTGATTAATAGCATTGATTTGCAGAGTCACCTTGTCACTTGACTGCTGATGCCTTTCCAAAACAATAAACTGAGTATTTCCTTACATTTACCAGTCAGGTTTCATGGATGACTTCATTGGAAGACACTGAAAATCTTAGGGATTGGGCAATTTATTACCAGGAGTCAAGAGAATTTTACATACCATTTTGCTCACCCTCCATCATTTTTTCTAGCAACAAAACCTCAAGGTTTTGTTATAGCATTTTAACAGCAAATTGCACTGCCTCTATAATATCTTTTGAATCAGTAAATTGATCTTCTTTGACGGTAGCAAATGTAGCTGTACGGCGACTGTACAATTTGCGGAACCCTTCAGCGTCCGGTAAATGTTTCTTGACGGGCGTAGGAGTCCTACGCCCTCGTTCGCTGACGCACCATTTGAAATGGTAAAGTTTATTCATTGTTACCATATCGTACAGGGGACTGTCATCATTAAATAGGGCATGGGTTATTTATTCATTTTTCTAATGTAATAGATTCACGTAGCTGATCTATTTATCTGTTTGTTCCGTTAGCTTCCGGTTTATTATGCGCTAACTACTGGATGTTTTCCATCGGGGCTAACAGGCTAAGCTAACACGAAGGGACTTTCTTTGACGTGAATCTTCAATGTTTTTTATTCTTCGTCTCCCATTTGTGTAGGCTGTTACCCTTCACACAGACGTAGGAGACTTCAAAATAGAGCTGTTTTGTGAACGAGCACCTAAAACGTGTGAGGTGAGTGCGATTCGTTATGAATGAATTTCGTTGCAGAACTTAAAATATGTTAGCAATTGTGTGTTCCATTATTTTCAAATGTTGTAACTTTAGTTATCAACTTAAAGGGACTTCACCCACTTTATTGTAATGGCTTAACTGTATTCAGGGGAAAATCAATCCATGTATTCATTCAAAATCAATCCCTGCAAATACCCTACAAAAATAATTTGTAAAACAAAAATGACAAAGACGTGTAAAAGCAATAACGTTATGTAGCATAGAAAAGACACTGTTTAGTGAACGAAATAAGAAAAAAGGATAACTCTCTGATGATCTAAGTTATAACAGAAACTTAAAATGTTATAAGTTTAAAATTAGTGTAGCCTAAGAGAGTCTTGAAACACATTTCACCAGAGGATTACAAGATGTAAATGCAGCTTTTCATATCCTAAAAAATGAAATAGATTTCATACAATGACTTGATCAAATAAAAAAGGCAGTGTTCCCTCTGAATAAAAAGCAATTCCACCCTGACCTACTCAATGGTGGGATTAGAAAACTGTCATCAACAGCATCACAGGGCTTGAAGGTATAAACAGCAGCATGCATGTACATTAGTCTGTCCAATATTGAGAAAAGTAATGTGTTTTATTTTTTTCAGAACTTCCTCGCCTTGTGTGCCAGTGGGTTTTACAAAGGATGCATCTTCCACCGTAATATTAAAGGCTTCATGGTTCAGACTGGAGACCCTACAGGTACAATATTGTGGTATTTAATGATGCCAGAAACTACAGAATTCACCCCATCTCACTTCTGCCTTTCCTGTGTTCTGATTAAATCGCTTAGGCACAGGCAAGGGGGGGACAAGTATATGGGGTCGGAAATTTGAAGACGAATTCAGTGAACATTTAAAAGTGAGTGGTGTAAATTTTACACAAGTGATTTAACAGGGTTCTGTGTTTAAACTTTCAACTTTTTCTTTCCCCCAGCATAATGTTAGAGGAGTGGTCTCCATGGCAAACAATGGCCCCAACACCAATGGCTCACAGTTTTTCTTCACTTATGCCAAACAACCGCATCTTGACATGAAGTATACAGTGTTTGGAAAGTATGCAGCTTTTGTTCACACACAAGTGTAAAGTTATATGAAAGAGATGATGCGTTCGATTTTGCTTTGAGAGTATCAGCTCTAATGTCTTTCATCTTTGTGCGTAGAATCATCGACGGCTTGGAAGCTCTGGATGAACTGGAGAAACTGCCTGTAAATGAGAAAAATTTTCGGCCACTGACTGAAACCCGGATTAAAGATGTGACCCTCCATGCAAACCCTTTTGCTGGATAGTGAGCTCAGGCAAAACGACAAAAAGGTCACGGGTTCATTATTTGACACCTTGGTCGAGTCTGAGATCATCCTGGCGTGATCATATCGGTCACGCTCGTGCGATGCTACAAATGTCAAATTGAAAAAGTGATTTATAAGATGTAATTTGTTTTTTTTAATTTAGGTTTTGAATGTCTTTTTGTTATAAAGAAAAAAAAACTAAGGAGTCCAAGTGTTATTACCACCATAACCCATATTCAGCCTTCATTTGTTCAATTCAGTGCTTTCCATTTAAATTCAGTCCAGCAATAAAGCGTCTTATTACAGCATTGCTTCACAGATTGTTTTTTTTTTTTTGTTTTTGTTTGGTAAGCCATGTAAATAATTTGTCAATGTTTTTGTACTAAATAAAACTTTTGTTATAATTTTGTTTTACGTTTCTTCCTTTCTTTCTTTCTTTCTTTTTTACATGATTTTTCTAGAAGTAAATCCCTCAGTTGTAGAAAGAACCCACTGAAGTTGTGGAGTCTAGAAAACCAGCGTCTTGATATATGAAGCCCAGGAATGAAACATTAAAGAAATATTAAATACATGTAGTTCATTCCACTGACAGGAACTTTGACTCATTAAAAGAAAAATAATAATAAATTGAATTTATCTGCTTGTAGTAATTAAGAAAATCTGGCTGGAACAATGAAACTATACTCAATACTATACTCCATGTTGGAAAAAGAGTCTATTACACCCTCATATCCTGCTGAGATGTCACTCATTAAACATTTCTGTTGTATTCAGTATAATTCAAAAAGATTATTATAATGTGGGCAAATATACTGGCAAGATTGGATTTCATAATTCATTTTTAATGAGTGCGAATTGCACAGTAATAATCAAATTGTCAGAGCAGGAAAGTAAATCAGGCCTGCCTACGTCATCACTAGTGGCCCGTGTGTAGACCAGTGTTTTTTGGACTTGCCAGTCCAGACTACACGACTATCAGTCATGGCTTCGGATGATGCTTTTAAAGTGAGTCTCCTTGCATGCCTCGTTTGATTCTCGCGTTACACTGGAAGGAAATGACCGGCAGGATCATTTGTTAAAGACAATGTGGATGTTTCATTTGGTGGCTGTAGGTTTCTGCCCTGAAGGGGAAAGTGACCCTGATTACGGGTGCTAGCTCCGGGATCGGGGCAGGTACGAGCGTCCTGTTCGCTAAACTTGGAGCCCTGCTGGCTCTCAACGGCCGAGACGTGGACAACCTGGAGAAAGTAGCCCAGCAGTGTCGAGAGAGCGGGGCTGCAGAGGTACGAAGGGCTCTGAGAAGCCTGGCTGTAGCCGGGCTGGTGGGAGGAATGTGGGAGAGTGTGCCTGCTGTTGGTCTGAAACAGATGGACGGAGAGGAAACAGCGTTGTGGTCGCGACCCGTTCTCTCAGTTTAGTTCGTTTGTTGTGATGTAATACACTGTTGTTCCCTCAGCGTATTTATTTCAGGGTCGCAAGGTCTAACTTTCTTTCTTCATTTAATTTTTAGATATATTTGAGTTATTTCAGACCTATAAAAATGTATTTAACACAGCCCAGTTTGAAATTATTATGAACGTTAAAGTTTGGACAGGGTTGCTCGTTTGGAATGAATTCAAAGAAAACTCCAGTTGGTTCGGTCAAAGTTGACTTCATATTGTCACAATAATGTACATTCGAGTCAAAACTTTCACAATATTTGTTGGAGATATAAAACTGCCTTTTATTTTCACTTACACGTCCAAGCTCATCGGTCATTTTAGGCCACTCCTATAATGAAGTAGAATTCTTATAGTTTATCATTGTCTTATATCTTCCTATGGTCGAGCGATCAGATGAATTTTTAAAATAATCCTGAGTGGTAAATATATGTCTGACATGTGCAGCCCTTGCTGGTCCCTGGAGACTTGACGGACGAGGACAAAGTAAAGACGACTGTGGACCAGATCGTCAGCCACTTTGGCCGACTGGATGTCCTGGTGAACAGCGCCGGTATCCTGGCCATGGGCAGCATCGAGACCGCAGACCTGGCCCAGTACGACCGGGTCATGAACATCAATGTGAGGTTGGTGTCCGAATAATGTAGACTTGACTGCTGCCGGGAGTCCGAAGAGATTTTCTGGAATACAGTTTCAGATATGAAGAAGATAACAAAACAAACAAACAAAAAAAAAACAACCAACACACTTAAGTTGACGTTACATGCGGACTGAATGAAATCCTTTATTTCTACCAAAACTAAAATTATTCATTTTTTTACTTTTCGATTCCAACATATTCTTGTTACGTCTGTAGCATCAATGAGCGCTTAAGCGGATGGACTGCATAGTAGCCCAGTATGCTAGCTAAAGCGTTTTTGCAGTCATAAGCCTGGTTTTCATCTCAATTTGAAGCAAATCTTTTGAAAGTTTGCACAAAAAAATAAAGAAGTAAAAAATAAGGTACGTTTCCATCAAGTGGTTTGAGTGGATAAACTACACCCATTTTGCCAGAAGGTGGCGGTACAGGCAACGCACCTCAACATGGCTGTAAACAACTATCGAAGAAGTGGAAGTTACACACTGGGAAAACACCCAATTAGTTTCCCTGGCAATGTTCGAATTTTTATTTTTATTTTTTTCCACGTATGGAACCAAGCAGTATTTTGGTCTCCTCTTCAGTCCGCATGTATCTGTTGTCGTTAGCAGCCATGTTGTCATGTGTTTTGGGGAAACCAGAAAGACGCCGTCAGCACAAACAGTCACAACAGTCAAAACTTACTTGACAAATGTTTTCGACTCCTTGTTTCACACTCTGTTCTGGTGTTGTCACGATACTGGATTTCACACTTCGATACGATATTTTGAAAAATATTGATATTCAATTCGATTTTCGATACTACGCAACCGCGCAAAAACGTTTTTTTAATTTAAAGAAAAATGAAGAACTTTATTCTCCAGGTAGAGAACTTTTTCAAGTTATTCTTTACACATTAACAGCATGCAAAGAAGTTTTAATATATGTAACCTACCGTCCATGAGCTTTAGCTACCGCTCGCTAACAAGACGACACGTTACAGTAAACACTGATAGATGTGATAACTCTAGGGAAAACATACTTCAAGTTCTACTGTTACCAACCTCTATACCTCTAAATCTACACAGGTCCGGTGTCTGTCTTACAGGTGCTTTGCTACATTCGTCGTGTCCACTCCTTTTGTCGGCACAGTTCTGTTGCATCTCTTGCACATCGGCTTGCTGCTCTCCTTTGGCTTTCCTTGTTCATCTGACTCAAATCCAAAGAACCTCCAAACAGCAGTGTGTGTGTGTGTGTGTGTGTGTGTTGGCAGCGGCGCATGTGTAAACTAAGGAGGCAGGTATCGATACTATGGAAAAGTCATTAAGTGCCGTTTTATTTTTCAAAATCGATATTTAATCGATAAATCGATAGTTTTGACAACCCTACTCAGGTTTATAGAGGTCAAAACCACCTCGGGTGAGAGCAAAAACATTTTTGCAAATAAGAGGATTTTTTTTTCTTCTTTTTAATATTGTAGTTTCCATCTCTCTTTTCTTTTCTGATGAAGTATTTCAAAATCTGCATTAAAAACAGGATGCCGGAACCCCAGCGATCGTATTCTGGGAAAATATTGAAAAGAATGATTGACCTGCGGTGCTTATCAGTGATTGTGATCGAAAGACATTGGTTAGCAAGGCCCCAGGTTGTGAAACACCAGCATTTTCTTTTGCAGTTAAAAAAAAAACAAACAGTTGAAACTGTCAAAATATTTCTTGACATTGTTGTAAGAGAAATTTCTATCTTTACCTGTAAGAAGAGAAGTGTATGAAGTCACTGGAATGTTAGTTATAGCATTTACTGTCACTGCCCAGCGATGCATTTGTTGGACTCACTTGGACATGAGTGCAGGTGAGTGAACATCAGGCTACGTCGTTATGAATCCACTTCATGAAGACTGAATGTGTTGGTGAAATGTGCAGAATCCAGCACTGATTTTCGGATGGAATTGTTCAACCGCGTGAAAGCAGAATTCTAATGGCTCTCTCCTCGACGACAGGTCCGTCTACCACCTGACTCAGCTCTGCGTGCCCCACCTGATCAAGACCAAAGGCTCCATCGTCAATGTTTCCAGCGTCAACGGACAGAGATCGGTGCGATATTACGGATCCACTCATTATTTTGTAAGAGCCTTCCACAAACGGGAGCTTAATTCACATCAGTCTTCACTCGCCATAGTTCCCTGGAGTCCTGCCCTACTGTATGTCCAAGGCTGCAATTGACCAGTTCACAAAGTGCATAGCGCTGGGTGAGTCAGCACTTTTCCCTATGTTCATCATTTCTGAAAGAAAAATACACGAAAGCACAAGAAATGCTCTGGTTTGTCATTTCAGAACTAGCACCGAAGCAAGTCAGAGTGAACTCGGTCTGGTAACGAAACATTTACCTGTTTTAATTTTCTTCAGCGATTAACCTACGGAACAGGAACATTTTATAGATTTTCTTTTTTTTTTTGCTACTTAGCCCTGGCGTGATCATCACCGACGTCCACAAGCGAGCAGGACTGGATGAGGATCAGTATACCCAGGTAGGTCATCACTAGAAGTCCCGCAGTGCTGGATGGAACGTGGCGGAATAATCCACTCTGAGGCTGCCGACAGATGTGAGCCCAGCTGAAGGAACTTGCAAGCTGGGTTGTCGACGCGCGGTTCTACGTTCCTGTTTCAAATTCTCATCAGCAGCATATCATCGCTGCACAATCAATCAAACAGAAATGACCACACCAGCCTTTAAACTTACACAACCACTCAAAACAACTAGTATTTTCCGGGATGCTGCGTAAATGTTGCAGAAATTGCTTTGTTCTTTGTAAGATGTTTTTTTTTTTTGTCATTGCTATTTCTTATTTGAAGTGGTTGTAATTCAAATGTTAAATCAACATGTCTACCGTATGTCTTCATTTAAAAAAAAGCTGCCCTATTTTCCATTTTATAGGTCAGCTGTTGCGCAACTTGTTTATTATTTAAACTTCATTTATGAAGATGAAGTACATTTCATACAGTTGGTGTGAGAACAGACCAAAACACAACTAAAGGTGCGTCCACAAATAAATGAATATTTGTTTCTCCACCAGTTTCTCTCGAGGTGTAAGCAGACACACGCCCTCGGTCGACCGGGTGAGGTGGACGAGGTGGCCCGCAGCATCGCCTTTCTGGCATCGGACGCTGCCAGCTTCATTACTGGAGTCAACCTACCGATTGATGGGGGCCGCCACGCCATGTGCCCCCGATAAGACAATGATTGTGCACGAAGAGGGGGCTGTAAACACAAGCTCTTTTCAAAGTACAAGTCTATTACCTTTGACAGAGCTATGATAACACTTCCTGCTCACTACCTTGAATAATGCTAAGCTAACGAGTGCTCAGCTGTTCTCATGTGGGTCTTAACTCCCTAATGCAGCACAGAGGAGAGAAGAGAATTTATCATCTTGTCTGGCTCTCAGGAGATTGCAAATACACGTCTTTCCCCAAAAGTTGGTGTGTTCCTTTTAGACGGGATTTAAAAATGTTCATATAATTAAATGTGTGCTAAAAGCAACTTATTCGGAATCTTAAAATAATCCACCGCAGTGAATAAAGCATAATTAAAAACAAGTACAACTGCACTCATACAAAGAATACTGAAAGCATTAAAAGCGCTACATTGAAAATATAATTTAATGAGTAGGTTTGGCCCGCGTGTACATATTTTATAATATTCCCTTTAAAGTAAAGAACAGACAGCTTGACTGAGAACTGGCAAGAGTTTTATCATGAGTGTCAACGGTTGCAGCACCAGGTTTCACCTCCCAGTAATTACAGATTGTAGCAGGTAACGTCTTGTTTGACGTGAGATGGGAGGTGCAGTACGAGGTAGTATCTTGACACACTTTTCTCAGTTCACACTGTGGAAACCGCACAGCAGTTGTTTGAAGATAAACATGGAGTCTCAGGACTGGACAGGTACTCAAGGCTCAAAAAAAAAAAAAAAAAGACTTACCTGCACCTGAAGGCGTACTGGATACCTGAATGAGTGATATACTGTAAGGGCTGCGACACAATAACTATTGCACTTTATATTACAATATACAGTACATATACATGTATAAATAAAACATTAAAACTGTAGTTATTGCATTTGTAAGTGTAACTATTCCTTATTTCTGTACACATCACCTCTATAAAATGATTTATGGTTTTTGCAAAACTCGACCGTGCAGGGAATATGATACAACATGGTCAGAAGAGATGACACAAATGACATATTACTTCCTTCCGTTCAGGAAATTCAGATCTTGTATCACACAAGTCTCTGAGGGGTGGGGGGTGGGTGGGGGGGGGAGCTTATTTATATATCCATAGGCTGATTAGTGCCACAAGTCTTTTCTCTGCATTTTCGATGGGCCATCCCTCTGCGGCACCCGCTCCTGTAGCTGCAGTCCAAGCATATTTTGTGGAGAGAAAATAAGCGTCTCTGCTGATGAGGGAGTCGCCAAAGCACCAGTCTCCCCTGTCCTTTATCTTCCTTGCAGTTACTCCTTTGAGGAGCACCGCACACGCACGCACGCACGCACACACATACGTTCACACACGCAGCCCTACAAGAAGCACACCAATCCAACCTCAAGGTGATAATGTGAACCAGCTTCTGTACTCGGTAGGTTGGACACATCCACGATGGGGAGTAGGTTTGGATCCTGGGTCTGAAAGATGAATTGGGTTTGATGCCAGCGGCCATCTTTGATCTGAAAGTCAAGTTTGAATAGGACCACACAATATCAATGTATATCAAAGGGTACAAATGGCAAAACCTGGACACATAAAAAAATAAAATAAATACTAGCTGGATTTGATCATTTGGAGGAGGCAAAATCATCTCATCCGCATTACCGTTTAACATAGTAATGTGATATATCAATGCAAATGCAAAAATGTTTTTCAAGGATACATGCAACACTCCAGGAAGTTACAAGCCAAGAAGCAGTTGCAGCGTGTAACTATGCTCAAAACTATGACTAACAACAATGACCAATAATTCCTTACTTATTATTGCTGCCTGGTCTTATTTTGAATCTTAATGCAGAGTTAATTACCCCATCGACCTGATTTTTATACCACACAAAAAGATTAAACTCTTCATTTTTTTTTACATAGTTTTATTATATAACACCGGTGTGCGTACCCAGCAGTCATCTCTGGGTATGAGCGGCTCCAGGAGATCTCCAGCCTGAATCTTGTCCCCTGTCCAGGTCTTGAAGCTCACAGCTTGGTTGGATGGCTGTAAGGAGGGTCCGGCTGCCCACACGGGTGTGTTGAGACAGTGAATGGTGATGTGCTGCACAGCCTCGGTGCTCAGAAGGTGGATGAAGTTCATCTGGATACGACCCACTCCTATCTCCAACTGTAAAGAAAGAGGAGTTTGTTTGTTTGTTTGTTTTATCTCATTCTGTTCATAGATTGAGTTCAATCCCCAGCTCCATCTGTCAATCTAGTGAACCGTGTGTGTGTGTGTGTGTGTGTGTGTGTGTGTGTGTGTGTATAAACAGTACAACACTTAAGATATAAGTGCAACATAAATGCAAGCTATTTACAAGCCACACTCGTGCGCTTACTAGTCACAAGTGTGTCATTTAGAACCAAGTCGCCATGGTTCCCATTTCATTACTGCAGTCATATTACATTTGGAACACATGATTGTTCCCTAAATTATAGATCAGTAAGGAAAAAACAAATCAATCATGCCTTCTCATATGCACTTTTACAGCAGAGATACATACATATACATGTATTGTGTGTGTGCTATAATAATTTTAGCGGTAGAGCTTGAACGTCTCCTCCTCATTGACTGTGTTGAAGTGTCCTTGAGCAAGCGACTGAAGACCCTAACTTGTCCACCATCATTGAGTGTGTGTGAGGCAACAATGTAAAAGCTTTGAGTGTTGCTTGAGTATAATATCCATTCCATCTTTTAAAAAAAACAAACGTTTTACCTATACAGATGCGTGCACATGCACACACACACACACACACACACACACACACACAACGTGATCACAGCCTGTACTTTTACAGTATATCCTTTCTGGATTTTTTCTCCTGTTATTGTATTTTCTGCAGGCTGCATTTGTGCTACATTAAGGTATTGTATGGAGCATTTAAACAATATGTTTGGGTTTCTTTTTCCTCAATTAGTCGAAGCAAATGGTTCATATCAAAGCAATCCTAACCTTGGACACTGTGACGGGTTTCAGGCAAGTCTGTCCTCCACCAGTGAAGTTACACGTCACCTCAATAGTGTCGGTGGAACAGCCCAGATTTGGATCAATCCAGTAAGTGCCTGCCACAGGACAGAATAAGACTACAGTGAGTGTGGTTGCAAACATGATGCAGCAGTGTCGCTGTGTGTTTTGATATTGCGTCCTCACCATCATGCATCCTTTGCTCACAGTTGTAAAGGTCTCGGCAGATTCTGGCGGGGTTATCGCGGGTTCCCAGCGGGTTCTTAAGACTCCTGATCAGAGTGCTGAGATACTGCAAGGTCTTAAATATCTCTGTGCCCTGATCCAAGATGGGAAGGTCCATACTCTGATAACTCAGCTGTAATCATAATAAGTTTAGTTGTTGATAAATCTATCAATACCTTTAGATTGTATCCAGTTCATACAACTTCACTCATACTGATGATCGCCGTTAAGACCCCCACAATCTCACCTCTGGCCTCAATGCAGCATGTGAATCGACAATGACTTGAAAAGCAGCACCAATAGCCTCATTTTTCTACCATAAAATTAAGGAAAGGGATAAGCGACCATCACCAAACTCATGTCCATGTTGCAGTTTGTAATATAACGTCATCATCATTACTAAGTCACTGAATTTAAAGTAAAAATAAATATACTTACAAATGAAATGGAAGAACTGGGTAGACCCTGGAAATGAAAAGTGACAAAAACAACATTATTAGCATCTTGTCCTGTGTAAAAATGTTTCTAATCAACACTTTTTGCTATGTTATTTTCATCCAACATGTAGATGCAAACAATCACAAATGCAACGGAATGAAGCATGAAAACACTTGTGACATCGAAGATGGATGAAAACTTCTTTATATAGATTAATACTGATGAAATCAGGTATGTTTTAAATTGAAACGGTATTTGTAAACTAGAGCAATCAGAGTCTACAGCCCATCAGAAAGGCTAATTTAAGAAAGGTTGTAATTTGCTTTCTTTAAAGCTACAGTGTGGCGCTTTTGTCTCCATCTACTGGCAGTGGGAGGTATTGAAAGTAACTGTTGACATGTTGCGGCCTACAATTCTACAATTTCATTTAGCAGACGCTTTTGTCCAAAGCGACGTACAACACAAGCAAGAATTTAGACTTAATTAAGGAAAAGTCCATAGGAAGCGCAAAAGTGCTTCAGTTGTGATTTGGTCACAGGTACTGCCATCTAGTGGCAGAAGAAGTGTCGCCTCCCCCCCCCCCCCTTTTTTTTTTTGACAGACATACAACATCACACGACACAGTTAGTGCTACATATCACTAAGTGCTGGGTCTTGGACCCTCTGACTTATTCTACCCCACAGGACAAAGAGGAGAAGAGTCAGGTTAAGTGCCTAGGTGCTCTCTGAACAATTGAGTCTTCAATTGTCTCTTAAAAGTAGAAAGGGACTCAGCAGAACGCACAGAGTTGGGTAGTTCGTTCCACCATTTGGGAACAACAGAAGAGAAGGTCTAACTTACTCAGCCAAAATTGAGCGATATTTAACTGCCTGTATGTGATTTCATCGTATGTTTAAATGTCGAAACTGTTGCTGCTGCTGCTGCAGAATATAAAAAAAAAACCAACATAAAAATTACCTGATGTGATGAACATTGTGTGACCCTGTTTGCAATGGCTTGAATATGAGAAACCTTCATTTATAAAAATGCTGCTCTGTAGCTTTAAATTCACAATGGGCCTGGTAGTCTGTGTGTAATCCCAGTCAGGCAAACAATCTCCACTGGCAACCGTATAGATAGATAGCGTATAGATGAAGTAAAGATATAAAATGAGCAACTTACTGGAGGTCCAGGTGGACCAAGAGGACCTGGAGAGCCCTGAAAAAATTGCATTGACACATTAGACTGATATTTATAAATTGACCTTTATAGAGGATGATTAAGTAGTTAATTTATTCTGCTAGTACTGAGCACACCACAGGTCCAAGTAGAGAATAATGATTAAGCTGCAGAGGTGGATAATTACTCACCCTTGGTCCTTGTAACCCCTGTTGGGGATAAAAGGAAAAAAAAAAGATTTAGTATTCGGAAATGAACAATCCCACACTAACAGTACGGATGGAACGCTATACTTGTGCTGGCCTGCTGAATTTCTATTCCACTCCTTACTTCTTATTAAATCTTATTCACAAAGAAAATCCTGTTTTCATACGCAAACTTTTATATGAAGATTTGTGTAGCAAGCTTGTGAATTACACCTGAGTATATGAGCACTCTTCAAACCTTTTAAGATGCTTGAGATGAGCATGTAACCATCATTTATCACTCTTACATGAATTCTGCAGAAGCTAAGTGTCGCTGTGAGTGTTACAACAAATAGTGGAGTACAATAGGAAATGGAAAGAGCTGAGGGAAAAGGAGGCCAGCTGGTGCACTGTCTCCATACTAAGTGTTTTCTACTGTGTTCACAGTAGAGAGAGGAAAAGGATTCATCACAACTGTGTCACGCACCGTCTCCCCCCGACTTCCTTTGTCACCCTGGGGTCCCTTATGGAGAGAAAGGAGACAGAGGATCACTCCATAACTGCCCCAAAAGCAGAGAGACGTCATATAAACTTGGCAGATAGGATGAGATATGAGGTACATACAGGATGCCCGCTGGGGCCAATGATGCCAACAGGGCCCAGAGCCCCCTCCATACCCTGGAAAGCAGAGGCGTGTTAGTGATGGAGGACACACATGATGGAGCAGCTGAAGAAGCGCTGCTTATTTTTCATGGGAAATGTGAAGTTTGGGAGAGTTTAGTGGCCTGGCACTGACTGAAATATGGCGCCATGTGACTTGTCCATTAATCTTCATCTTACCATCAAACCACGTGGTCCTTTTGGTCCCTGTATCCCTGCAGGGCCAATGTCTCCTGGGGGTCCCTGGAAAGAAACACAAATTTTGTATTTATTATGGAAGTTTAGTTTTAAGATTGAAGTTAAGTAATAAATTACATATTTGACAAATTACATATTATTTTAATCTGACAGATGATTCTGGTGTTTGTAAAGTGGCAGCTCGAGTTGAATGATGACCAGTGGAGATATGCCTCAAACTGTAATTCCACTAATGGCCACTAGGTGATGGATTCTTGAAAAAACTGAAAATGTCATGCACAAATTTGTTCTTACACACCACAGGATTTTTTTTAACCCTCAATTTAGTCTTTATCTTTTAGCAAAACTTGATGGCTATTTGTTAAGCCTGCTGATAGACCTGTGAACCCATGTCTGTGGGATAGGAACAAGTCTACAGATGATTATGGACTCACTCAAGCTCCATCGTACTACAACTGAGCTACGCTGTGTTGGCGTCCAGTGCAACCTGAACTACTGTCTATTTGGGGTGCCAGTATAACACCACGCCATTTGTCAATCATCAGAAAAATCGTAAAGGTCTTTGACCGACCTTACACTGACCCAAGCAGACATGCAAATTATTACTATTATGATCTTTTTGTAAAATTAAAGTCTTTGTAAGCCAGGGTGATCAGACTGACAGGAAGTACAAAGCAGATGTAAGGAGCAAGGAGTTACAAATGACCACCAGGCTTTGCTTCCTGTCTGTAAGACTAAACTGAGGGTTAAAAAAGTCCTAGAGAGACCACTTCATGATTGAGGCTCACTATGTCTCAATTTCACACTACATTAATACTGGAACAGTGTGTGGGCTTTATGCATAGTGTGATTTTCGCAGTTCAAATGTAAATGGGCAGCATTTGTAAACTTGCCTCTCTGTTTTAGTTTGACATTCACACCCACTTTCATCCACTGATGGTGGAGGCTGCAGTGTAATATGCAAACCAGCGAGAGAATATTAACCTTCTAATTCCCAGATAACCTCATTCTCAATACAGTCTACATCATTACCATGTTGGGTTGCTTTTTCTGTTAATGCTATAACTGATATTTACATCTTAAATACCTCATATAGGCCTGGCTGGATTTAAGAGCAACTAGTAAATCCGGCTCTCTCTCCACAGCTGGCTATTGTATATGATGCAGCAGCAGTGCAAGTAAATCAGACTAAAAGGATATATAGCAGATGTCATCACAGGGCATGTTACTATAAGTCCTAAAAGCTTTCCAGACAATACATTGTACAGAGACACTTCAATATGAATATAAATACAATATAAATGTAACTGAGATACCTTAAAAGTTGAGTCTGATTTGGGGTTATTCTGTCATTGTAAGTCTGGTCTAAGACGCAGGGATGGGATTCTGTCTGGAAAACGAATTCTGTACGATTGACCTGAATGTGAATGGACCTCGATGGGGTCTTACCTTTGGTCCAAAGAGACCCAACACCCCTGGAAATCCTGTTTCACCAGTATCCCCCTGAAAGAAAGTGAGAAGGGAAGCACAGACGTCTTATAAACTGCATCATTAAGGACGCAGCAGTGTAGATGAAGTTTAATTACAAAAATCACAGCTCACTGGTTGTCCTTTGGAACCCTGGTCTCCTTGTTTCCCCAGTAATCCCATCCCACCGAGGAAGCCTCTCTTTCCTGCGGGACCACTTTGGCCTGGGAGCCCCCTTTCACCCTAGAAGAGACACAAAAACCTGAAAATGTATGCCAATCTTGTTCTCATCCCACTCAACAACGGACACCCAGGTGATCCAGTTGAGGCTGACACTGCAGTGACACGCTCATGATCCCTCACTGGCTTCTCACCAGCAAACCCTGCCAAATTCATTCATGGGTGGTGGGGGAGAGGTGTGTGTGTGTGTGTGTGTGTGTGTGTGTGTGTGTGTGTGTGTGTGTGTGTGTGTGTGTGTGTGTGTGTGTGTGTGTGTGTGTGTGTGCGTGTGTGTGTGTGGTGGGGGGGCGCCTACTGTCTGGAACTGAAGTTTTTCAAAGATTTAAAAGTTGAGTGTCACAAAAGAAAACTCCAAAAATCCTCCCTGTTACACTTATGAACATTTTTATAGTACTGAGGTGGTTGTGAGGACCATTGTGTCAGCTCATTGCAACAGCGGCTTGTGAAAACTGCTGCTGCGAGGTCTGTTGAGAGATCCTGTAAAGACTCAATGCAGAGTTTGGCCTTTGAGATCAGAAAATGCTTGATATATTAAGGTAGAATTATGGTACCAGAGGACGCAGCTCTGAAAATTAGTCAAAGTTTTCACTTAATATTGATGTTTGCTTGATGGACAGCAACTGGTACCAGCAGGCCGGCAGGAGACAAAGCAGATGAACTTGTGCAAACAATGTGTTCGTAGCAGCGGTATGGAGTCTAACAATTTGAAACCAAAATAGGCAGGTTTTTTTTTTTTAATGTAGGTAAAACTACAAAAAATAGACAATTTACTAATTTCCTATTGCCAGTGTTTGAGTTTGTCTTTCTGTTTTTTCCCTGGTATGTCACATTGTGTGGCTCTTCCGCCATGAGCCTGTGTGGTGGCTAGCAGCTACTTAGCATAACATTAGCATTACTGGGCAGTGCCTTGAGTAGCAGTAGATAAAATAAGGGATGGCTGGCTTTAATCTTTTAACAGCGATGGTGAAAGGTGATGAGTGTGTTTACGGTGTTTGTTGGCATGATGTTGAAATGAGCGTGTCTGCCACTCAGGTGTCGCGATCGCATCACGGGGCCCTTTTAGGTGTGACCAATAAATGTATGTAGTGTTGTAACGGTATGGGATTTTCCCAGTTCGTTAATTGAATTGAAATTCCCAGAATAAATAGTGAAAGTAGATGCCAAAAGTAGATTCACAATTCTAACAACAATACATTCTATAAATCCATACAAGTACACAATCTATATGATGTTTGTGTATTCCA
This sequence comes from Aulostomus chinensis, assembly GCF_037954235.1. NCBI lineage: Eukaryota > Metazoa > Chordata > Actinopteri > Syngnathiformes > Aulostomidae > Aulostomus > Aulostomus chinensis. Next base: position 15,594,173 of record NC_141325.1, on the reverse strand, counting down.
GTGCTTGGGGGTGTTTGGTCATGTGGAGTCATTTGACTTATAAATGTCATGTTCAAGGAGTGTATGTTCCAGCTGTGCAGCTTCAAATTTCAAAGTATAAAATCTTTATCATGTTTTCTGTGGAAAAAAAACCTTCCTCTTTAAAGTAACTAATGGGTTCAGATGAATGTAATGGAGTAAAAAAGTGGAATATGTCCTTTTAAAGGTAGTGGAATGAAGGGAAAATATCTCCAAAAATATAAAAAGTTACCAGGACATTTTATTTAGTACAGTACTTGAGTAAAACTACTTATACTCCACTAGTGGAAAAGGGTACAGCTGAACTGATTTAACTGCAGTAAGTTTTGTTCATAGTTATGTTTTACTTTTCCCAATTAATATTTGTTTTTCATAGTTCTTTCAGCAAGCTAAGGTACAGAATAAGACGTGTTATGCAATAATTCAATTAGATAAGAAGCAGACTGTAGCAAGAAAGTGAATGTGGGTTGTTGATCAAGGTCTGTCTGGCTCAGTGCGACCGTCTGCTCTGCCTACAGAACACCGACTTCACTGCTCAAGCTCACTTTGATTGGCTGTATAAAGAAAAATAATACATGTATCTGAAAGGAGAACACGGAGAAAGCATAGAATTCTACACTCAAGCAACTGTATTCACTTCCTTCAGATTCACCTTTGGTCCAAAGAATCCTTGAGCACCAGGAAGTCCTGTCTCACCAGTATTACCTCGCTGCCCAAGTTTGCCAGGCAAGCCCAACTCTCCATCATCTCCTTGCTCCCCCTATAAACACAAGAATGGGATTATTGGACAATAATCAAAGCTGAAATTTATGTCTCAGAGCAAAATCTGCACCACTGAACGTGTCCTCACCTTCACTCCTTTACTTCCATCTTTACCAGGAAGTCCATCCATTCCAGGTAACCCCTCAAAACCCTCCCTGCCCACAACGCCCCGTGGACCAGGAGGACCCTCCGGAGCCTTACAAATAAAAAAAAATAAAATATATTAAAAAAAAAAAACCTTAAAAATGCCATTACAATTAAGCAATAACATGTGAACTATTAAGGATAAAAATCTATCCAACTCACTGGTGGTCCTTTGGTTCCAGGTGCCCCTCTCAGACCTGATTTTCCTTTCTGACCCTGGAGCACAAACAGTTCATGTTCCAGAGCTCTAACATGGGTGCATGACAGGAAATACAGTCCCAACATACTGCATGAAATACTATAGAGAGAAAATGTAAAAACAACAAGAAAAGAAACACTCGTGCTGCTTTGATTTATGTCCTTACTTGATCACCTTTGGATCCTTTCAGCCCTGGTTGTCCCTTTGGCCCGGGATGTCCCTGAAATGATTTGATTAGAATCAAAGTGATTTCTAATTATCTTTCATAATCTCCCTCAAGCGTGACAAGTGTTAACTTAAAAAAAAAAAAAAAAATCACCAGTTGCATTTTTGTAAGCGACCTGAAGGTTTCTAGAAAACTTCCTGAAATTGTCATTGTCAACATAAATCTTTTTTCTCTGCTATTTTTCTGTGCAGATAGAAACAGCCGATAAAAACAAAACAAAATAACAGATTAGACCTTTGGCATTTGTGTAAATTGACTTGCCTTTGGCCAACTGTTCATGAAATATTCTCCAAAAAAAAAAAATCAATAAGAAACACCTAAACTTACATGGATCAGGTCTTAAAAGGAGAACAACCCATAAATGTTGCATCAGATAAATTCGGTACTTACAGGAATCCCCAGGCCTCCAGCTTCACCTCTTTCTCCATCGGCACCTATTTGACCCTAGAAAATGTCATTTTCTGCATTACAATGTACGGCGCATCACTAAATGGAAAAAAAAATAATCAAGAATCGCATTTGTTTGTTATTTCACTCACAAGGTATCCAAGGTCGCCTGGCTCTCCTCTGTCTCCTCTGTTTCCAGGAGGACCCTGGATTCACATGGGAATAAATAACAAATGCATCAAATGATTCTGGGCTGACAATGAGAAACAGCTCAGAAAGAATCAGGAACATGTCAGATACTCACTCTGTCACCTTGGGGACCTGGGGGACCTTCTACCTTGCTGTCTTCTCCCGGTTCACCCTAAAAAAGACAGCCGTAAATAGACATCCCCTCACACCCAATGATCCGTGCAAAAAAATCAATCCTTGTTTTGGTTGAGAGAATATAACCAAACACATTCATCCGCTTTATATGAAAAGTAAATCGTTACGTGGGCTATAACCCACAATGATCCCATTTCACATAAATGGAGCCAATCTCTTTTTAAGGGTCTTTATGGGAATCATTAAACAATCATCATAGATGTGTGTAGGGTTTTAATAGTCATGTGCTGCCCATGTGTCAGGGGAAATAAATAAGTGAAGAGGACAACAGGATTCGAAAATAAAAAATAATTAGCAGTGGCCACAGGCCCAGAAAAACTGACACTTACATGGAGGGAAATTAGTATATTGAAGCATTTATTCTATTATCACATCTGCACGGATCTGTTTTTATCAGCTATGTGTTAGCACTAGCATTACCTCTGTTGACAATCATGCACTTTTGCAGCAACCCATGTGATGGCATTACATTGATTTAATTAGAGAACCAGTGTTTCAGAGAAAATCACAAATATTCACATCCAGATGGCTCCTGTGCCCGCCAAAAAAACGACAACAACTACAACAACAAAAAAAACAGGCTACACTTTGATGTATTGTGTTGTGTGGTGTGCTGCTCCTGACAAATAAACACAAGTTATGGTTTTAATATCCCAGAATAAAGAGTAAAAAGGTCCAGGTGCTTGGCTTATTTTTCATATGTGACAACACAAGGTTGAAGCGATGGGTCTTAGTTCACATCAGTCACAAACAAACTGGCCAAAAATGCATCGAAATATCGAAAAATTAAGATATAATCGATAGTAATGTGGTGCACATTAGTTTAAAAAATGTAAAAGTGGAAAACAGACATTGTTTAGACTGCACACGGTTACTCTGACTGCTCTCATAGGATAGATAGATAGATAGATAGATAGATAGATAGATAGATAGATAGATAGATAGATAGATAGATAGATAGATAGATAGATAGATAGATAGATAGATAGATAGATAGATAGATAGATAGATAGATAGATAGATAGATTTTAGACCAGATTGTTGGTGTTGACAATATAATCAAAACAAAATAAAGAATGGCCCATATTTGTAATGATTCCTCAAAAGGATGCAGGATATTTTACAATTGCAATTTTTTGTCTTTTTGTCCAAAATGACATCAGTTTCTATCATTAATTGGGTATTTAATCCTGACCTCAAATCTTTTTTTGGGATGATTTTACATAGAAAAAGAAAGGTTTTCACACCATCATATATGCTGGTAACGATATATGAGTGAGAGGCCGATATAAGCCAGTATCATTCTATTACTTTGAGCACGCACCTGTACAGTACCTGAGCAGCACCAGTGTGAGTACTGTACTCACATTCACCAGATGGACAGAAAAAAAGAAAAATGAATGATAATGCTGCTTTCTAATAGGTCATGTGTACATGTAAATAAGTGACCACTTATGTGTAAAATCAAGGTGTTGAGTTCTTGCAGGTTTAAGCGATGAATTCATCACAGTGGACCAGACTTCATCAGACCGAATGTCTAGTAATGAACTGTAATGATTCACAGCAAATGAGATTGGGAATGTACCTTTTCACCTTTTGGCCCAGGGGGTCCCAGTGAGCCCTGTGGTCCCATGTGACCCTACAACAAGAAAAAGAGTTTGTTTCATTTTAGGACAGAAGACGAACAGTCCTCACTGTGTGACATATGTTCCTGATGTAGGGAAGCTGATTCATTGTGAAGACATTCTTTGGTTGCCATGAAGACAATAGTGTGATTCATTAGTCGAAGAAAGATTGTGTGTTTGAAATGTGTGCTGTGGTCTTAAATGTCCAATGAACGATTCCTCGTCTCATTTTATCCTGATATCTCACAGCGAGTGTACAGATTGCATTTTGTACACACTGTGAAGCCCCTGGAGGCGTAGTTTGAGTTGTAATTTTGGGCTTTAAACATACAATTTGATTTACTCAGTTTCAGTATTGTATCAGTAAAACCGATGGTTTGCCTTCAACATATTTGTTTTTTGATAATGTGAAATTTGTTGTATGAAATGAATCGGTGTAACAATGCATCGTAACGCTTCCTCTTTCCAGTGCTTGGTTTGTTTTTTTTTTCATTTTCACAGACACACTGTTGATACCTGTAAAATATATAACTGGAACAAAGAATGATGACTACAAACTTAATTTAGTGTCTAATTTCTGCCCTCTAGTGGCTACGTAAGCTATGAAACAAAATCAATTTCACTGGTCTTTGTCAGTAAGATCTCAAAAACTATCGGCTATGAAAGCCTCTGCAGGCAACAGCCAAAATTCTGGGGCTTCTGGTGTAGCTGGCAGATATTCAAGCCAATATTTCCTCTTCTGTTTGTTACCTCAGCCAAGGAGGTCATGTTTGTGGTGTTGTTTCTCTCGGTCTGTCTGACAGCAGGACCTGTACGGTTTGATTTAACACTTGAGACGTGAGGAGAGAGCGAATCCGTGATTGGATTGTTGAACACATTAAATGCTACATGAATTATGAAGCATTTTTACATGAATAGGTTTTGTGTCTTCTCCTCTGCGTACAAACTGTTTACCTGCATGGGGTCGAAGCTTGCTCAAACATTATTTCATCGATAGCCAATAACTCTGGTCGCGAATGTAAACCGGGTCAGGTCTGGTTTCAAAACGTGCCATTAACATGTAGTACCTGTAGATTGGTGGCAAAACTAACATTAAACATAAAGTGGTATTTTTCAAAGTTTTCTGGCCTGAGACACTGTGAGAGGGACAATGATTGAACTTATTTGACCCTGCAACACTGTGAACCAGTACTAGAGGGGATTCCCATGACTGCAGAGTGAATAGTCAGCACAAAACCAGCGGCCAGAGAGACTCAGCAGGAGATTCATCAACTCCTGAACAAACATAGCGCCCACTTACATCTCCATATTGTAATTCGATTAAATTCTGCATGAAATTCAAGCTGTTTTTGAAACTGAAGCTGGTGTGAAAACAAATGTGTTGTAAAAAAAAAAATTCAAAGCCTTCTTGAGGTTCAGAAAGAAAGATGGTTGTGTTCTGAAACAGGATGGATGGGAAGTACTTGGTGTGGTGTTACAGTTTCATTACACCATTACACCACAAGTGTTTACCTCATAGCCTGGTATGCCTGGATCTCCTTGTTGGCCCATTCTCCCTGGAGCACCCTTGGGAAATAAATATAAATTTTACCCTCATTCACCAAAACCCAATTAAGTCTCAGTCCTTAAGTACTTCAGTGAAAGACTTACCACCGGCCCAATTGTTCCCCTCGCTCCCTTGAGTCCAACAAACCCCGGTTCTCCCTGCTCGCCGATTGGCCCGGTCTCACCCAGGTGACCTTGGTGACCCTTGCTCCCCTGGAGAGAGGCCGTCAATAAGCAGGTATGTAGTGTACAAGCTGCCCTCTGTAATCAACAGCTGTGAGGCTAGTTTGACAATTCAACCATTTCATATTATCTCCTTCAAGGTTACCGACCCGGCTCATTGTTTGCTTCTACAGCAGAGAAAACTACTCCAACACGGGAGAGTAAACTGACAGACAGGAAAAGGGAGGTGGTTTTTAGCCTCCAGCAAGTTCACCGACAAACCTTTTCTCCCGGTTTTCCTCTTTCACCAATTTGTCCGGGTTTACCCTCCTGACCCTTTCAACAGAAAATTGAACAGGATGTTAAGTGGACTAAAAGAGATGTATTTTCATGGGAATTGAATGATATTAGCAGCAAAGACACACACCCTAACACCCGACAGTCCAGGAGGCCCCAGAGGTCCTTCTTTTCCTTTCTGGCCGATTTCCCCCCTTTCACCTTTAGCACCCTCAGGACCAGCATCCCCCTTTTCACCCTAAACAAAAAAAAAAAAATCAAACAGAAATTAAATACTTATCTCACATGCAGCTGGAATTTCATTCAAATCAAGTATTGTTGAATCACCGGGAAAAAAATATTTATGCGAGAAAGGATTAGAGCTGTGACCTTGAAGTAAACAAACTGAGAATGGTTTAGAGGTTATTATTGCTGAGGCTTGGCTGACTTTTGACAGCATGACCACCACTGAGGTCTGGTCAGATGTCCTAAAACAGATTGAGAATAGGAACTCAGTTGGGTTGAGTATCCAAGTAGCGTAACTACTGTACAGCACGCCAAAGAAGAATTGATTGAGATGTCACACGAGCCAGTGATAAGGCAATATTTTACACTGAAAATCTAACCAAAAAAACATGCACGTGTAGAGTATCAAGACAGTAGTTTGGAGTGGTGACTAACAAAGCAGTCATGCTTTATAACCTTTGTGTAGTTCCAAAACAATGATGAAATCATATCAGTTTCAATTGTTAAATAACAATAATCGTGTTTATTTCAACACACTGGAATCCGATTGGCGTTGGCCAAAAATGAAATCAGGACTCGTATCACAATAGCTGTCAAAAATAATCACAATATCATTGTATCTACGAAAAAAATAAGTCAGCCATCATTTCTAGTGAGGACTGTTTTGTCTTTCCAAAGTCGCGCTTTTGAATTTAAAAGTCATTTTTAAGCTACATCCAAAAAAAATGGGGTGAGGGGGCAGGACTAAAATGAATCGTACATTTTGAAATGAATGCGTTATTTTTGCCCAGCTTTATTTTATACACTGTTTCATTTGCCAAACAACATTCTCATCATGATTATTCTCCTAAACAATTATATGCCTACATCTCCACAAAAACCTACGAGCACAACTTTCTTATGTTCTGATTACACGTCTCGATGTATGTACATGTTGCATGCGATGGTGTTTTGAGCCACATTCTCAGAAGCTTCTTTTTTTTCCTTCCTGTAAACAAGTTTGTTAGTTTCCATATGCTCCTCCCCCCAGGGCTCCTTATTTGTCTGATACAGCCTCATGAGTTCTAGTGTACCGAGTGCTTTCTGATGCAACTGCAGATACATTACTTGATAGTCGAACGATGGCCTGACGACAGGAGTTTGGTATTTATCGAACCACAGGCTGCTGGGAAGGAGAATTGGAATTATGTCTGAATCCCTTTGACTATTTGCTGATTTTCTAATTCCGTTTCATGAAAGCGGACGACAATGAACCGTGACAGTGGACTGATTTTCATTCCTTTAACAGTCAACGGCACAAGAAGCAAATCCCTCTCGAGCTGCTGTTTCTATCCAAGCGCGTTGCAGTGGCCAAGACGCCCTCCAAGTAGTTTACTCTCCTGACTAACAGAAAATGTTGTGTACTGCGCAGAGCTGAAAAGACTCTCAGGTTGACTCACTTCTAATCCTCACTGTTCTCTGAGCTCATATTTTACCAATCTCTCAAAGCCAAAGTGGGTCTGTCAGCCATAATTCCAGCACTTTGGCTCTGGTGAATAGGTTTCTTTTTTAGCTTTCCATCTTCTTTTTCCTGTCACAATACTTGCCAGACAGTAGAGCTCTAGAAATTGCACCACTATCTGTTTCCACTAAGTATCAACACAGTGCAGCTCCAAATGTAGAAAAGGCCAGTACTTCACAAAAAATACTCGCCTTGCTCTAATTACAATAAGCTGCTACAGTAAAGCGGAGAGTTCAGTGGGTTCGGAGACGCACGGCTTTGGGACACAATTAATCCACGTTGGAATTATTGATAGTAATGGGATTACTGGCCAAAGTCTTGAATCCATCAGTCTTTCCATTTATTGTCAGTTTATCTTGTTAAAAACATATAACAAAGTGACAAATAATAAAAACTTTATATATGTGATGTCAAATATTTTCATATTTACCTTCACTCCATCATCTCCGCTTGGACCAGCCTCTCCGTGAATGCCTTGCTCACCCTGATAGATAAATGATTCAGATATTTGCGGTGTGTTTTCACTGTTAGGAAACAGTGTTTTCGTACTTTTTAAAGTTGAGCTCAAAATAAAAAAATCGTCCTTTATAACCCTTTCAGTTCAGATCCGCGGTTATACTGGTCATCCTAACAACAATACATGCTAAAATAAATGGCACAAAATTAATTTATTTGTATTTTCTATATCATTCTAATAGTATCCAAAGTTAATCTTTTTTCCCTTCCGACTACGCAAAATGTGATGCAGTAAGCCTGTAACAACCAATTTTAACCAACAATATAATGAAATCCACCTGTCAATCAATCTATGGTATACGTAACTGCATTGATTCGCTTGCTAGCAAAAATGGTATGCAGTGTCTTCAGCTCTTAACCACCTCAAACTCCCCAAAAATACAGGAAGTCAAATTTGTTAATGGCAAGGAAAGTTGTGACAACTCAAGGTACCTTATAAAGGACCGCAACAGCAACTAGATGGAGCATAAGATGGGCTATCTCGCTCTCTCTTTCTCTCTCCCTGACAGCGTATACCATCGATGCCTCATCTAACTTTATGTTATGACACGTTCTGGATATGCCCACTTTTCAGCATTCCTTCCAACAGTATTTCCCACCTATCTATCCTGTTTCTCGAAGAAATATGTCACGATACAGCAGTTACAGACTCTCGCAATGCCATTCCAGCTGGACTATAAAACCATTTTACCACTCAGTTAACTCTAAATTGCAAGCGACATGTTCCCTTTTCTACATTTTTTAAGGTTTGTCAAGTTAAATTGAATGTTCTTTCACTCAATCAGGCTGAACAGAAAGAAAATATTCTCACTCTGGGGCCAATCAAACCCTGCTCCCCGAAGATGCCGGGAGGGCCGACGCTACCCTGCGATTTAAAGAAACATAAATCCTCAATCAAAAGTCAAAAAAAAAATGTTTGATATCTTAAAGATAGATGTTTAGCACAAACTGTCTATCGTATTAATCAATCAACAACATTACCTTCTCTCCAGGTTCACCAGGCAGTCCTCTCTCTCCAGGTTTCCCTGGCAACCCCTGTCAGAAAAACAGACAACCTTCAGCATCAAGTGCTAATGCTAATGCTACAAGTCACAGTTCTTAGCCCAGCTGTTTTATCCGCCTCACCCTCTGACCCATCTCCCCCAGTGGCCCAACAGTTCCTGGTGGCCCTGCCGGTCCCTACAGAGACAAAGAAAGGCTTCAATAAAGAAAAAGTTTAAGAGTACTTTGTAATCTTGGTCAAACACCTCCGAATGTGACAGTGAAGGAAGAAAATTGCGAAAAGAAATAGGAACTGGGCAGAACGTGTGTGGATTTGTGGAGACAAGTTAATCTGCCGGGCAAAGAGCTTTCAAAACAGTGAGCCAGAGCTTCTGTCAGTGATGGAAATGGGCTTGCCGACACAGTCGGCCCTCTCCAGGAAGGAGATGGTGTAAATCAAATTGTCTCAAACTCACAACCTCTCTAATTGTGTCTGTGAGACTCACACAGGAGGAGAATTAAGTTGTTCAAGACTTTTGGACCATGATATAGGTTTCTAGGAAGCATTAAATAAAAAGGTGACAAAAAGGAATTTTATGAAACGAGGAGAAGGACTAAAGAACCACAGCTCATCTAACAGCAGGTGGTGCGATATTAGCTTCTGACGAATTCATTTAACCGAACCAGAAGACTACATAGCAAAAATAAAGCAATAAAGTTCTTTGTATTTGGGATTCTTCTCAAAATACCAACCTATGAAAATAACAACTCACTATGTCTCCTGCAATTCCTTTGGCCCCTGGAGGTCCGGAGGGTCCTTGGATACCCTAAAAATAACACAATTGTTTACGGCACACAAATCATAGCAAAATACGGCAACACTAAAGTAAGAGAGCACTGCCTGAGTCCTTTTTAACCACTACTGTTCCTCAAAATGTTTCCACCCCACAAAAAGTAAGAGGGATCTCAATGGGACCTCTGTTTGCCCCGATCACTTACTGGAAATCCCTTATAGCCAGCTTCACCGGGCTCGCCAAGCTTTCCCTGCGGCAACACGACACAAGCAGACAAATGAGTCCTTTTATTATAGGAGAACAGCAAGTTGACTTTTTACTGGTGTTGTGTGTGTTGAGGACTGAAGCAGTTACTTTCACTTTGTGCTGACTTTTTCGGCCCCTCTGGCCAAAAGCAGCAGGGTTTACCAGAATCTGACAGAATTTCTCATGTCCTCAAGATGGGTTTTTTTTGTTTGGTTTTTTTTTTTGCTTGGCTCAAGTCGTGCATTTAATTTTGATGTGAGTGAGTGACGAGACGAGCTTAAATGATAATAAAACATTAGCCAGATCGCGTACACGATGCATGTTTACTCTGTACAACGGTATTCTTAAGTGTGACTCTGGGGCCTGCATCCCCTCATGAGAAGGTATATGCCCTGTAACATAATCAAATATCAAATACATTACCAACATTCAACTGCAAACTAAATATCAGAGCTTTGAAAAACCGCAAGAATGACGAGAAAATAGAAAACAATATAAAACTAGAAGTACTGCATTCAAATTGTACGCCTGTCATAGCGACCTTTGCCCACCAAAATGGTTTAGTCCCAGTGGATGCTTGTACCAGATTTAAAGCCTCACGGTGTTCTGAGATTTTAGTGTTCTTGTGAGATGACAGCGATCTTTGATACTCGGTAGTCATTTAGTACATCCTTGAGTCCCACTGCCTGTATGTTGCAAATTTGGTTAAAACACCATTAAGCCGTTCTTGATCGCAGAAAACGTAAAGGGGACATGCCATTAGGGTTTCAATCACCGTACGGATTGCTATTGGGATTTTGTACTTGTGTCACTGTTCATTGAATGAATATATTGCTGCATGGCGATGCAATTTTCATCTCGAGACAAATTTACACTCATGGAAATGCTGTTTCCTACTGTTTTGTTCTTCTTTAGCGCCAATAAAAATCTCCTCTCTTTTATTCACAGTAGACAAGCAAATGTAAAGGCCTGCACTCAATGATAACCCCCGATGTACCACGCAGCCTGAATTAAAGCACCGTCATCATCATCCACAGCTCAGTTCTACAAGATTAAGAATTGTCCTATTCGATCTTGCATAGACTGCAAAATCAAGTGCAAAGTTAAAACTAAATGTAAAAAAAAAAAAGAAGTCATTCAGTGCATTTTTTATGAGACATAAGAAACCTCTTTTCACCAAGAAACAAGTTTATGACCCTTATTGACCTTTGATACTCCGGGGGTTTGAAAGGCCTCATGACCAAAAGTACTTAGATTTGTTACTAATCCCATTATAATCCCGCCACTACTCTTAGGCAAAGTACCGCTAAGTAAAGACCCTGATTGCTCTTTTTCCTTACCACATCCCCGGGGAGACCCAGTTTTCCTGGTGGACCATCGGGGCCCTGCAAAAAATAAATAAATAAATAAAAAATAAAAATAAAAAAAACATCCATTGCAGTTAACTGAGCTTTCGAAAATCCCTCCAGACTTAAAATGTTCCTGACTGCCAAACACTGCCAGCACCATCAATATTTTAGACCTCTTTGATGAAAGGTTCTGTTTTGTTGGATTTTCATTTAACAAATCAGTGTCCTCTAAAGATTCTTTAGATGTTAAAAATAGTGAATTAAAGATGGAAGAGCAAATAGCCGCTCGTAAAACTTCTCCTGGTTTTTTTCGTCTTTTTTTTTTTTTTTTTTGGAAATAGTTCAAGATTTATTATAAACACGTTGTTTGTCCTTGCTTTCTGCAGCGGTGCAGATTTGATGTGTGCAATTAAAAAGCTGGAGGCAAAATTAGGCATGAAAAGTAATCGACAAAAAAGCCTCACACTTGAATCGACATAAGCCTAGGAGTATGTTTTATTAACTCCTTGTAATTTTAATGGTTTTTGTCTGTTTGACCTTGGACTCACCTTTGCTCCGATAGACCCCTTCCCCCCTGCAGGGCCGTCAGGACCCCTCGGACCCTAAAGAGTGAGGGAAACTTGTGATTGATGAAGAGTTGTGGAAAACCTGGCCTTTCTCAGTCTCCGGGCATGTGTTGTTTAGCATATTAAGTCAATGAATTAGAGCAATTCATCTCCATTATTGTCATCCTGGTTTAGTAGAGCATAGAAGGTAGTTCTCCTGGATTTATTTGGTACTACAGTCAATCCCACACTAGAGACAAACAGTTGGCATGTGAAAATTAGCTCTGCACTAGACCTTTATATCCGCATCCCTCTCTGATCACACACTGTGATATTTGATTCTTGTACACTGGGTTCATTGTAAAGAATCACTGGGAGAACTTCAAAATCCTGAGTCATCCTGCCTTATTTAGTGTTCACTCATGGGAAATATTAAAGTACATCCTTTGTGGGTTGCTCATGTAAGTATTCCATGTAATTAGAACAAGAACCGCCGCAGAAATGGGTGGTTTTCAGCTACTGCTTCGTAATTACTTCGAAATTCATTCAGTTGGTCACTTATTTGTGTTATGTTGACTCAGTGAGAAGCAACTGACACTAATTCTGCTGACTTACTTTCCTACACTTTATTTTACTTACCCTCCTGCCTTTAGGTCCTCTGATGCCGTAAGATCCTCTGGAACCAGGTGGCCCCTGGTTGTGTGTGGGGAGAAAAAAAAATATTGGATTCCCTGCAGGTTGTGACATTGCACGGAGGAATTGCTTTGGGAGAGTGTTTCTTTCATACATTCATTCTCAGAAATCAGTTTTTTTTTTGTTGACATAAAAAGAAAATCTGCTTAACACTGATGTGTATTCAGGAAGTACAGTAGGGTCCTCGGGGCATGCTGACAGACAGGATGGACACTGCTTTATTGCACTGAGGAAACTATGAAAAAGAGGCTGCTGAACTGAACGATCTGGCAGGAGCTTCAGTCCTGCAGTGACCTATCGACTCACTTATCTAGCAACAAAGACAAACGTTGTAATAAAGAATGAAAGAAGCCAATAATCCATGATGCCTAAAATCACTCTGCGAATGCCCTGATCTATTGCTGTACATGGCTTATTGACAGAAGATAGCTACACCGACAAGCAGGGCACTGTTATACACAAATTTACTTTTACCATGCAGCAAAGACATGACTGGACTCCTTGCAGCATTGGAAATACCATCTATCCATCCTTCCATCCATCCATTTTCTTCTGCTTATCCTTTTAAGGGGGGTGGGGGGGTGGGGTGCATGCAGGCTCAGGAAGAACATGCAGACTCCACACAGAAAGATCCAGTGCCCGAGCCAGGACTCAAACCCGGAACCTTCTTGCTGTGAGGCAACAGCGCTGACCACTGCACCACCGTGTCACCCATTAGAAATACCATTCGTTAGAAATCAGTTTTTCAAGAATTTTCCTAAACTTAAAATTGCACGACTTTGCGGGGAATTAGAGAGTGATAGAAAAATACTGTTTCTGGTTGACATAATGAATCTGTTTCTCCTTCTCTCTCTCCCTTGCACACTTTCACGCCATCCGGTCAAGGCCATGGAGCAGCAAGTTCCCAAACCTGGAAGTAAGTTAACGTTGTATAACAACCAGTTGTATCAAAGTCTATGGGAGCGTTGAATTGGTTTTTGATTAAAAGCCTAATCAGTAGTTTAAATCAGGTTAACATATTTAACACATCTCGCTTTATGTTTTGTTCTGCTGCATAAAATTCAGCCACAGCAGATGGCATTTATGTGTCTTTGTAACAGGGCTTGCTAACAAGTGGCTGAACAAAACTAGAAAAGTCATCACGCTTAAAGCAGAAGAGCGTCAGAGTGTAGTCAGCATGTAGTTTATCCATAGCATAACGTTAGCTCTTTACTGCTAAAAGTTGCAATGAAATGAAATAAAAAATAAATAAAAGTGTTCATTTGTGAGGATTACCCTTATGAACAGAAGATATCAGTCTCATAAACCTCTGTTGGCAATACGATCGACCATCCTTTCAGTAATATTTGAAAATCCGATGTAAATATCTCACCGATGCTACCTTCTGTCTTGAAAAACTATGGTACTTGTAGATAACTTTTGTTGTTACTTGGCTTTATCGAAATAAAATTGACTTGTAGTTTTTTTTTTTCCATTGAAAAGCAAAATCACCTCAACTGAAAATCAAACATTGTCAAATTTAATTGGTTTATCTTTCATTTTTGCTGAGGCGACAGAGAACTGTCGTCACTGTTTGATGTGTTTTTGTGGTGCTTACTTGGCCAGTATGGGGAATTCTTGGAAACCCTTTAAGTGTCTCTTCAAGTTCCCAACTAGCCACTGTAGTCTCTCGGTTTCTTTTCTCCTCATACATCACATTTATAACAGAGCGCCCAGTAGTTTGACTGCACACAAAGTTATGAGGATGATAACAGTAAACTTACTGGGATGCCTTGCAGGCCAGGAAGTCCTGTCTCTCCAGGTATGCCAGTGTGACCCTGAAAGATAAAACTGTTACTCAAATGACACACATATATAGATTTTTATCAAATAAATAAAACAAAAGTGAAGAAAGGATGAATATTTTTACTATGCACATTTTTCAAACACTCATATTGGTCTCCCCAAACACACGACACGCCAGTGCCCTGCCTACCTACAGGTGGATGACAAATTGAATGACTAGCCTGACTGAATACATTAGTGAAGAATGGATTGATGGGTATGAAAATGATGTGAATAATAATCTATGGCTTTTGCAACAAGGATGAACAGCTATGGGAGACTATCAAAAAACTCAGGGAATATTTTTTTGGTAGAATGGTGTTCGTCCCTTGGGACCTGCAGAATCTATGCTGAAGCTGTTCTGATGGCTCATGATGGCCCAACACCTTATTACAGTATATTCCTTTAGTCTGTCACCCCTCTGTATAAATAGTAGAATGCCCCCTGGTGTGAGAGACGGGGTCCCGACTTACTCCTTACCATCGGACCCGGTTCCCCCGGCGGCCCAGGAGCGCCTGTTTTCCCACGATCCCCCTGGAGAAGCACACATAATTACAACATCACAAGCAGAGCTCTGATTGAAGCTTTTTTTTTTCCTTTTTCTTACATCAGTGATGAATGAATTCTCTTCCACATCAAATATGAGGCTTATTTACATGTATTTTGAAGCCAGTATATTTTCTCCGCCTCATGCCGCTACTTATTTACCTGCTTTTAATCACACGATAATCCAGACGGATTGAGGGAGGAGTATGAATATTACAATGCACACACTTGCATGATACCAGGCATGAGTGACTCAGACACATAGTGCAACCTTGCTTACAACCTGCATACAAAAACACATTGCTTCACTGTGAAAGCAATGATCGAAACTCCAACTGTATCAAAACATCAAAAAAAAATTGTCAATGTCCACCATATTGCATTCAGATTTCTTGTTTTGTCTAACAATGGTTAGTAGTTAGTATTTTGTTTAAAAAATGACCTGCAATCTTTATCAAATTTTAAACTTGTTCACTTATACCTTTTTTCCACTGGATGTACCCTCGTACAGTCAGGTTGTTAAAAGTAGACGTGCTTGATTCTTATTGCAAGAAGGCAACTTTCCTTCCAGATTTTTTCCTTTAGTAGTAGGTCACATTGGAAAACAGGGTAAACAAACAGTAGAGTAGAAAAGAGGGCAGTGGTGGTTTTTCAGGTATTACTTGTCTGTTTTTCTAACTCAATGCTGCATGAACAATGTTAGAACGCTGCTCGAATGGATTTGTAGCTGAGACGATGACAAGTTGCAGAAGCGAGCTGCAAATGCCCTTTTCACACATTGTTTACATCAGCGTGATCTGAGCTGTTAAATACTGCTTCGATTCCTTTTTTATTGCAGAAAAAAAAGTAAGCGGGTGTTTGCAGGTGTTCTTTGGCCAGTGGATTTAATTTTCTATCTGTTGATCAATTTGATGGATTCATCATGTCTTTTCAACACTAACCAGCAGTCACCTAAACAGAAATTGTCACTAGACTGAAACTGAAATTGAGCAAGACAGAAATTGTGATGAACAGAGATCGCGCTAACCTTTTCTCCGGCGATGCCCATCTCTCCAAAAGCCCCGATAAAACCAGGCAGTCCCTGAAAGGAATGAGAAGAAACACTGTCTCATTTTCTCATACCTCTCATAGTTGCATTGAAGATGTGAGTTTCATAATAGGCTGCACAGCTCGGCGCAACAACACCAATAAACACAAATGCAGGGAGACACAAAGTGAGCATCAAACAGGAATCATCAGAAAGAGGGAGAAAAGCCTTTACCCTGTCGCCAAGCTTTCCGACCTCACCAGTTATCCCCGTCTCGCCCTACAGCAGAGCAGCCAATTAGCATATCACAAAACGTATTCCTGCCTTTAGTGTTTTTTTTTTTTTTTTTAAGTTGGAATCAGTCAGAACGTGCTTGGAGGCCCAGCTCCCCTGTGGTAACAGAGAATTAACATCTAATTTACACATATTCAGATGATACATTATCATAAAAGAGAGCCACTGAGAATGTTCTGTTAAATATGACAGTAGTTCTGGGTGTGGGGTGTGGGGAAGGTGTGTGTGTGTGTGTGTGTGTGTGTGTGGGGGGGGGGGGGGCCATGTGTGCTGCTTGGTAGATCTGACCTTGAGTCCATCTGGGCCTGTAAGTCCAGGGAATCCCTGCCTCCCAGGCCTGCCCTGAACAGAAAGCAAGAATGACACAGAGAAGTGTACCGAAGCACAATAAACGCTCGTCTCATAAACACACATCTCCTGTAAAAGGTACAGCCGGCTGTCCCACGACAGACGGCGCGGCAAAACAAAACAACAAGGTTGATGCAGGAACAAAAAAACTTTAATGACTCGTGAAACAAAAGCTGTTTGTGGCATCAAAGACTTCTTATTACTCACAAAAGTCATTGGGTCATTTGTGTTTGTTTTCACAAATCACTTGTGGGTTACGCGTTTGGGAGATGGAGTCAGCCATTGCTAAACTAGAGAGTTTTCAAGTGGATTCATCTAGTCAGTTGTTTAGGCTGGGTTGACTCCAAGCCTGGGATGGATTATGATGGCGACTGTGGTTTCTATTTATACGGCAAACAGTTCAAAGGCTTCCCATTTGTCTAGTAATTCCCAAGTTTGTATCGTACGGCCCATTTACCAACTGTGCTCTATCTTCAGTCGAGGGATGAGTTCATTAAGTTTCAATGTGTTTTTAATCATTTTAATAACTTTTCACGAGTGTCAATAACTTTCACTGCTCATTAGACGTCCTTATAGATAATCAACTGTTGTGTTTTCATCCTTAAATGAAATCATTAATCACACAAAATCATATTAAGATTGATTGTCTGTTAGCTTGTGTGTGTGTGTGTGTGTGTGTGTGTGTGTGTGTGTGTGTGTGTGTGTGTGTGTGTGTGTGTGAGCGGGACTTTTGGGCACAGAAATCAGGTGGCATGTGCAACTGGAGACAAAATCAGTGTCTCCGATGGGGTAATGCTAATTTTGTGGTGTGTTTCCATTTGACTGTCAGGGGATTAAAAAAAAAAAAAAAAAAAAAAAGCAAATTATATGCGCTTCCACCAACTCGTTTTGAGCGAGAACACAAGGCAAAGCAATGCGTGTTTTTGTCAGAAGATGGCAGTATAAGCAACATTACGTATTGCGGTTACAAACAGAAGAATAAGAGGTCGTCCGCTCTTGGGAAATCACTTTCAGTGTGGCAAGCTGTAAGTGTTCGGTCATTGCGGGTAATATTTGCCATGTTGAATTCTCTCTGGACAAGAAGACAAAGTTTGGGAATCTCAGTAAAGGGAATTCAAGATTCGCCACGTCAGAGCTTATATGATAAAAGGACATTTCTTGAAGTTCAACTTTTTTTGGTCTTACAAATTTTTTTGCATAATTGGGAGCAATTTTTTTTCAAAAGGCTAAATTTCCCTAAACCTTTTCTGATGTGATACGTTCAAATGTGCATCAAAATATATTGATGGAAACCCAGTGTTTAAGGTTATTCTGCTGGAAATAAATACCTCAAAATTGACTCAAGTAAGTGTGTGTGTCTGAGGGAGAGAGACAGAGATTTTGATGACAGCAATTTGCCGACCAATCTGGTAATATGATTGTAAAGCGTCCAATTGGACGTCTGCGAAAACAGCTTTAGAACAATAGAGAAAAACGTCAGCCAAAGGACTTACGGTCCATGAGAGACAATAGGTAGCAAATCAAGGCAAAGCTAAACTTAGACAGAGATGCTGGAGTGTGTAGTATGGAGCGTGTGTATGTGTGTGTGTGTGTGTGTGTGTGTGTGTGTGTGTGTGTTTGTGTGTGGATTTGTGTGTATGCCTTCCACAGCATAACTGTTAGTCTAACTGGTCTTGAGCTGCAGGATTTTAACCAATCAGCCCTCACCTCGAGTCCAGCTGGTCCAATTGGCCCGAACAGTCCCTCATCCCCCTGATTTGAAAAATTGAAGCGAAAGGTCAGAGGAAGACAAGAAACTACCATGAGTATATATGATGCATAATTCAACCATTATAGTAACGTTAACCAACCTGAAGTCCAGGTGTTCCTCTTGGACCGGGTAAACCTCTTGTCCCTTGCTTCCCCTGTGAAAAAAACAAAATTAACTTCTGCGTCATTTCTCACCAGGACTCATCCAGAGGAGCTCTGCCTACCTTAGGTCCTTCGGGGCCGTTCTGTCCTGGTGGGCCAATGTCACCTGGAAAGCCCTTTGAAAATGCATCACAATAGGACTTCATCATTTCATGTGTTCATATAATTACACCCAGTGAATTATACTGTTTTAATCAACACATGCTAGTAAGGGTAGGTCCTACCTCTGGGCCAAAAGGGCCAGGTAAACCATCAGGGCCCTTTTCACCAGGTTTACCCTGAAATATACAGTTAATCAGTAAAGTGGAAGTGTCATCAAAGCAAAGACCTGCCTCTATAATAGAATTACATGTCTGTCTTCACAGAAATCTCTTATCAGGTAGGAGAGTAGCCGAGACATTAAGGACACTTGTGTGCACCCATGTGTTAACTCTGCTGGATTAGTCTTAAAGCCGTGGCAGCGTGTGCTTTGAGGGGTCGATAAGCATACATTTTTCAGACCAAGTGAAACCAGAGTGGTAATTAACACACAAGGGGCTGAACTTTCTCTTTGTTTGCCTATTAAGATTTAAACCCTTTTTCCTCGACGACATGAACATGTATTCTTGAATACATCTAAGGACTTCCTGGATCCTTTGAGGGCATAAAAGTGGGACATGTTTCCACAAGATCAAATCTTATTACCTCAACCAAGGATGGGATATTTTCATCTACATGTGTTGGTTTGTTTGTCTAATTTTAACAAAACTTAGTGGAGGGGTAAAAATAAATAATAGACATGCCTCAAAGCAGGAACATTTAAATGTTGGCCAGTTCTGTTCAACATAGAAGAAAACAACATTTTTCTTCCTTTTACATCAGCCTTATGGAGGTCGCCAGTCTCCGAGGGTCCTTTTGAAAAGGCCTCTTGCGATGCAATCAGCATTAGGCTGATTACATGAAAACTACTGCAAAGATTTTCCTAAAACTTGATGCAGGGATGTAGCATGAGCCAAGGAAGATAACATTTGGGAACATTTAATATAACAAAAATAGCATCTGTTTCCATTGGCTTTGGTAGAGGTATGCAGTCTGTAGACATGGGAACATACAAGAGACAAAAAAAAGTAGTTTGACTTGAAAAAGGAAAAGGATGAAGATTTAAAGAACAAACTAATGAATTGTAAACGTGCATTAAGACTAACGTATTGTTACACTAATGAAGAGACTATTTATTTATTGACTGCTGGGATTCTGTTGTGAAGTAGTGAAGTCGCGAAACCGTACTGCAAAAAACACAAACAAAAACGAGCCATTCAATAAAACCTAAGGTTCAGTACATGTATGACCCACAATTTTTGGATTCCACAGGGATAGGAATGTTATATCAGGTTGTGTGCATCTGGGTGTGCAGGAAACACACTCTGGTACCAGTACGGGTACTACAAATAATAGCAGCAGTAGTAATGTTTGGAGAGGTTTTTCTTCTCATTAATGTCCAAAAAAAAAAAAAAATCAAAACCGTGACCCTAAAAACTCCAGTACAATTATTCAGGACTCACCTGTGGTCCAGGTTTTCCACAGGAACCTGGTAAACCAGGTGAGCCTTGGATACCCTGTGAAATCAAGAATAACTTCAGCGTAAACAGTCCAACAACAAGCAAAGCACCAGGTGTAAGGAGAGAATGAAAATCAGATGTCAATATCTGCACACTCTGACTCTAAACACGCACATATGTCAAACACGTTGCTGGTGTACTAACAGGAAGGAAATCAGTGTCTTGCAGACTTTTTCATGCAGAGAGAAACAAGAGAGATTCATACCAATAAAAATACGAAATAAATTAATACATACTTTGTCCCCTTTGTATCCACACTCTCCTGGCTGTCCTGGTAAACCAACCTCCCCCTGAGACAAAACATGACGCATGCAATCAAAATGACATCAAAAATGAATCCATAAACCTGCAGTGGATGTCGTGCATTCAGGCAGTCTGTGTCTCCGGGTTGTTCGTTAGCTTCCCTACATTTTTCTTAGGATATCATCTCTAGCATGCTTGTACTTGCAGTGGTTAGTACTCTGAGAAATACATAATCAGGTCACCTTATCACCTTTCAGTCCTGGCTCACCGGAATTTCCTGGCACTCCCTTAGAAGCAAAAAAGAACAATATAACAAAGGTTTGTATTGTAAGGTGGTTTAAGGTGGCTACCATTCCCAGATTTCTAGTGTCTAGAAACTGGTGAAGTACGATAAGAACTAAACAAAAGTTTTCTTTTCACGAACAAATTCTTCTGCAGGTTTTTTTTACCTTCAGGCCTGGCGGTCCGGGTAAACCCATAATGCCAAAAGAGCCCATGTCACCCTTTCACCAAAAACACACACACACACACACACACAAGACATACACAATCAGCTGCAAGAGTCGAGATATATTTAATGATAGACATTTACAACTCACAATAGACAATCAACACTCCGACCCCCAAACAAGCTAACAAGCGGTAATACTTTTTGTCCAAGGGAAGAAAAGAAAAGAGGACATCGAGAAATAGAGAAGACAACAACAAAATAATGAGCCACAAATGTCAAGTGCTAAAGTCATTGAGAAAAACTCACAAGAAGACCGGGGACTCCACATGGGCCTGGGGCTCCCAGCTCACCCTTAGAGAAAAGAAAAGAGGGGAAGGAAGGATGGAAGGAAGAAAGAAAGAAAGAAGAGATTAAGTTAAAAACAAGATCTCCCTTGATGACTCTCATATGTAAGTGTACAGTATATTCTGTTTGGTTATTAGTTTCTCCTGCACTGGAAGCCTGAGAAATGCGTTTGTCTACTCAGTATACTGAGTGAGCACTTGGCACTTCACACACACAGACATTTGTTGACCAAATGATCTAGCCTGCAGACACATGCCATGCCTACATCCTCTCCAAGCTACACAGCCAGCCAGTTTAGAGATGGATGACAGCATGGCCTTCCTGTTGCCTCTTCTCTTTCTCTATGAATGAAAGGAGATGAATTCAGCCAAATGGAACATGCCCTCTTCCCTCTGGAGGACAGGATATGAAGCCTGGAGGAGGCTCTCAGAGGTCAGCCAATCACAATCTAACAGAGACCCCGTCAATCACGAGCCTTGAGGGTCAGGCTAAAGAAAGAGGAGAAAGTGCTGACACCGATCTCATATCAGTATGGATGATGGGAGAGAGAGAGACACTGAATGACCGCACCGATCTGCTTCATATCACAGGAATGTGCCGGATTAAAACGCTGTCACAGTCAAACAATATGCAGGTTTGCTCCAATAATCATATTCAAAATTGCAATTTTAATTGGGCATTGCTCTAATAGAGCTGAGGCAAAAGAAAGTTAACTGATGTCAGAGAATTGCTGCCATCCAGACACTTGTAAAATGAACGGTTCGTTGAGGAACGATAGACCGGAAACTGGATTTGCACCGAGCCAGTTGAGTTTCACATCAAAAAATGTCATATTTTGGCAGAAAATATTTTTTTTACTTATAGTTGAAATTTAACTGCACCAACAAGGTATTATGACAGGGTCTAGATAAAATGTTACTGTACACTGTACCAAGATTATTCTGTCTTGAAATCTGATTAAATCTCAGTGTTGTGGATTTCAGGGCTTGACATATTGACATTTAAGGTGGAGCCAGCATCATCATCATGTACATCTTACATCACTTACAGGGTTCCCATCAGGGCCAGGAGGTCCCCGCTCTCCAAAGTCACCAGGAAACCCCTGAGCACACAAACAGTAGAATTGAGGTTTTTTTTATATCAAGGTTATCTTGTTTAATTCATTTAGATATCACATGGTTCATAAGGGAAGTTATCACACCATTCACAGAGGGTCAACAGTGCTTCCCAAAACAGACGTTTGCAGAGCAAAGCCAAGCAAATCCCATCAAATGCGCTCCCAGCACTTCATTCCTGGGAGACTGGCAGGAAATTCCATGGCTGAGTGTTTCCAAGCGACCAAGAGTCTGTGTGTGTGCGCGCGCTGGCAGCGAGCACTGAGCAGCGAGCGCTCAGCAGCCCACGAACCAAACCCCCAGGACTTGCCTAAATGGCAGAATAAAGCTGCTTGGCCCAGAAACTGCTGACGGCATCCTTTTTTTTTGCTTGGTGCTTGTAATTCCATTATAGAGGCAGAACAAGAGGCGTGATGCAGCCGCGAGGCCACACGCTCAACGTGTGCTTGTCAGTGTGCCAAGGTCAACTGCACATCAGCGCACGGCTAGAGAAGGCAAGCACTACGGTGAGAAAAATGATAAATCTATTGTGTTCTTTCTGCAGACAGACATGGGGAGGATGAAATGTAATTAAAAAGACCTGAAGAGACGTTTGATAGGATTGTTTGTGTAGCAAACTGCTGATTTAGAACATTAGCCCAAATGTGGCTAAAGTAATAAAAAGTAATTGGTGCAACATGAAGCCCACAGGAAATGTGGAAAATGTGCCTCTTTCCAAAAATTGCCAATAACTGAGATGGTTTGATCAGAAACACATGCAACCTCAAGCTTTCAGCAAAGTTGGCGAGACCTTTTTTTATTATGGGATCCGACCCAGAAATTTCTGCCGTTCTGCTATTTGTAACATATAACTCACACTAGATATAAATATATAAAACGCCCCTTATCTACCTTCCATCTGTGTTACTAACAGCAGGGAAGACAAGCTGTGAAATAACAAAGAAAGCACAAACTTGCAGAATTTGCAAGTTGTTTTAGACTTTGAGGCACATAAAGCGCATGCATCTTAGGTTGGATCTTTGTTTCCACACTCGTTTTTTTTATTTTTTTTTGTTTTTGAACAGATTTACTGCTGACTCAGAGCGGAGAAGAAGAAACTTCTTACATAAGTGACTGAACTCACTTTTCACCACAGAGAAAGAGCTTGCTCATACCTCTGGACTTCAGTCTATGTCAGTAACCATTACAGCATATTAATAATAAAAAAAAACATGTACAACCAGACGTAGCCTTGGGAAAATATCAGATTTACACAAGCGGTTATGAGCACTGTTAGTATTTTCCATGTTAGTCCTCACGATGGAAAACTGACTTCCAGGCGCCATTGACGATAGACTTCCCTGGTCTGTGGGTAGAAACTCCAGAGAGCCAAACCAACAACTGACACATTACATTATCATATCAGCCTAATGCAAAACAAGGACTTTTAAAAAGGCCTCTGCATGGCATTCAATGTTTCCTGATCATCTTCAGCCAAAAGAAAATCAGTCACAGATGACTGCGAGGAAAGCAACTT
The DNA here is from genome assembly GCF_037954235.1 of Aulostomus chinensis. Classification (NCBI taxonomy): domain Eukaryota; kingdom Metazoa; phylum Chordata; class Actinopteri; order Syngnathiformes; family Aulostomidae; genus Aulostomus; species Aulostomus chinensis. The sequence continues at coordinate 15,570,356 of NC_141325.1, read as the reverse complement.
CACTCACTTTAATATGACGGCAATAAGCTGTTATTTTATAAAGATATCCGATTGAGAATTAGAAACTAATCTGCTCAAATACAAATATTTGTTACTCTTTTGTTGGGGGGCGGGGGGGGGGGTACAATTTTCCCCTAAACAGAAACATCTAGACTTATCATAACAGCAGTTTGGAAGATACCACAACTTTATTCTCAGAGTTATTCATCCCCAGGAGAGGCTTCAGGCCAAGCACGTGATTAATGGTCAGTTGACAGACTTTAAAATGTAGCTCGTCACGACAGTAATACAACATAGATCAAGACAACTGGCTTTCATTATGCTTCATTGAAAATGTTTTCTGAGAAGTATGTTGAGAGAAAACTTTACCGGCCTACCCATCTTGCCCTTCTTCCCATGAACGCCAGGAATTCCCTAGAAAACAGAGTGAAACAAAAAGAAGTCAGTTTGCTGAACATCCTCTCTTTATGTTTAAGGATAGATGCAAAGTGAGTTTGCATTAAGATGACATGAGTTGGAATTTAACCTTCCAGACGGTAGCGAGAAAAGATGTAAAAAAAAAATTTAAAAAAAGAAGTCATCTGTTATATCCACCAAGGAGGTCATTTCTTCAGGGGAGGATGACACAAAAAATGATTTTCACCAAAATTGATAGAGAGGTTCGGCATGGGCCACTGAAGTGCCAGTTATATTTTGGACTAGATCTGTCTTACACTGGAGAAAAAAATGACATTTTTAGCTAAATCAAGGAGTTAAGGTGATCATACCAGCACAGGAGGCCACGTTTTCTGATGCGATTGCCTTTTTATCAGCGGGATTGCATTAAAACTATGAGGCCATGTAGCATAGGTAAAGAAAGAAGCTTTCTTTTTGGGAGTGATCCATTCATGGCTTTTTTTTTTTTTTTTTTTAATTGGGTTTGGCTGAGTTGGTGGGGGTTTGCGCTTCCTGAATGTCTTCTAGGTCCATGTGTAATCACCCTACTTCTCAGTAATATTTTAGTCTATTCAGCATGCATTTAAAAGATGCTAACTTGTCATGTTGGCATCTCAGACCGCACCAGACAGTCATAGTTTTCAGTGTAAAGAGCCTCCGTCCTTCTCTTTGCACCGCAATGCTTGTACTAACTTTAATGACAATCTAGCCACAAGTTCTCTGGATATTTTACTCAAACGGTGAGGCAACTGGCTAAAAAAGCACCTGCTGCGGTGTCCAATCCACCTCTTATATATATCACTCATATCCAAGAGAGAACTAGAGCTACTCGGTTAAGACCTCCTGCTAGATCCAATAAAAGTATGAGGGATCCTCCCACTTTGTGCATTTTATGGTGGATTGATGAAGTGTGCCTGCAGTATTTCATGAGTTTCAGTTCTGTCTGTTACATCACTTCGGTTCATATGATGCAACCCACTGGGAATTGACTGTCACAGCCACTTTTACTCACTCTCTCGCCATCAGGACCAGGAAGGCCAAAAAGCCCAGGGATGCCAATGTGCCCCTAAAGAGAGATTAAAAAAGATGGAATGGGAGGACGAGATAAGGCAAAGAAAGACGGATCAGGAGAGGACGGTGGACAATAATGGGACATTCACATGTCATGATATTCTCCACAAAGCCTTTAGCTGTGATTCTTTGATCTGTTAAAGGGTGAAGTGAAGAGCCAAGCCTTGAGGCAAGTGTATATGCCCATGGACTGCATGGTGCTGGCTTCCACGATGTAGTCCAAGGGCACATACCCTCGCATCAGGGATCTCTGAAGATCTCTCTGCCAAACCTGCTCAGTGGAAGTGGAGGCGCGAGCCGGCAGAAAAAACAAGACATTACAGTGACATTAAACGACAAGCTACTGGCTGAATGCTTTACTGTTACATTTGGCAAGGCAGTTTTATGATATTTGGCTAACGTTAACAAGAAAAGCAAGCACAGAAAAGACTGTGGAGTAAATTACTCCTACAGAACTATAAATGTCCAAACAAAACTATTTGTCATTGTCATCTTAACAAGGGCAGACGATTGGTGTTTATGACGTTGGCCTTTTATGTGCCCACACTGGTGAAGTAAATCACTGAGCATGCATTCTGCAGTTCATTCGCGAGAGGGGAAAGTTCAACAACTTTGCTGCAAGAAAAGAAACTTTCTTCTTTGGAAGCAGAGCAAAGAGTGCAGGAAAAAGAACAAATGAATAAACAAAACAGGAGAGATCTAACCTTGATGAATTTCCTATTAAAAAAAGAACTCTTTATTTCAACATTTACTCACCCTGATTCCTTTTGGCCCCATTTGTCCTAATGGCCCAGGAAAACCCTAAATGTAAAAAAAAAAATATGACAAAACACATTCCAGTGGTTATGACTAGAACTTTGATTGTGTTTCTCTCTGAAAAGAAAAAAAAATATGAGAAGAAAAACAGGTACAGTAAAACTAGTCCAATGTTGTTGTTTTTTAACCTTTAGGAAATTAGCCTTTTGCCAAATTAATACTTCAGTAGCGTTCACATTAATTTCTCAGAAAAAAAACACCCCCACCCCCATCCAAACCCCCAAGCTCCCCCCACCGCCGCCCCCAGCCCCACCTTGCAACTATAAAGATCAACTTCTGAGCTCCCTACAGCAGAATGCAAAGTCTTGACTTAAACCTACAGCCCAGAGTGATTCACAGCCTGCAGATGGTAGGGGGTGCTAAAGCCTAATCCATCACACACCCTTAGGTGTCTATCAGACTTCTGACATAAGAAGTGTGCTAAAGCATAGAGGCGAACCCTGAGACCCTCGCTTGAACTTTAAGTGATCATAAACATTCAGGGAGCGCAGAGGAGTGAGCATCTGTCCAGCTGTTTTTGGAGTTTAAATTTGCTTAAAGAGAAACCAGATTTCGAAACCCAAAGACAACCTGTTAACCTCCATCTTTGACTCAAACAATATTCGTAAACACAGGGTAAAAATGGGTTTGCAGTCTGGGCAGACAAAGCTTATTTGAAGGCAGAGTGCAGCAGCATTAGTCACACTTTCCTTAGCTTTTCTATCCCCTGGGCAGTGATTACTATGGAAACCTATTGACATTTTATTTCCTTGCTAGACAGGGGGTATTGGAAGCTGAAATCCCACCACAGGTGGTTCTCAGCTACAGTTTAAAGCTTGCTTGCGCTTTCTGAGGTTTTTTCTTTTATTCAAATGCAAAAAACTTGGATATAACAAATGAACGCATTCATAGGCCGATGCTGAGACGTCAAGGACTGTTTTTGCTGACATTTTTACACATACATAAACATTCATAAATCCCATTTTATTCATCGCTCTGACAGTGAGGTTCATAAGGTGGTAAAAAAAAAGTGAACAATTTATTCATTAAAAGGCTAAAATCACCCCTCAGGTTTTCAGAGAGCTGATCCAGATTAAATTTCTATTTATTGTTTTGTCTGACTTGATGTGAGTCTGCATGTGTGTGTTGCTATGTGTGTGTGTGTGTGTGTGTGTGTGTGTGTGTGTGTGTGTGTGTGTGTGTGTGTGTGTGTGTGGCCCTGCTCAACCAGCACCGCAACACTAGATTTACTGCACCTGCCTGCCAGGATAGCCTTTGACCCCGGGGCTTCCATCATCTCCCCGTTCACCCTGTGGAGAGGAAGAGAGGACAGGAATTAGCATGAGAGAAGAACAAAAAAGTGAAAGGGAAGGAAGAGAGGACTAAAGGATGGAGGGCGGAAGCAATATTTCTGTAGGAAATAGGTTTTTTTTATGCACATGTGGTTTCTGTTGGAGCCACGCTGATTGCAATAATCTTGGAGAGACTAATGAATCTAGAAAACAAGCAGCATTTATGAAGTCATAAACAACAGCCAGTTGGTCCTCATGATGAATTTCAATGTCCCTGTTTAATAAAAGCACTTTTGTTTAGTCGAGTGACTGTTGAGGAAAGAGGCGCCACTGCAGACATCACCACTCGAAAAGGTCAATTACTGCTATTATGATGTGGTCCAACTATTTGCTGTTAAGACTACTGTGGACAAAGTATTTACTTAATATGTTTACGCACATTATGATACATGAGTCATTTCTTCCTGCTGCAACTAAATTCCTCCCGCCAAGAGAGGGAGAAATGCTTAATTCTACCAACTGTATATGGGAAGACTTACACAGGATTAATAATGAATGGATGCAAGAAATTACAGGCTTAGAATAAACTGAAAACTAACCACATTATTACACACTGGCCACAGTTATGTCTGCGGATCATCAATATGCAAGGAGAGAGCAAAAATGTTCACGTTTAATTGAAAGTGAGAAGTGTTGTAAATCACCACAGACGAACACAAGTTATAGTAGTAGTGGAGGCTGGTATTATTACTGCAACATAAGTAAATGATATTGTGCAGAAAGCAGGTTGTTCTTGAAGAAACATTCCAAAACTGGTTATTACTTCATGTGCATTTATCGAACAGCTGCTAAATGAGCACATGTGGACTTTAAAAGATACACCTGAGACAACTAGAGGAGTTCTTTGGAACTGTGGGTGCATTGTTTATTCGTGTCTCGTGAATATGGGAGGTGATATTTAGATTGTGATCATTCCAGTGTGTCATGCTTTTGGTGGTAAAACACTCGAAGACTTTCACCAGTTACAAGTAACGAGCAGGGAAGGTTACTGCGGTTTCGCGGTGATTCAAATGTGCTTTTTCGTGATGATTGATAAAGAGGACTGTCTGTTCAGCCTGTGTTTTTGGTTCAAGTGATATAAAACAATATAATGTGGTATAAGACAGAACTCCACAGAGTCTGGTGACTGCTAACGTTCCACTATTCAACATCGGTGTCAAACGGGAGGAGTGTCTTTAGTAATCTGATAGTTAGCTTTACTAAAATAGAAATAAAAAAGGAACTAAAGACGTCAAATAGTAGGAATGCATGATTATCTGAAGAAAAACTAGTTGATATAATACTTACAGTCTCCAAAACATTGTTTATGTGTAAAATATTTTTCTTGATGTCCAAACATTTTTTTTAAAGCCCATCATTTATATACGTCCCGCATGGTTTCTTCATGCTAAATGACACATGATGAGGAAAGATGAAGTGACTCAAGCAAACTGTGCTGGTGTAAATATTGCGATACTGATATTGTCTTTAATGGAGCCTTCCTTGGCCGACCTTGAAATATCCTGCTGTCAAACAAACTGCGGGAAAAAAAAAAATCCTGGATCCACACCCTTTATTTAGACCTTCCTTGGCCCATGTGTCACCCTCCCACGAAGTTTCAAGAAAACTGGCCTGCTAACGATCAGAGAAACACTACAGAGATAAGAGGACTTAGAATGTTGAGGTCATTAATGAGGCCAAAAGCACAACAAGGAAGAACCTTTCCTCCTACAAGGAATTCCTGTCTCATATCATTTGCCCCACCCTGTCCACCCTGCCTGTCCACCCTCCATCCATCCATCCATCCATCCATTTTCTATACCACTTATCAATTAAGGGTAGCGGTGGGTGGGGGGCTATCCCAGCTGACATTGGTCGGGAGGCGGGGTTCACCCTGGATGAGTCGCCAGTCCGTCATAGGGCCGTCAGGAGCAATTAGGGGTTCAGCATCTTGCTCAAGGACACTTCAACATGGTCCCCGGGGGAAGTGAGGATCGAACCAGTGACTCTTTGGTTGCTAGACAGCCACTCTACCTATTAATATCATTACTTCTGTCCACACCTGTGGTTCTTTAAATATCACAGTCCCCACTCTTCAAACACCAACCATCCGAACACTAGTTGGTTCTGGTATCTGACGGATCCCCTCCACGGAACACACCTCCTTCCCTTCACACATCTGTTATTCCTGTTGTTCCTGGTGATCCATCTGAGAGGTTCCATCTCCATCTACTGGCTCTACTTCAACACCTCTAACGATGTTACTGCAGTGTGGACTAATCGCCAAACTCGTCTTGTAACAGTGTTCTCTCTACAAATGAATATAAATGTTGTACTATTTGAACTGGCTGGCCAACATCTTAGGCCGAGTGATTTTCCACAGAGGACTCAAGAGAGAAAGTGCTGGCTGGGACGAGGATCTTTCTTTTCTTTTTTTGTGACACAGCACATTCTTCCCAGAGATAGAGCAAAGGATTTGAAATCTGAAAGAAAGGAGGAGGAGGAAGAATGACCTTGTGTCCAACCTTTTTTTTAACCCACATTTGCCAAATATCTCCCTCTCTCTTTTCCCGCCAAAATTCCGAAACGGCTCTTATCTCTCCTCCTCTAAACCTTCCCACCGTCCCCACCCCTCTTTTTTTAAATCATCCCACTGTCTCTGTTAATATTTTCTTTCTACTGTTCCCGCCCTTTCTCCTTTGTTGTAACTATAAATGGAAAGACGTGCTGATGTTTTATGGGAACGGTCTCTGCTCTTTTATTCAATGAGTAAACATACAATGACGTACAGCGAACACACAGGGGAGACAGCAGTGGGTCTAGTCAGGGTGCAACAACCGGAGGGAGTTGAATTCACACTTTTTTTTCACTTTTTTTTCTAGATGCCGCTCCTATCCTACTCGTTAGCCTCATGGTTGTTGTTTTAATCCCCCATGACATTCCCTCGCCCTCAGACATTCGTGATCACATTCCAGTATAATTGAGCAATGATGCAGAGTTTATTGCAAACCAAAAGGGCGGCGTCTGCAATTACAGGCTTTGCACTTTCTGATTTACTGATTTGTTGTTGTTTTTTCTACTGAAAGGCACCTTATAGACTTGTTGACTTATAGACTAGATAGTAGAAAGAGGAACACAGTAGCTCCTACTCCTCTTATTATATGAAAATAAAGCAAAAATATACCGAACACAGACAGTAGGTGGAATCAAGGTCCCACCCTCAAACAATCACCAATCCCAATACAGTATCTGTACAATCTTAATTCTTGTTTTACCCTTCAATATGGTGTTTTGGTATATCCCTATGTGTTCTCTGAATCTTAATCTTATCTTTATTATAGTAGCTGCTATTTGTTGTTGTTGTGCATCTTAGTCCCTCTGTCTCTCTCTCTCTCTCTCTGCGTCCTTCCGTCTTTCCGTCTATCAATCTCTCCCTTTCTCTCTCTCTCGCCCACATAGAGCCCAATGATTCATAATGATTTGTGATGTTAAAAGTTAGTCTTCAGTCACCTCTGTCACAGATGTGCTTGCTTATGGGGAATTGTTTCGTCCCTTTAAATTAAATTTGATGTGTGGTTCTAGACCTGCTCTATTTTTACAGCGTCATGAGAAAACTTTTGCTGTGATTTGTCGCTGTATAAATAACAACACTGACTTGAATACAGTGGAAATAGCAGTCTATGAGATAGACTTTTCTATGTAGAGGACGCTTGTGTGAGGTGCAATGTCACAAGAACAGATCAGCCATGATTAATGTGACCTTGACCTTTGACCATCGTTAATCTTCTTCTTCATCCAAGTGGATGTTTGCGCCACATTTGAAGAAAATCCCTTTACGTTTTCCTAATAGATTGTGTTAAAAACAGTAAGGCCAACAACACGAACGCACCTGGTCCTCGCAGCACAAAGGAATGTTTAATAATTCAATTTTATTTTAATTGAAGTTATTCTTAATAACTTTTTTGAAATCATAGACCTGCAGCTAATGCAGTAAATGTTCTAGGTAGGTTATCATGTGCATTCAGTATGTCAATAAATGATGAGAGGAATACTCACGGGTTCACCTGGGAGACCAGCGGGACCAGGATGACCTTTTTGTCCCTGTTGACGGAGAAACAATTAGTTTGAATTTTGCACGTACAATAAAAATATTATCTCATAAACTACTTAGTCTGATCACAAAGCCACAGAGAAAATGCCAAATAATGGGCCTTAGAGAAAGAGATAAACCGGGAAACCAACAGTTGTATTTAATCAGTGTTTTTCCTTCTCGATGTAGTATTCAAAATCCTCCCATGTTGAGGGATTTTCTAGTTTTAGTTTAATATGATCTGCAATATCTGACTAATACCTGTGACAGCAAGAGACAACAGTACTTGTTTACCGGCGACTCGCTAGAAAAACATGTTCTGTATTCAGCAAGGATTCTTGGCTGCGACTTTATCTCATCGTTGCCAACATGACACACTAAAAAAACAAAAAAAAAAAAAACAAAACAAAAACCATGGCATTAATTAAGCCAAGAAAAAATAAATTAAAGTAACAAGTGAATCCCAGAAGAGTAATTAACGGTCACCTTCACGCCCTGTAGTCTCAAATGAGTGTATCAGCTGGCTACAAAATGTATTAATCTTTTCAAAATAAAGGCCACGAGACCTACGGTGGACACGAAGACGTCTCAAAGGGATGAACAAGTGTGAAGTCATTAGCCACCAGCTGTCGGCAGCAGAAGAAGTAAATCACAGGCTGCAAAAGGCCAGTGTTTAAAAAACTAATATCAGTATAACTAAACACCATCAATACACCCTTGCACTCTCCACCCTGCAGCCAGAGTGTTTACACCAGGATTAAAATCTGCAAAAATTCTGAGACATTTGGTGAATCACGGATGACCCTTGAAGGCTTGTAAGCATCACGATGTAGAAGTGGGAAAGAAAATATTTGAATTAGATTTACTTAAGAATTTGGAACACAGTTTATAATGTTATTTTTGTGCAAATGTGCAGTCTGTTCATTTCTATGAATTTCACTCAAACTTCATTTAGAGCACAGTGTGACTCCAGAAGAGGCTTTTTAATGCGCACACAGATTTCACTCAAAATCTTGTCTTGAGCATAAGTAATGACGTAAATTGATTTGTCATTTTTGTTTCCTAAATATGAAACCATATTGTGGAAATGATTTGCTTTGCTTTAGCATCAAAATGGAGAGGACAGAAAACCTGGCTCTGCTTAAAAGCACCTCCCACACTCATAAAAATCATCATCTCAGTCTTCTCATCATCAACATCCAATCACCTTTTGAACTTCTTTAATCTTAACTACAGCATTAAAGTACGAAGGCTAATAATAATAATGTTAATGTTTAACACTTACCAAACTTTTACAACTAGAGAGTTCTAAGATAGACCTTTCCCACTCCCTCGTATTTTGAGCACTCACTGGATAGAACCCTGGTTTAGAACGGCCATTCAAGAACCTGCACCAATTTGGAGGGAAAAGAGCTTACGAGTCTGCAGCGAGGAAGCTCCGTTGATACAGAGTATGAACATTTTATCATCAAATCTCTGGAGTATAGTACTAATCTAATTAAAAAAACACGGCCTCAATAAAAAATGAATTTAATGAGGTAATATCAACCATCATACGTCTTCTGGATCATCAATCCAGAATATGATCGAGATGATTTCCAGAAGCTGAAATTTTCTTCATTTCATGTCTTGCGATATCCTCATTATAGAACAGTCTTCAGGATCTACAATTTGATCCAGATTGCTTACATAAGTACTCATCCCTTAAAATATTACTCAAAGTATCCATCCATTTTCTACCACTTATCCTGTGGTGACAGTGCTGACCACTGCACCACCGTCCCGCCTACTTAAGAGTATCATTTCCCCAAATTTCAGTCAAATTTGTCCATTCGAACAAAAAATAACCCTAGTTATCACATTCCCTCCATGGAAAAAATGATGAAAAAACACAAATAAAACAAGATTATAATAAAAAAAAATCTGTTTGATAATACTGAATCTTCAAGAGGAAGTCCTAATACAGCGTTCCCAGAGTTCTTCAGGTCTGTTCCACATGTCATTAGGCATTTAGTCACACATCACACCCCGAATAAAACAGGAAAACCTACTGCACTATGTTTTTCAAACAGGAATACCCTTTTAATGATGTGTGTAATTTCAGCACATGTTTTGCTGTTACAGTGCCTGGCGTGTTTGGTGAAAGACAGCGGTCTTGATGAGGTCGACTTGTTTGAAAAACATTTGATTGCTCAACATGAGTTGAAACTGAAAGGACAAGCCAGTGGGTCAGATGGGGCTGCAAGGATGATGCTGAGCGATACTGGCAGACTGGAAGTCCCATGGTGATCTGAAGGCCAATATCAGACCGGTGTATTATCAAAACTCAGAGGAATGTATTATTAACACGCCAGAAAGAGTTTAGCTGATTTAAATGAAAACAGATCAACAGTAAATTGTAACTCAAGCATGTGATGTCATTATAGTGTGCAACTGCTCTATTAACCATCAGAAGGGAGTTGAATTTGTGAATCAGCCTCGCAATTGAAACGGAAATTCACTTGTGGTGCAATACATGGTAAGTATCAGGGTGCCTAGGTAGCCTCCGACTTGTTTGGGGGTCAGATCAGACTCAGTCAGCCCTGTGTGCAGGTGGAAAGCCTGATTAGGGTATGTGCCCTGGTTCCTCTGGTCATGGCGCCTGTTCATGGAGGGGAACTGGGGGGGTAGAGCATGATCCTCCCAAGCACTTGCGTCAGGTGAAAAGATGCAGCTGGCATTCCAACATGAGACAGAGAATGCATAAGCACAACCAGAACAGCTTGGTATGGTGAACTTAGCAGAGGTACAGTTGAGGATAAAATGGCAAAAAACCAAAAACAAATAAACAAACCAAAAAAAACCCCAAACCATTCTTTTTTTTTTAAACATTCAATTATTCTGTCAGGTCTCCTGGAGCTTCCCAGAGTAAAGCCAGATGCTGGTCATAGTAATTCGCTGCAAGGTGCAGGTCATAGTAATTCGCTGCAAGATGCAGCTAAACTCCGCTTGTGTCAAACTCCTGATAATTTGTCTATATATCTGCAGACAGGCGACCATGTGCTTTGAATTGAAAAGAACTGACAGGATTTGGGGGGAGTAGATGAGTCTCTTGCAAGAGCCAAAACTCTGCAGCCAGGACCAAAAGAATGTGTCTGGGCCCTCGGACCAGGCCAGTACAGCTGAGTACAGTAAGGAGTGGAGATAAGGAGTCTTAAGAACAGCTTTAACTGTTTTATTCATTCCATTGTGTGACACGAAGATGGCGAATGATCACATTCTCCTTTAGTTCTCCCTCCCTATGAGGAGCAAACTGTTTTAATTAGTGTAACTGACACCAAAGCAGCACTGCAGCAGCAGGAGCAGCACTGAGAATGTCACCCATTTACAGAATGAGGAACAGATTTCGGAAAATATGATGTTCTTTCCATAGGTTTTTTTTTTAAGTATATTTTCATTTTTCATTATGAAACATTAACTTATTTCTCAGACAAGTCAGCAAATAAAAGTTTGAGAATGTTATTATGCAACACTGAGGAGCAAGAAAGAAAAATCTTGAGGGTTCCACAGTTAATAAAAATCGAGGCAATATTCCAGTGTGCCATGATCGGAGCTGGCTGCGTTAAAAAAAAGCGAAGGCTGGTAATTCTCTCCACGGAGTGTCACTTTCAAGCACACATACTCGAGTTCCTTCTTACTTTTCAGAGGAGACCGCTGACTGACTCCCAGGCAACCTTCCCATTACATCTTTACACATTTCCCGCAGTGAGAAAGGCTTTCTCTGGCAGTCGGCCAGGGCCTGAGCACAAAAAGTGTCCAGTGTGAGTTTTACTGGCTGGTTTGACAGGAGCAGACAAGAGCATGAACCCTGAACTGTATCTGTGGCATATTTAATGTACTTTTGATACAAACTAAAGGCTTTTGGCTTCAATGGCCAGGATATGATGAAGACAATCTGGGTTAGTTGAGAACAGCTGCGTGCAATGAGGTGCCTGGTGGCCTTCAGCAGAGCCAAACCGATCGCTTGCTCTTATTAGCTGGGTACATTTTAATACTTAGCTGTCAGCAGTTACCGGTGTGTCTTTCAAGTTAACACATATGTGATCTTTTTTTGAGGGGGGTGGGTTGGGGTGAGGGGGATCTTTTTGAACCACTTAACCTCTTGCCAGGTTACGGTGCACGCCCAACAAAGATCTACAATTACCATAAATAAGCAGGAAGAATATCAGCTTTTTCCCATGACTCCATGTTCTATGACTCACAAGGCAACAAGAGGTCTTCCTTTTTTTTTTTTAGCTTTTCTACTACTACACTGAATGAAGGAACATTGAGAGCACCAGATGGTTTTTCACAGTCCGCACTGTCCGATTGCATAACGGATCACTGCAGCTGCTGCCAAAGCGTTATATATTGCACTCCTACAATTGTGTCCCAAAGGAGGACAGGGGTGTGTTTGTGTGTGCAAGTTGCAATAACTGGGTCTCAATGTGTGTGACAGTCCTTTTAGCATTCTTACAGCCTTCTAAAATTGACCTTACTGCACCCTTTTTTTTTTCCCTGTACCAATTGGTTTCTTGCTATCGTCTCCACCACAGAAATCTGACAGGAGTAGTATGATGATAAAGTGTTAAGCGTGATTTTGGTTTGGGGTGGTTTTTTTTTTTTGTTGTTGTTGTTTTTTTTTTTCCTCCCCGCAACTTTTTACGAGTTTGTTTTTCTAAACAGATGCAGCTGCTCCTCTCAGGTGACTGTCTTTGAAAACTTTCTTCTCTAACTTCTCATTTCATCCATGAAAACACTCAGTAAAACGCAATTAGACTGAGATGTATTTGAGCACCGTATTGATCCAGTACCTCATTTAAATCTCCACGAGAGTGAATCCCCCCACCACCCCTTCTTAAAGAGTGGATACGCCCTGATGAATATCAAACTTTTGCAGCTCACTGGAGAGTTGTAGAGCTCCATAAAGGTTTACGTGTTATTTTCTGGGGGTTTCCACCCCTGACTTTGGAAAAATAGCTGACTATGTGAAAAAAAAAAAAAATTGGCAAAGGAATTAACTCCACATTGTCACCCTCTCCAGATGTGATAGTCCAACTGGAGCAAAGATGCTAGAGATCTTATGAAAGGTTTTATGGGAGTCTGTCATCTGTTGGAATCTGCCATTAATAAACAACTACACTTGTGCAAACATGCAGTGAGACACAGTCCACTGGCTAAGATCTGGACAACATGTATGATTATTATTACTCTGAATCAAACTTTGGGAAAAACCAGATTTCTCACTATAAAGAGTCGAATCGTGGCAAGAGAATGAAGCCAAGAGTATCATTTTCTATCAAAAAGACCATGAAAAGGTTTAAAAATGATACCGGAAAGTTTTAAGAGCACATCAGATGTGCAAAAAATTGTCCCAAATAATGCATTATTTACTCATGGGGAATGATAAAATTGTCTAAAAATCGGAGTGTTTTACCAAATGACAAACACAATGTATTCCCTGGAAAAAGACTTGAGATGAATACAGAACAACAATAACAATACTTTAGAACAGCAATAATAAAGACCAGACAAATTATACATCCTGCATATCCCTCAAACATTTTTTAATCAACTTGAAGAATTCCATAATAAAACACTGACTTGCAGATAGTCAAGGGCGTGTTACAACTCAGCATGAGACAGAGATGAAACAAGTTCGATGAAGGTTTATGCTGTGGTTGACTAGTTTAGTACTAAATCAACAGAGTCAATAAGGCCTTTACGCTACGACGATAGGGGGTGTGCACAGATTTGATGAAAGGATGATATAAAATGATCTTTCTGATCCCAAATACAGAAAAGACAAGTGAAAAGTTGAGCTAATACAAGTTAATCTAAATTAAGCAGCGCTAAGCTAGGTTAAATTTCAGTGCATTTTCTCTCTAGCCTGATGTTCCAACCTTGCTATGCAGCGCATCACTTGATCTGAGAGTGTTTTGCTTAGTCACTAGCGTATTACAGCTCTGTGCTCCGTGTCTGTGCTTGACTAAAGTGAGAGTGAAATATAACTGTTTAAAAAACTTGATAAACACCGGTGTGCAGCAGCGTTCATGCGCTCATATGGGCACAAAATGATACTTTCCAGTAGGAACATCTGTGGTGACCAACTGCACACAATATAAGAAGATGACAACGTTATTCTCTAAGTCAAGAGGTCCTGTATTCATTTAATATATACATATAATGATAGACAGTGTATAGCATGAAATCTGAGGGAACCTATTTGAATATAGCTCATCAAACTAATAAGTTTCAAAAAATATGGTGGTGTGTCGCTAAATCCAAGAGAGAGACGTTCTTTTTGGGACACACTGAATTCAGGAAAAAAAAACAACCCATTAGCATAGATGTGTGCTATACTTTACAAGTGTTATGCTCTGTTTGCATAGAGAGGATCATTACGCTTAGACACTCATGAAGGTCTAGATCGACTGATAAAACGATGCCCTGCTGTCACAGACCACCAAACCAGAAGTAAAACCTGTGGGAAACACTTGGACAGGAAATACAACTGTGTCTGGCCCACTAGTGGCGTGTAATCAGAGCGAGGGGGAAACAGGCTTTGGGAAAGGGCCAAGGCTAAAATGTGCAAGGCTAAAATGAGAGCTGCTAACCATCATTCTTTTTGAGGCTAACAAGCACAGTGGCAGGTGAAGAACTCAAATAAGGAGAATGAGAACAACATCACACTCCATTAATAATTCGTACAACTTTCAGAACAGTTCCCCAGACAGAACATGAATTTAAAGGATGACCCTCTCTCAACATGAGGTTCACCCACTGAACTTTAGCTTTAACCGCACCACCTTCATCATTTCAGAGGCCGATGATTGAAATGATGCAACTGCCCCAATATTTAAACCTGAAGTATTTCAACCACACAGGGAAGCCGGGACGCAGGTGTGCTCCTTGACGCCTGTGTTATGTTAGGCTACTCTCCAAACAAGCTCAAACATTCATTTTTGGCTAGACCCACTAAACACTTCAAGGATTCACCCCTCTAAGTGCTTTCAGAGTGGGCCAGGATGGAGAGTGAATGTTTGATTTACTGATCCTCAATATGGAATCACTCACTGATTCTGATTGGTGTTTGAAAACATTTTGAGAAGACGATCAGTCACATTCACCTACTACACGAGCACTCATTCCTGTGCCCGTAATATCTGGAAACTATAACTTAACCTCATGAAGATTTGAATCATACATAAATAAAAATATGTACGTTTGAATATGTGAGACAAAACACATGTTCTACCTTTCGTCCATCTTGGCCAGGCAGTCCAGGGGGGCCCATGACACCAGGCTCTCCCTAAAAGGACAAACTGGGTCACAAAGTACACCAACATATCTGGAAATAACCACCAAGGAGGGAGAGATGACATTATGCATACTTTTTGTCCTTTGGGGGCTTGACCAGGGGACAGACCAGGGTCTCCTTTTTGCCCCTGGAACATAAAAAAACAGCATTTTACATTTTAGGAGAGACTTAAACATTAAATGTATCCTAGTTTGCAAAAGTGTATGCTATATATTAACTGTACTGCCACAACATTCCACCTCACTGGGCCCGGAAGAGTGTTCTGTTTACGTTTACACTATCACAGAGTAATTAGTTCGTCCTCCTGCTTAGTGAGATGAGCTGTTGTATTTACACGAGCGTGCAGTCCATTTATGCCCTCCAGTGACTCGGTTTACATCAAGCCAGTGAGAAGTGATGGGGAGTGACTATGAACATTCTTCTGCCTTTTCGGGCAGTGAGAACACTGTCAGTACATTTGTGGGTCAGTATCTGGGGTCTAATTGCACCACTGAAAGACCGACGCAGTAATCTATGCAATAATAATGTAATAGATCCACTGAGGAATACTTGCTTTTTATATTTGCTGATCGTGAAAAGAATCGTGAAGAATGGCAGCAACTATCATCTCTCATGCATTTCATTAAACAAATGGAAGTCTCAAAAGGTGAAGAAGTGTGTGTGTGTGTGTGTGTGTGTTTGTATATATAGACAAAAAGATTACAAAATATACACATTTTTCTAGCCACAAGTTGTAACTTGTTTCGCTTTTTATAGGCCAAAAGCTATAATTACTTTGAAGTTACCAGATTTAACTTTATTCCTCATTTTTTTCTAATATTGTAGCCACAACATTTAACTTGTTTCTATCCATCCATCCATTTTCTACTGCCAATCCTGTTAAGGGTCATGGGGGGGTGGAGCCTATCCCAGCTGACTTTGGGCGAGAGGCAGGGTTCACCCTGGACAGGTCACCAGTCCATCACAGGGCCAACACATAGAGACAGACAACCATTCACACTCACAGTCACACCTACGGTCAATTTAGAGTATCAATCAGCCTCGTCCCCTCTTGATGTCTTTGGACTGTGGGAGGAAGCTGGAGTACCAGAGAGAACCCACACAGGAACAGGAGAACATGGAGACTCCACACAGGAAGATCCCGTGCTCGAGCTGGGGTTAGAACCCGGAACCTTCTTGCTGTGAGGCAACAGTGCTGACCACTGCACCACCGTGCAGCCCTCACTTTTTTCATCAATTTAATAATTTTCAGCCTCAAGATAGATCATGGTCCATCAGTTTAGTCATTCTGCAGCTGCAAGATATAACTTCTTCCATCAATGTAGTTTTTTTGAAGCCACATATTATGATGCATTACCTCAAATTTTTCTTAAAACACAAGCTACAACTCGTTCCCTTCCTTTGAGTATTTTGAGGCAACAATATATAACTTGTTCCTTAAATTAAGTGAACTTGTGGCCACAGTATATAACTTGTTCCCTCACTTTAATTATTTTAAGACCATGAGAAACTCACTACCTCAACTTTGCTTTTTTTTTTTTTTTGGGTGGGCTACAATTTATAACTTGTTCATTTAATCCCACATTATAGCTCATGACCTCAAAATCTCTAATTTGAGGAAACAAGTTATATCTTGTGGGCTCAAAATAATGCAATTGAGGGAATAAGTTGGCCTCTCTATTGCCACTTCAGGGCTCCATTGTTAACACCTTGTTTTGATGGAGGCATATTTACAAAACCTGTGGGTGCAAAAGGAAACCGGACATTATCAACCTCATCGACTGTTTTATTTCTCTGATTTGATGTCAAACATTCACTCTTACATCAGCTCATTTTAGCCTACATGTTCGTGTCAGCAACGACTTGGTATTAAAAAGTCTCTGTGGGAATTTTCTCCTGAGTGGTTTTTGTACCGAGCTAGGAGTGCATCTCCAGCCAAGAGCAACATACACACAGTGTCTATTCACTGTCTGAGCATTTTAATATCAGCGAGAGAAAAAATGAGGTAATTTCTTTTGAAAACCTTAATAAGCACTTCTACTTTCCAAAAATTAAACTCATATTCTATATGCTAATGATAACTGATCATCTTGTCTCAATCTATCAGAATTAAATCCAGATACTGTAAAATGACATACTGAAAAAACACAATCAGTTTGTTTTCATCAACTTGTTCCTTTGTCTTGAGTCAGTAAAGAGTGCCAGGCCAGTCTGTTTGAGGTTTGTGTTAAAGTGGGTCAAGATGGACCAGTCCAGGTTTGGTTCTAGGTTTCAGCTTCCACATATGCCATATTAGAGTGAAGGTTTTTTTCCAGGTTAAAGCAAGCCAAAGCCATTTTTATGTTGAAATTCAATTTGTCCTTGCAGATTTGACTTGAACTATGAGCAATTTTCTTTTATTCCAACGAATGACTTAGCAATATTCAACTGACATATTAAAGAGCAGAACAACCCGTTCTGTTGACAAATCAAATCAGCTGGAACACAGGTTGATGTCGAAGCCTGTAAATTAGTGAGTCAGTTAAGCTTAAAACTGCTGCTCTCTCCTGAAGGCAAACAAATGGCTTTTTAAGAGGCTTGGTGAATTATATTGTGAAGCCAAGACGATCTGATACATCCCAGACACACAAACTAAGTCAAGGAGCAAAGAAAGGTAATGCTGCTGAGGAAAAAAAAACCACCAGAGATGCCTAAATTTGTATTGTATAAATGTCATAAATCTGTGAGATATAGACCATAAAAGAACAAAACGTGTGTGTACGTGTGTGTGTGTGTGAGTGTACTCTATCAAGCTCGGCAGTGTATTTTTTCTGTTTAATCCATTATGTGCACATTTCTACTTGTATCCCAGAAGAGAGATTCAGATTATTGGCATCCCATATCTACAAAGCCCAGCAGTGAGTGAGGACTGGCACTGAAGTTCTTAGAGTATCTGTCTTTCTTGTTCCCTTAATCATCTATCATGTTTGAGATATGTCTAAAAGTGTCATAATTGAATATCATCTTGAAAAATGACTTTAACTGAGAATGAATATAAATTTTAATGGAGAGCACCTTACTGAAAAAGCCCAGCCTCTTATTTTTCTACTCTTATAAAAAGAAGGGTTTAACATAAATATGATATGCAGTATATCATTTATTTAACTGTCAACTGAACATATTTTAAACCCCTGACCTGTTTGTGTGCACATATTTGATGCAAACAAGGAGTCAGAACACACTGAATGATATGACTGCTTGTATTTTTGTCTTTCTTCTATACGGTCAACAAATCCCATGAAAAGAGTGTTTTCATCTGCAGATTTAGTGTAGCACTGAACATTTACACCAAGAGGATGGTGTAAGTAGGTTCCAAATGAAGTGCAGGCTTTGGTGGTCAACATTTCACTTGAAGGAACAGAGTTTTCCTCCTTTTGATTCACAAACGAATTAGCAGCATCAATTCAGTGATGGAGGGCGGAACGGTGGTGCAGTGGTCAGCACTGTCGCCTCATAGTAAGAAGGTTCTGGGTTCAAGCCCCGCTCTCAGCATGAGGTCGTTCTGTGTGGAGTCTCCATGTTCTCCCTGTGCCTGTGTGGGTTCTCTCTGGTACTCCAGCTTCCTCCCACAGTCCAAAGACATCAAGAGGGGACGAGGCTGACTGATACTCTAAATTGACCGTAGGTGTGAATGTGAGTGTGAATGGTTGTCTGTCTCTATGTGTTGGCCCTGTGATGGACTGGTGACCTGTCCAGGGTGAACCCCACCTCTCGCCCGAAGGCTGCTGGGATGGGCTCCAGTGCCCTCGTCACCCTTAACAGGATAAGCAGTAGAAAATGGATGGATGGAATTCAGTGGTGGATTCTTTGGATTATTGCCAACCTCGTCCTTCAGTAATTTAGAAGTAGGTGCAGTCTAGTGTTAGTGGATTAAAATAAATTATCCATTATAATGTGATAGTATATTTCAATTTAGGTTCTGGGGTCTGCGGTTATGGATTGTGGTTTTAACACTGTCGCTTACAAAAGGAGTTGATCACAGTGCCCATGCTCTCTCAGTGTGTCACGCTTCGGTTTGGTTGGTGCTTTTGACAGTACAGACTCAATCATCTCAGTCGTACTGAGTACAAATCACTGTAAAATCATAAGGTACCAAGTTTCAGTACCTGAAAACATCATGATGACTGGGAGAGAATATGGAGAAAGAGAGAAGATGTTTCCATCTATCTTGAAAACAACACACGGCGCAATTACAGGAAGCTGTAATGACGAGCCAAAAGTAACCGAATAACTTGACAGACAATACTCACTGTAATATTATGCAAAGCCAGCCAGGGCAATACATCTAACAATCTGTAATCCAACAACTGCACTGGTTTCGATAGCTTCAAAGCTACGTCTCCCACAGTAAGGTTAGCTTGACGTGCTAGCAGCATGTCATTCTGGTCTTACTTCCATATAATTTGAAATTGATTGATTGTCAATCATTCTCGTATATGACCTCAATCAGGATCACACATTTTCTTCAGCAGATGTTTGCAGTTAATATCGTGAATTGTTGTAATGGCATATCCTTGCGGATACCGTATTCTCCTCTTTTGGTTTATCGCAAAGAAAACATGGTGTTGTGACATGATAAACTAAACAAAGTTGTCACAGGTGAATTGATGACTTGTACCCACGTAGGCTTCCTGGCAGAGCTATCCACTGTCATAGTGCCCCCTCGAATGCTTATTTTATTTAAAATTGTTCATTTGTTAATACTGCACCTTCAATCCAGGAGATCCAGAGAGACCAGGGTTTCCATGTGGGCCAGGAGGACCCTGAGAGAGAGAGAGAGAGACAGACAGACACACACACACACACACACACACACACACACACACACAGGATTAAGGAGGACACCAAGTAAAGATGATCATCAGGGTCATTGAGCAGCTTTCGGCTACAAAGAGAGGGGGAGGTTAGTACAATATGTGAGGCATTCACACATGTGTGCACATATTATTCCCTTTCCACTGCCCGTCTGAGTTCTGGGACGGGTCAGAGGTGCCCTGAGGTCCCTCTGTTTGTGTATAGGTGCTGTGTGAGACCCACTGTGTCTCCCGCCTGTCTTTCCTGTCTGTCTGCCTGCCTGTCCAAGTTATGACATATGGATGTGATTTTCCTTGTGCCTACATTTTTCCACTGGTTTATGGGGTCCCACAAAGTGAAGGCCACTCATCCATCACATCATATTCCTTAATCGCTTTGTGCCACAAACGGTAGGCATCTGTGATATATAATGTGCTTCGCTGTAATTGATTGAGCTACCCTCAACAAATCTTTCCTAGAAAACCGACCATCCCTACCACGTCGGTCCGGGTGGGTAGTTGAACGGTAGAAAAAAAAAACATCTATTCTTTTCTAGTTGTGGAGATCATAAATTAATGCAACCTACAGAGAAGGACTGCTTGGAAAAATAAAGCCACAAGTTCTCTAGCCATCCATGTGAAGAGAGTTCAGTGCAACTGTGAGGGGTCTAAGTGCTGAGCATAGAAAATCCACAGCAGCAGAATTGAAACATGTTCAAAGGCCTGAACAGGAAGCTACTGTGTCTTCGGCACTTTCTTTGAGCTCTTCAGACTTTCCATGCAGAGAGACCTTTTCCCCTGAGCTGGAAGTGAAAGTGACGGATAGGATTACTCAAACAGTCAAACAGACACAGGATTCCAAGAGGTGCAAGTGTACGGTGGGGTGATCCAGCCCACCTCTAACTCTGTTATTTATCTGCACTCTATTGTCAGACTGTGGAGAAGAGTCAAGCAGCTCAGGCAGCTCTCTCCCTCCCACTCCAACTGGCCATACCTCTCCCCCTAGCAGGCAATGGACATATGGAGACACTTAACAGAAGCTCATCTACAGATTTCCTCCTTCTTCTCTATTCAGAGCATTCCCCTTTCCACTAGCGCAATATTAAAACGTATGGAAGACATTATCTCCGGCTAAGGAGCGAAGGGAGGAGAAGGCGTGGAGAATAAAAGGAGGTACAAATTGTGTTATCGCAGTACATAAGATGAGGATGCCTCCTCATGCTAATGACAAGGTGGGTGGGCGCTGCCCCGTTGGAGATATGGTAATGGGGGGGGGGGGATGAGTCAGTTCGTCCATCTGTATTTGCGTGGGCAAGAAGAGGAATGAAGATCCTCTCTGCGGTAGTGCTGTCAAGAGACCATTTAAAAAGCAGTTAAACAACATTTAAACATGCACTAAGTTGAACCGAGTCAGCTCCTACACAAACACACACAGTCACACCTGAGGCCTGTTATGAAGGGCACCTGTATGCCAGAGCTGGGACCAGGTTTACGATGTGGGCTGATGACTTTTACAGGGGTGACACTTTGGGTGTTACTGGTTTTAAAGGCTGTTAACCGGCAACAGACCCCGCTGACAACTTTGATTAACTACACAGGGGCAAACACTGTGTCTTTAATAGGATGATTTTGACATACAATGTACAGCACAGGTTCTGCTGTTAATTATTTATTGCGTCTCATATATCAAAACCTGGAGATCTCTTTAAATATATCTCTGTGTCTTAACAACTCATACTTTATTTTTTGAGAGGCAGCCCGTTTCATTAAGGTCATGGTAGAAACCATCTTCAAGTAATACGTTGGTATCACAGTGGTTCGACCAATCAGAATCCTTAAAGGATAAGGGCGCAGTTTAAGTGTATTGACAGCGACTGGCGGCTCCTCGGGAGTTCAGGAGGTCCTCAAGATGGTCGGGGTGGCGAGAGGGGCTTTGTGTGAGGACGGCCCTTGATCTCAGACTTTGAAAACCCCTGATTTAATCAATTATCATCATTGTAGTACATTAATTGTCTATAGTGCAGCTTTGATGAACCACATTTATGTGTCTGTTTGCGTGTTGCTTTTATTTTATGCATCTGTTTAAAACAAACAACTGTTACCGCAGATGGAAATATAAAATGTGTCACCCCC
The DNA here is from genome assembly GCF_037954235.1 of Aulostomus chinensis. Classification (NCBI taxonomy): domain Eukaryota; kingdom Metazoa; phylum Chordata; class Actinopteri; order Syngnathiformes; family Aulostomidae; genus Aulostomus; species Aulostomus chinensis. The sequence goes on along the minus strand of NC_141325.1, from coordinate 15,548,330 downwards.
TGTGCACCAGAGATAATGTGGGACACGTAGACCTGCCATATGTTGTGAGTTTAGACCAGCAGGTAAATGTTTTCATCTCCTGAATTGGTGAAGTTAAGTGGTGCTTTACATGAACAGGCATTTATAAATATAACAGATTAAATGTTTACATATTTATAGATTTGCATATACTAGCAGATTCTCATCATGCTGGGGGACAATTTTACATACAAGGGATGAATAAACAGAAACTGCTGCCACTTCATTTCAACTCCCTAAAATATTAAGTACAAAGGACATGTCTCTAACCAGCCATAATAGAGAAAAAGCAAATGCAGCCTCCCAGGGACCACACAATTACAATTAATTCAATCATGTCAACAAATTCTTTTAATCACACAAATGTTTTCAATTTCACAGGGACCCTGTGTCACATACTGACTGCACGCTGGCAGGTTTCTTTGCACAAAGCCCTCTTTGATCCACGCTCAATCCACCCCTGCAGGGTCAGGTGAACTCAGGCACTCTGCTGGGCTTATGGCTGGATCGAGGAACGTGGACACTGTCACGTGTTTGGATGCTGTTCTGCGTTAGCGGCCGGGAAACTGTCCACCCAGACAGACATGACACTTTCCTGTCAAAAGCCCTTATGCTGCTTCGTCATTCCACCTGCTGCGAAGACTTTATGAGTAAGAACACCTACATTTGTTCGAGACAAGTTGCCTCACATCACGCATTCCAACAACTTTCTCTAACTTCAAAGGAGAAAATGACATGAAGTCCTTCCCAAAGATTAAAGTAACTCAGACAATGCTTAGAACAACAAATGTTGCCTTGATTTTTTATTGGAGTCTTTACAAATTCACAAGACAGAAGTGACTAGCTCTTGCTGAACCATCTTGAATCGGACAGAGTAACAATGGAATTTTGTTCTTTAAACGTATCCACATCCGTCAACCATCAGCAGTACACAGAATCCCTTTACATTTTACGTTCATTCCACACAAGTTACCTTCAAACTAGAAATATCACATTAAGGCTGTACGCAATGTGTGCCAGTCACTGTGACCTAAACCAGTAACATCCCTTCAGTTCATCGTTGACTCTACGAGGACATTTGTGCCTCATTTGGAGAACTTACCTGAGATATCATATCAACAAGAATGAGCTGGAGGGAAAGGACCTGAAAACATGCAACTTTGAATTTCAGTAAAAAGGTTGATAAAATGTTTAGAATTTTACTTTTCAGTATGAAAAATATGGGTGTGGGAAAGTGTGTAAAAATGAAATAAACAGGGGCATTTTTGCTCTTCCCCGTAGTCTAAAAAAAATAAACATGTACCTTAATGAATTTGACTTAAAATCCCAGTGTCTTGCCTAGACCAGAATCCACTTTGTTGATCATGTATGTAGGGTTGAAGTTGTTCCATTTCTAAGCTGTCCCGGAATATTACGTTAGGTCAGGAAAACAATTGGTTAGGACGTGAATGGCAGTGGTTTATGGTTGGTTCTCAAGAGCTTGATGATGAATGAACTCAAAGACGTTGGTGTAGGAGTGGATAGACCTGCTGAGCTCCAGACGGGGTCTTAAATACCTTTAATAAGATGGGGACAAAGCCCTCTTTCTTTCTTGTTTAAAGAGATTGGATTCCCACAGCCCACCCCTCTGAGGCCCGACCACAGGGCACAGAGTGACGGGCTGAGGCAGGTAGCTCACACACACACACACACACACACACACACACACACACACACACACACACAATACCCCAAACAGTATGCAAGAATAGTGCAGCGAGAGCTCTGCAAAAGAGTGAGTTTCTCACCATCTTTTCAGTGTGTGCAGTTCACTCTCGAGCTTCATCTGCTTCAGTCATTGCCATATAAAGGAGGTCAAGAGGAAGTTAAAATGGCCAAAACTATAAACACAACCACCAGTAGTAAATTTTTAATAAGAAACTGTCCCGTTTCCCTGTGTTTCTCATTTCTCATTATATGGGTGAAAACACAATGTTAAAATATAGAGACTGTGCTAAGTCCATTTGGTCCCATCATGATTTGTAGACTGATAGAGGTTCAGACTGAAAAAACGAACACACTAGGAGCATTCCTTCATGTTAACATGGGATCTATTCCTAATTTAGGTGCTGATACTGTTTATGTACGAGATAAAATCGCTTGTTCTGGAAATATATGTGCAAGTTCTGCATATTTTCTATTCTAATTCTTCAACTTTTAATACCTACCTCATGTGTTCAATTCATTTTCCATTGGTAACCCACCATTTCTACTCCAGTAAAGCAAATGGACCTTGGCAGCGGAGAAGCACAGCTTGATCAAACCCAGAGCCAAAGCAAACTGAAGTCTGGCTGAATAACACTCCGCAATCCAAAGATGTCGCTGAGTACTTTATCACTACACTCAGAGGTCTTCCATACCACTGCACCCTTAATGCTTGTTCAGGCATGGTTATGGCATCAGAGGTCACCGTGTAATACACATAGAGTATTCTAGAGGGAAATCGAGGAGTGGAAATGGAAGAAAGAGGAAGTATAGGATGATAAAGCTGGTCATTGGAATGGAGCAGGACAAACTCACCCGTGGACCTCTCTTCCCTGGCTTTCCAGGCAACCCTGGAAGTCCATGAAAGCCCTGGAAGTAAAATGGTAAAAGGTATCAGTGATCGAGGGAAACAACTGTATAAATACAAAAGAGGAAACAACAGCTGTCCCACTGTGTCATATTTCAAGGTATGAACTATCATATTTTAAATATGTAAAATGAAGAAGTCAGCTTGTAATGAAGTTCACAAGACAGTAGTCATGTTCCCTGGCAAATTTGGGGAAATGTTACAATACGATGCAAGCTAGTACTGTGCAAAGGTTGGGAACATGTGGGGAGACACGGGCAGGAGAAACAGCTGGTTAAAAGATTTGCTACGTCAGAGCACATGTAAAAAGGAGTTTCATGCATTTAATCTTTTGAAAAAAGCGAAAAACCAACTAAACAAGCGTTAAATATAGCGTATGAAGGCAAAGGAGAAAATGTAGGGACAGGGAGGTCTCTGGTCTCTGTTTTGTGTTTGAGTTGCTTTGAACAATCCAATTTAAGTGGGCATCTATGTAAACAGTCCATGTGGAGTGTGAAAGGGACCGACTGTGTTGGCTGTGTACTTTTCATCAGTCCTCCAAGCCATCAGCTATGCTTGCTGACGTATTAAAACTGGCTACTTTTGAAACAGTCCACTCTTATTTGTCGTCTACTTTGTCTGTCCTATACAGACTGAGTACAATTAGCCGCAGATGTAAAAAGGAAGTACCAGATATTCAATGGCTTCACTTGAAACATTGAAATCTTTGCCTTTGTTCCCAGAGGTCATCAGACATAGCCAATGGGTTCAAAGATTGAGCTAGCGCCAAAACATTTTTGGAAAATTGAGGGACTTGTATTGTTTTGAATATTTCCATTTCCTTCAACCTAAACTAATGTGACACCTGCGAAAGTTCACCCAAATATGTTGGGGGGGGGGGGGCGACGACACAATAGCGAGGCATGAGAATGTGCTGTTAGAGGCGCGAGCCACCCTGTGCCTCTGCAAACAGGATTATTTCAGCCCAAAGGCAATAAAGTGCACGGACTGCAAGTCTGACTCATTGCACTGGCAGGGAGATCAGTGCTGGTTCCAGCCGCAGCCAATCACATTAATTATGGGCATCAGCTAGCTTTAAAACAATTTCATAGATGGATTAACAAAGCTCCGAAAGGTCGAATCTAATGAGGGGTCAATCTGTGGGACCTGAGTTTCTTTGAGATGTTAGGAGTGTTCCCATGGCTCCAGAAGTTTAAAGAAAGAAAGAAAATTGGAAAAAATAGCCTCAAATAAGCTAGAGGCCGTCCAACTGAGAGTGGGCTACTGTAATAACATCTGATTTTACACAGCGTTTTTGTCTGACTTCAACATAACCAATACTCTTTAGCCAGCATACTCTCTAAAGCTGGAGGGCTTTCAGCAACACTCAGATTCTCAAGAGTGGAACCATCAGACACATGATGAGCAGTCCGAGGTGCACTCGCCTGCTGGGTTAGGAGCCAACGAGGCAGGAATGGAGCTCAGCTCAACACAAATGGATCTTTCCATAAATTTGCATAAGTAAATCTGTCCCAATTCATGCAAGAAAGGCTGATGTAAAACCTGAGCTGAACTCGTGGTCTGTCATGAATACTTCAGTGAGCTTTGAGGTTTTAAAGAAATGATTCTTTCCTTTCTAAAGTAAACAATAAAATATTCACATGTGGATAAATAACAATGATTTTACTGCACTAAAGCTTAAAATAATAAAAGCTTAAATCGTCTTTACTATAAGGCAGTAATGCTGATTATTTTCACGATTACTTAATCTACCACTTAATCTTTCTATAAATTTTTTTAGTTGTGCATGCCAGGGTCCCATAACAAAAGACACTTTTATTTACCAGAACATAAGAGAAGGATAAACTGCAAATTTTCCAATTAAGAAGCTGGAGCTATTAAGTCTTTAGCTTAATTCCTTCACCATTTGCAATGAAAAAAAAATTATCAATTGGCTATAAACGATTAATTAAATAATCGCCGAGGTGCTGCTTTAGCATTCAGTTCAATAAGTTGCACTTGACTGTCCAATCATTGATCTTGATCCGCCTCCAGAGCTTAAACCAGTGGAACAAATTGTCAGCACTTATGTAATCTATTATAGCTGAAACCCAGCAGACCATCATATTTACTTTAAAAAGAATTCCCAGTCTTGTGAGGAGCTGAATCTTACGACATCTAAAATAGACCACGGCCCAGAAATGTCAACTGGCCGAATGGGAACCACATTAGCAAAATGGTTGTGAAGACAATATAATACCGTGTAATTTTAGATTCCATACCTGACTCAGCAGTTTGTTTAGACTCCAGAATCAAACATATATTAGCAAGCTAAACACCAGTGCAAATCATCCGGAAGGTAACCTTCAGAGCACACCAGGGATTGACTGGCATTGGTTACTGCTCTCTCAGAGAAATGTGCTGAGTGGCTTCAGGAGCACGCACAGCTGCGGTTTCCCTCACTGCCCAAGCAGGAAAGCTTTACTTAAAACATTCTTTATGGTCAAACATGTCCTAATACTAGACAGAGAAGTCATTTTAACAATGGAAAATGTGGAAAACCATTTTGTGTTTAACAGAGTTCAACTGAGGATCAGCGATTTAGACTGCACGGTCACTGGGAATTTGCAGTCTACAATCAACACTGCGGTTTTTAAATGTCAATGCCCCGAACTGAGAAAGGTCAGTTATTAACATTTATATTTCTCTCGATTACAAGGACAATTTTTAAGCATGAGGACAAGCTAGTATCATCTATCTTGTCTCATAAGACCACTCTTATCCTCAGGAGGAGAGAGTGAGTCACCAGAGTGCTGTGCTAATGCTCATCTGAAGTTACAGTATGTAACTAACTCTCTCTGAAGCTCTCCACCCAGCAATAGTCAGACACCAGCCACTCTACAGGGACAGCTTGTATGGACATTCTCATTCCGTCGTCCTAAAAAATCTTGTGAATGTAGCCTAAAATCAAACAGTAAGTAGTAACACTGCCACCTATGGATCTGGCCGGTGTAATACGAAGTGCTAGCTTGTCCAGATCACTTAAAAACTGTAAAGTTATTTTAAAGTCTCGCTTTTTGATACTGGAGATTGTGGTGAGGTGAGCAAACAAATAAGAACTCCAACTGAACTCCATTCATCCTTTTTCTACCGTCTATCCTGTTAAGGGTTGCGGGAGGGCTGGAGCCTATCCCAGAGGCTACGGGCGAGAGGTGAGGTTCACCCTGGATGGGTCGCCAGTCCATCGCAGGGTCAACACATATAGATAAAGTTTACATAAAGTAAATGTTGAAGTATTTCACTGAACAAGACCTTTCGCTGGCCAGGCAGAGGAACACCATAGTCATAAAGACTTCTTGGAGATGAGATAAAGAGATGCTTTCATTTACTTTGAACCATAAAGGTCAACTGAATGGGGTTTCCTCAGTAGGGTTCTTCCTGTGTGGACCGTGAATGTTTCATCCCAATCTCACGCAACAAGTGATGAAATATTCCAATCTGGATGCATGACCAAAACTAACATTTCTGACATGACTAAAAATGCAACAGATGTCAGCACGTAAGGCACCGCAGACCTGTTCTTAAAGGTATTGTTAGTCTAAATTGTTCAAAAAAAAAAAAAGCACACTGTCTTTTTTTCCTTTTGACCCTTCTTTAAAAAAGTATCCATTCTCTCAGCAGTCACACACCCTCTCAGGGAATCTAACACCTCACTGCCAGCTCCTTCATTCAGACAACAAACTGGCCAACAGCCAGTTCGGGGCCTGGCTATTTCTACCACAGCTGCTGAAAAGGAAATCACACATTATTCAGCACCAATTGGACAAGGATGGAAAACCTTGGACAATGCAAGTAGTTCATGCTTAGTAGAAAATAAATTGAGTAAAGAAAACCAAAACATTCAAAAGCAGAATCATTAACTCGACCAATAACTCCGCTTCCAGACCGTCATGTGATTTCCAGGTTTACAAAGCCACACAACCAAGAAACACATCAGTATCCACGTCAGCAGCAGCTCCGCACATCAAAGCAACATTTGATACCTCTATATCATTGTGATCCACAGATGTATTCAAGAGTTGGCCAGCATTCATTGAAATGTGGCAGCCAAGAGGTAAGAAATACCTTAATTTGAAACATTCATTCATTAAATAAACACTAACATACAATACTGTAAACAAGTCATGGAATAAAGGAATATTCCTGCAGCACATGAATAAAGAGCTTTTTTGACTGATAGATTTGAAATGTTCACACACTCACCGGCGGTCCTGGTTCTCCCTTTAGTCCAGGTAGTCCAGCTAACAGTGAGAACTGTGTCGGCTCCAGGTCAAATGTTTGGAAACCATCTGTGGCAGCTGGGGTGACTAGAATTAATGAGGTGGGTTCATCGTTCTCCATACCGGTCTCTTTTGGCTCGGGTTTCTCTGGAGCTACTGTCGTTTTAGAGTGACGCTGGGCTTCCCGTACGGGAGCAGATGTGGGCTGGGGGTCTGGCTGCGTCTCTGATGGTCTCGTGGAAGCTGGTATAGCCATACATTTCACCGGAAGTACCTGAGAATTGGCGTCTTCTTGCGTCGCGTTCTTTCCAGCACTACAGCTCTCAGTTGGGTTCTGGGATGGTGGTGTTACACTGATCCTTAAAGATGGAGTAACAGTTGGAGTCCGGAACTCTGATGGGTTTTCTAAGCCTGAATGAACTGGTGGAGGAGCAGAAATAGCACCAGGTTTCGAAGTCTGATAAACAGATGTTTTGTTCAGTATTAGCAAGCAGTCAGTTGGAACAACAGTTGTACTGCTGGTGTTTATAGTAGGTGTCTGAGCCTTTTTGGATAATTCCGTCATTGACAGCGGAGTTATATGAGTAACAGTCATGTTTGGATCTGTGGAAATTAGAGGTAGCAGGGGTGGAAACACCGGCCGATACGTGTCGGCTTCTCTGCAATGTTTCTTAATGTAATCACAATAGTTATGAGCTGCCTCTGCAGAGGGATAGATGTCAAACTGACAGATGGCACCTTCGAATGGCACCGAGTTGTGGTTCATTTTCCCCAGCAGGAATGAGCCGTCTGGATCCAGAGTCTCTTCTTTTTTAGAATGCAAATCTGCATCCACACTTTTCTTTCCACAAGATGTGTGCAAGAACACCTGATGGCCTCGGATATCCAAGGCCAGACTATGCCACCGGCCATCGTGTATATCATAGTCAAATGTCACAGAGCTGCTCGGCCCCACGTGTACCAGGATCTTCCCCGGTACAAGCTGCACTCCAAGCTGCACTTTCCTTTTTTTAGACAGAACTGAGAATAGAAAAGCGCTGTTGACGCGGTGAAGAGACAGGCTGAGGATCAGGGAGAGGTTGGTGGGGCTGTAGGTAGCCGGGATAACAGTGTGGACAGGCACCTGGATACGCGCCCTCGGGGTGAGAATAACTCCAGACTTGAAGGGGATGACGCCATTAGGGATGGCTCGAGCGCCTGAAGATGACGACCCGCTTGCCCTCCGTCCAGAAAGTCCGAGCTGCTGCAGAACATCTACATCTTCAGAGAAACAGAGAAGAAAGTTAGCTTTGTACAACACAACCATCTCCAAATGCAGAACAGCATTATATTTGATGATGAGCGCATTATGGCTTTTTGCAACTCCACAAAGTTTAATCAAGTGGTTTTTAAGTGCACTTTGTTAGCAATATATACAAATAAGATACTGCATTAGTTTGTGGAGTGATGACCTTCCACTGAAGTGCAATGATTTACATCATTCTGTGCGCCCACACTGAGAAACAGGTGAGAAATATAAATATATTTCATATTTCATATTTCTAAGTCATCAGGAGTTCAAAAGTTTAAAATTAAAACAATAATAAAATAAAGGAAAAACCTGCAGGAAGTGTTATTTCAGAAGGCTGTATAAAACATTCATTAGGGCAACTCATCAAATCCAGTTTTGGGAATTGCTGAAAGTGATGTAATTGTTACATCCGTCTTAATTAGAAAAATCTCTGAAAACAGAGGCTGAACTGGTCCCATGAGAGGTGAACGCTGGTGCTTTTAGAGGTATATTAGCGCCGAGCGAGGAAAGCCAACCAGTTTTATCTGCTAATGTCTGCTGTTTAAAGATGACAGCTTTGACAGCGGCCGAGCTCAAGAGAACACGCTGCAGACTGTTTTCTGCAGCATTTAATTGCTACCTGCATCTCATGGGAGTAAAGTATAGATGATTTTCACTCGCTGAAGTGTTCTGTTTATTGTATACTGCTCCTAATTGGATCTGCACCTTTGTTAAGAGATTAATTAAATCTATATCTCAGTATAGAAACAGTTTATTAGAGTATCTTTTTCCATAAATGTCATGGTTTCTAGCTTGCCCCGAGTAGAACGGTTATTACCCCTCTGTTTTGTTTCTTTGCATAAATTATTGGTGGATTTCAAGAGGTCATTACACATCCAAACAATGCATTCTCTGCCTGCCAAAAACTTTTTAAAAATGATGAGAAGTGAGTATTTATGCCAGAAATATTAGAATTTCCTCCACATAATCTAGATGTGAAGACACAGTGATCCTTGACCTTTGACCTCTGGATTTTTTTTTTCTCTTCCTTTCCGGACTCAAAGTGAACGTTTGTGCTTCATTTGAAGATTTTCCCTCATGGCGTTGCTGAGACATCGTGTTATTGAGAATGAGAGGGAGAGACAACCCAAAAGCATGAAGCCTCCCACCCTCCAGTGAACCGGCATAAAGAAATTAAATTAAATTCGGAAGAAAGTCTTGTTTTCAATAAGCAATGAACTTAACAGCATCCACATGTAACCTGGTGATCCCCAAACCGAGCAAAGTGACATGAGCATCCAGATTATTTCCAAACTCGGACACCAACTTCCAAAGCATTTCAGCCCTGTTAGAAAATCTGAAGTGCTTTTGATTCCAACATTAAGAAAGCCTTGCAACGTAATCATACGACTGCTTGTTGTAGAGGACTTGTGCAAGTCATCAGTCCTGTCAAACAAAAGCGTTTTGTTTAGTTTAGCGAGGTTGGATGGTCATCTAAGGGGAATCTCAGGCCAATCTGAGTATCCTGGATACTGTATGTTAATCCCCTCAGTCCGTGCAATGTTGAAAATAAAAACTCACATATAAGTCTCAAATAACCTTGCTTTTCCAGATGAATAAAAAACAAATGTGCAGAACAACTGCTAAATAATGAATTGCAGTTCAGCAGAGGAGAAACAAATATAGACACTAGTTAGGAGGAGGGAAATCCTGCTCAGTGTGTGCAGGCAGTGGGGGGTCAGCTTTACTGAAACGAATCCACACATGGAAAAGAAACATCAAACAGAAACTGAGAGGAGAACAAAGACTTTCTTCTGCTGAATTTCCCGTATAGCGCTGATTTCAATTGTTAATGCGAAAATGTGAAAAGAAAAATTATTCTTTCATTTAATGATTTGTGATCTTCTTTCACAGCTTTCCTATCTCATACAAAGAGGGTTAGGCATGCCGCCCAGGGCTTTCTGTGACCTCCCGATGAGCTGAGAAAATACAATAGAAGTAGTATAACAACTTCTGCAGACCGAGAACTGCTGAGGAACAAGTGCAACAAACAACACAACTTTTCTAAAAAAAACAAAAAAACAAAAAACAAAAAAACAGGGTGGTATGTTGAAAAACCAAACACTTCCTGCGGCTGTTTCACACTCAAAGTATTCCAAGGATGACAACTCGAAACAAAGTAACAGACGAGGCATTTAACTCTTCCGCGGTACCGGATAAAATCGTTATTAACGCCTGATGTAAGCAGGTAAAACACAAACAGCATTCCTAAGAGGGTGATCGAGATGTTTTTGGGTTACATAGTGAATTGTTTACTTCTTGCTTGGCACATGAATGCATCTTCCATCAGTTTGCAAGCCTGTCCGAGCAAATCAGAACACATGCCAGAGATCTGGCAGTGATTTTAGACTCCAAGCTAAACTTTATTAGTCATTTTAACAAGGTTGTAAAACTTTTTTTTTTTAATCAAAGGAACACAGCTAAAATTAGATTTTTTTTTAACCGAGAATGACCCAGAAATGCTGATGCTTTTTTTTTTTTTTTTTTTTTAACAAACCCTCTAAGATCAGGACTCCGCAACATAAGGGTTGGGACACCTTTGTGAGTAAAACGATTGATATAGAGATGACCAACAAAAAAAAAAAATTAGAAATCATTTTAAAAATATGGCTTAATTGTTTTTTATAGTTTTAAAAATGTACCCTGACAATAGCCGCTGGATTTGAAATTTACAAGTTTGGCTGGGTTTGAATGAGCCTATTAGTGCATGTGTGTTAAACCTTCAACCCTCTCCAAAGATCGTAGGGGTCGCCAATATCCGGCGCCTTTATTTTAGGGGTCCTGAGCTGAAATGTTTGGAAACTCCTGGTCTGCATGACTACAAGTCTGTTTTTACTGTCTACCTAAAAAGTTTTTTAATGAAATTAATATTCTGAAGGCTGCTGGTCCTGCTGCTGGGATTTTTACCGCTCAGGGACCAGTCTAGGACCCACATTGTCCCTCTGATAACGTAGTTGGCCTGAACAGCACTGCATGATTACGCTTGTTCATGTGTTAACATTTCTGTTGGCTGTCTCCGCCCCTTCCTCTTTTGTTTCCAAGTCCCCCTTGCTGCAAGAAACAACAAATCTGGTGTTAGCTAGCTCGCGAGTAGCAACTTCTAGACAGAAAATGGCAAGTTTTGATGAATATTTGGATTGTTAGAGAGGTGTGTTGGGTAAACAGTTCAAAAGATATACAATGAATGGGAATATATTAAATCCAAACATTAGTTTGCAAAGGCCCCATCACATTCCTTAATAATTTTAAAAATAACCAGATCGCTGTGTTCTCTGTTTAATCTGGCTTTGAATTTGGGTTCATTTTTCTTAAATCTTGGTCAGTGTTTTATCATGTCATGTATGTTCATGTTGTTTTTGGTTGTTTGAGTTATTTTTTTGTGGAATCGCTGCAGGCTGCATTTTTGCATGAAAACGTACTTATTATTGTTATTACCTATCTGCTGATCAGTGCTGAGGCTGAATTGTTTTCTGACAGTTAAGTCTTTCCAAACAGTTTGTGAAAAAAAAAATTGTACTAACAGTATTGATTTATGTCTACTGGCTGGTGTAGCGTCAAGCGCGCAATCTGCAAGTCAACCAGTCCTCCGACACAAATGATGGTTGCAGCGATGTATCATTTTCAATGCAACAGGAGGGAGAATCTCACCAACTCATCTCTTCCTTGACTCTTATGGTCAGATGACTTTTTCCACATACTTCCATAACAAAAAAAAAAACAAGAGTTTCAGTCATAATAAAGCATTTGTTCAAAAAATAACCTGTCTCATTTAATGAATTTTTTGAGTCGTCGTAACTCAAGATAATAAAAATAATTGTGTAACACGAGGAAACCATGGTATCTTCTGAGGCAGTTATCATACCATTAAAGTCCCAAATGCAACTGTAGGTGTCGTACCCTCTGATACGACCCATTAGTGTGGTACCTAAATCAGGGTCAGATCGGGGTTTTCTGTACTATGCCAACAGTTGCAACAGTTGTAACCATGTATGGTCAACTGACCAGCTAGAGTGAGGATCTCTCAGGTGTTTGACAGACAAAATCTCTTGCTTTTCCCCAACAAGCGTGTCCTTAAGTCCTGGGTTGACCTTCCAAATTGATGACCACTGTCATGGTACCACTTAGCCCTGATGGTGGGTGTTTCGTTTGGTCAACCCAGGAAACATTAAGATACCCTGGACATGCTGAACTTGCTTCATAGTTCAGTCTCCAGGAAAGATGATGTGCATTCTGAAACCACTGCTGTTGGAAAATAATGTTTTATGATGTGTTAACGCTGTGGCCAAGGTCTGGTTAGGTCTGAGCAGAAATAAACACTTGGTTAGGCTTAGGAAAACACTGTGGCATGGATTTAAGTTACCACTTCCTTACAGTTAGGGGACCTACGTCGTAATGTTTGAAAAAACAAAAACAAAACAGGAAGCCATTCATCTGGGAAAGAGTTAGAGGACTATAATGGATTTTCAAAATCCAATGCTTTGTTAATTCAAGCATCCGCCGAAACAGCCTCTCTTTGTGGACTTCCTCTCTTTGCTCTAGTTATGTTAACTGCAACCACTAGAGGGTGTTTAAACATAAATATTAGTCGTTCTGGGGTACTTATAACCTTTCTGCTCATTTTCTTGGCAGGACAGTCTCCTGCAGGTTTTAACCCCAGCTGTGTTTCCAGTTAATCCTTCCTTAGTGAGGCCCAGATTCTTAGTGTCACTGCAAGTTGGCATGTTAGCACCTCCGTTAAAAATATACGTCTCTGGACACACATTACATATTAGTGATGAAAGGTAGTTTTGCAGAAATAGTTAAAACCGTTCATCATTGAGCAGAGGCGTTTGTCAGCTGGGGAAGAGCCGAAGAGAATTTGACTGACAGAAATATTAGACGTGTTCATCGGGATCTTTAAGATGTGAACAGAAGGCTGAGTGTGCCAGACATCAGCTGAATGTGGGTCGAAATGAGAAGGATCCCACTTCAATTGGCAGAGTTAGAAATCAGGTTGTGTAACACTTTGGAAACATTTAATAAGACATCAGGGGCGTGAGGTTTGCTTAAGATAACAGACAGCAGAAGTGCTTCCGAATGGCAGGAACAGTCTGGGTTTGCAGTTCTATGTGGGACATTTTAAGCAAAACAATATACCTCAGAATTCAAATTATTATAAAACTAGCAGGATATTTTTTTCTATAAAAAAAGATTATTGTATGACTCTTTATTTGGATAGTGATAGTGACAGAAAAGGCTGGGTGGGTATGACGAGGGGGAGCTGGATTTGATCCTAGAACTCTGTGGTAAGGACTCAGACTCAGTACATTTCCTACCAGGTGAGCAATAAAAATATTCTTGTCTAACATATCCAGATGAAATGTTAAAACACTCCATCAGTGCTCTTCCCATTAAGGATTAAAAATAATGTATTCAAAGTAACAGCATTTGAGGTAAACTTCAGATAGCCTCTGTTTGCAGGATCTATCCTGAGTCCATTCTTCTGAATGCGTTCAAGGAATATAGAACGAACAGAAGACCAGAAAAACTGTTAGCGAGCCTGCAGCCCACTACAAATGTTTGCTGATATACTTCATCATATCTCATTTGTGTGCAACTAGTGAACTGGGGGATACATTCCCCCACTGCATGAAAAAATTGGAATATACTGATACGCTGTGCTATATCAATTACTGTTTTTCTATTCATTAGCATATGGGTAGGCAGCTATGATTTTAGGAAGCGGTATACCACAGAAGTTTTAACAAAACAAACCTGCGGTAAAGAGAAAACGGAAGTAGAAGGAGCAAACATTCGATGGACTCATAGAGGGAAATCATTAACTTGTCCCATGTGTTGTGTTGATGTTCGTTACTTCATTGTTTGTCTGTGGTGAGCCTACAGAGTTTGTAGAGCTCATGGAGCTCCATATGCCGGGCAGGTTAGCGAGTAAGTTACCAGATTCCTTCGTCTCAAAGTCTATTTTTGAACGGGGTCGTGGATCAATGGCTGAAATAAGGTGAGCGGAATAAAATACATCAGGAAAAAAAAAGAGTTTGCGCATCTTCAAAACAGGGGTTGCTGACATGACTTTGAGAGCGGAAGAAAGAAAAAGCTAGTCGTGACAAAGTTGTGCAACTGTGGCGGAAATCGTAACATTTTCTGTGTACTTGTAATGATTGCTTTTACACTTTAAAAATCCCAAAAGTGGCATATTGATTAACATGAGTCTCATAAACTTGTTTGACACAAAGCTTATTTTCAGTATTGACTTAAAAACCAATGTAAAAATCAATTAGGCTTTTGGTCGAGAAAATCCATGATGCTGCTAGCTTCTGCACTGACCTACAAAAATAAGGTATCTTTGTGTTCTTTTACTGTATACACAACACACCCCTCTAAAACAGACTGAAGATTTTTCACTGCCATATCTTCAAGTAGATATGGAGTTGTACTAACCCCCAGTTCTTGTCCTCACATTCAACACTCAGTTCAAAGAAAAAAAATGGGGGATGGCTTCCAAGAAAGGTTAAACAAACTTAATCAGAGTTTTGGCCTTGATAGATCAAACAGCAGAGCTGACGAAGCTGTGAGAATGTAACTGCTGATCACCGTGGTCGCGGATAATCCCTGGATAACTGTGACTAGCATTTGTACAAGGGGCCATGTTGGGTTTAAATACTTTGAATACTTAGATACTTCCCTCCCTCCTTCGGTGGTCCTTTGCTATTTAGCTGCATGTAATCACATTTGTCTTCGGTTCAGTGTCTGAATGAGTATCAGAGTGGAAGGCAGCAAGCCCAGTGTATTCTGGTTATTGTAGGTTTTCTACCACTTTAAACTAACTGGACATTATTCTCATTTTTGTTGTTGTTTTTGTTTTATTTTGTTGTTTTTTTTCCTGGTAACATAGCACCAAGTTCAGTAATATCTGCACTTTCAATGAAACAGACTGCCCACTTTCACAAACTCAAATTTGCAGTTACTTACCTTGTGCTTGTGCCAGTCTTAGAGAGCAGGTGCAACACAGTACAGTCCAAAGAATCAGCACTTTCCTAGAAGGTCATAAAAGAGGTAAGACGCTATCAAGCAGATGACAGCCTGCAAGCTGGATGTCATTTAAAAGGAGCAAGACAGTAGCAGATGGCAATTGTACACAAAGTTAAAATATTACAACTTTTTGCCGTCCTCACCATGGAATTGACAACCGCATGTTACGAAGCACACAGGAGGAAATAGCTAGGAGCTAACAACACCTAGAGTTAGAAGACCAAAGTTTACAATCCTGCAAAGATATTAGAGGAAATGATGAATTATGTCAGGTGATCATTGCAATACTAGTTGGCTACGCTAACGTAACATTATCTTGGCTTAACAATACAAAATCACCATAGAAATGCATAGCCGTGCATTCGTTCTTTCTTGCCTGCTTCCTGCCGTTTTGTGCAAAGTGTTTTTGGCCGTGATGACAAGCAATGCTGTCCATCTGCCATTTACCTGATTCACGTGAGGGCAGCATCGTCGGGATTATCTATCAAATGTATTTAGTGTTTTGAAATGTCACTTGCAATGATAAATCAAACTTTACCCCCAGTTTAATCATCTCCTTTCTTGCTCATTCTGTTTCATTCAAATATACATAAAAAGGAATGCAATAAGGAAAAAAAACATCAGTATTTTGAGTTTCTTCCAGTGACCAGAACTTTTGCAGGACAGTTGGCGGGAACTCCTCTTTGTTAAAAGAGCGGAACATCTGTTTTGAGACAACAAGGATAATCTTATCTTGGGTTCTGACCAGATAAGCTACTGCTGGTCTGCCATTGAGCTACTGCTGGTCCGCCATTGACAACTACACCTTTCATACATCAACGCACCGCTTTATCCACAACATCTGACCTTTTCACACACCGAGGAACCGCAATGTTTGCTCCTAAAATGGAGGGAAAAAACTCATCTCGTAAAAGACTGTCAAATCCCTGCACAGATCTTTTCATATAGAGGGGTGACATTTATTATCCCTCTTCAGTGACCACAACACAGTTGTTGTTTTTTTATATATATCGAGCCAAGTGATAGCAATCATGTTGACTTCGGGGTTGAAATGGCTCTGACAGAAGCAGGCACCTCATCTATGGGGACAACCAATGAATGAGCATCGACTGAATGAGGCTAAAAAAAAAACATAGCAGGTTAGACCGAACGGGATGGAATGAACCGTTCACTTGAACTCAGACGTCTCTTCTCTGAGTCCTGCTGTCCACTTCAAATCAAATGACAAAACATGCATTTCAAAGCCAAGCGTAAACCAGCTCATAGTCATAGCACCACCTAGTGATGACCTGAGATCAGCCAGATCTAACAAATATTTAAAATATATAGCAAAATTACACTGTGTTGTCTTCACATGATGTACGGCGACATAATGTATAGTAAGAATGTGTTCTTTATCACCACCCGCTAGACACACAGACGTGCAGCAACAAAATATAGGAATTAGTCTTCTACTTTATGTAAAATCCAGATCTAACTAAACCATCTCGCTCAACTGAATAAAAACATACAGCGAGTGGGGTGGGGGGGGGTTGCTCATTGCTGCTTGCAGCTTTAATTAGGGCCAGAGCATGAAATGCAAAGTTCACCTTAGAGGAGTGGCTACAAGTTTAAATATGAACTTGACTTGGAAAACTTTGAACATGAAATGGTAAGAAAATACATGAAAGTTTTTTTGGGGAAAAAAATAGCCTATCGAAACACAACAGGTCCATAAAATGCAATAAATGTACATGTTAGCTACTCAAACGAGTAGGTCGGCCCACCGCTACACTGACGGGGCTTTAGTTAAAGGTTACCTGCTGCAGAGAACCACAGGTGGTGAACTACTGCTACCCTGACAGCCACTTTGAACATCTGACACTTTCCCTCCATTCACTTTAAATCACTGTTCTCTCTGTTCTGTTCTCTAACATTAATACAAAAAAGGGGGGGGGGTTGCAGTTTGTGACCAACTCTCACACTGTAAGCTAAGTAGAGCAGTGGGGTATGATGCAACATTTTGGCTTTTATTTCTCCTCCCTGAAGGATGACCAGCCAACGGGCTGACAGAGATGCACAGCAGGAGGAGAGAGAGGAGGGCTGTCTCCTCCTCTCATACATCTTCTTAAAAAAAAATATGAGTTCCAGATCGTTTGGCAGCTCATTCTGATACAAGCTGCAAAAGACACAACTTCTAGACCAGTACAGCAGCAGACAATACTGACTACTTCTCAACTGCAGGAAGAGCGGGGAAATGTGTTTCTACAAGCGACCCTGCAGCCCACTAAAGTACCTGTTGACACATGATTTTATCTCTCGAGATCTCTCAAGTTTTCCTGCAACCAACTACCTTTAAGACACAAAAGAGGGAACATTTACACTATGTTGCACACACAGGTGATGTTCAGTCGCACATGAAGGACTCTCCCTTCCATCTGTAAACATAAACAGTAAATGCACAGGATAAAGAGAGGGAGACTTACCCCCCGACTCCAGTGGTTTTGAGTTTGGAGTGCGGGGCATTGTCCGGCTCCATAGCGGTTACTTCATTCTTTCTTGGGATTTGTTGCTACAGTCCAGACGAAGCAGATAAGGTTTTTCCATTCCAGGTGTTCCTTGAGGAGTAAACGTGCCAGGAAGCAGAAACAAAACAAATCAAAGACTGTAACAAGAGGAAAGGCTGCTTTCTGTCATTGTCTCCTTGTCCCTGTAGAGTCCTTCCAGAGGATGACACAATTTAAAAAAAAAAAAAAAAAAAGACGCTCCACCTGTGCGCTCCTTTTACGCTTTTGGCGTCTTCCTCGTGCGCGTTTTGAAAATGAAGTCTTGCTTTCCCGGGGAACCGTTGCAGGACAAGATGACGAGCGAGTGTGTGTGTGTGTGTGTGTGTGTAAGTGTGCGTGAGTATATATGTGTGCGTGTGTAAGTGTGTACTGTGTACGTGAGTGTGTGTGTGTATGTATGCGTGTGTATGCGTGTGTATGTATGTGTGTGTGTGTGTGTGTGTGTGTGTGTGTGTGTGTGTGTGTGTGTGTGTGTGTGTGTGTGTGCGTCGACTTCCCAAAATGAAAGTTTATTGTGGAGTGAGGGGAATCTGGAGAACTGGGAGGGGAACACCTCCCTCTGTCGCCCTCAGCTGACATCGAGGGAAACAGATTTTGGAGCTGGGACGGTGCAGCGCTCTTTCAGTTGAAGGTAGGTCTTTTCAGAATAAAGTTAGACTCAGATTGCACCGTAGAACGTGTATGTGTATGTGTGTGTGTGTGTGTGTGTGCGCGCGCGCGCGCGTGTGTGCAGACCTGCGGTTCAGTAAATAACAGTTTATCATGGGCAGTAATACACAACCGAAAACTTCCGAAAGTGAAATATATATTTGTAAATATTTGCACATTCACTCCAAATGAAGCTGAGTGTTGTATTTGGAGTCCTTCCAGGGCCTCAGCAAAGATTTTAGAAGAGACCAAACCCCTTCAGTCCCTGACTCCTCTGAAAAAACTACTGACAACACTAAAAGTGTGAGAAAAGAAAATAAACTAGAGGGTTAATAGATTGGTAGTAAGCACCAGGAAGTAAGCTAACCCCTCTCAAAGGTCAGTGAGATGTTTTAATGTTGTTGTCATTTTAAATGCCTGAAATAAGATTAGTGGTTAGCACAATTATATATTTGAACATTCTACAGAAGAATGGATGAAAATACAGCACTCATAAATTTACAAAGGTTTCTGTCCGTTAAAAACGGCAGTTATTAACGAGTGGCTAAGCAAGACTGCAAACTTTAATCAAGCTGAAAGCAGAAGTGTGAAGCTAGTTGCGATGACATTGGAGTCGTGTGCGTAGTGTAGGTCATGCACAGCATAAAGTTAACTTGGCACTTCCAATGATTGCATAATTTCACATTTCATAAATAATAAATCAAGAATCATTTAAGAAGATTATTATAATGAAAAATATGTGTTGGTCTCATAAAAGTTTGTATGCCACAGAGCTTATTTTTCTGCAATTGAGTGCACCGACTGCAACACAGTACCAGCATTGGTCGTGCAAACCCACGGAGATGCTAACGCCGGGTTTTCTAACAAAGACATGTCATCCCTTCAGCAGTCTGTCGGGGTTCGCTCCAAATTAATTGCAAAAAAGGATTTTCAGAAAATCTATAAAAGATTATGCTACTTTATGTGAGTATTAGGAGCTGGTTCATCAAATTTAGCAGTAAGTGGTGCTAGTAATTCTCTGGTGCCATTATACCACACGAGAGGACAAATGACACTCCTCTGCTGTTTCTCCCTCATGTCTGTTGTTTCAAACTCAGTTCATCATTGAGTTTAAGACAACATTTGTGCCAAATTGTGAAAAATACCTTCCAGGTGTATCTGAGATATCTCATCCACAAGGACAGGAACCTAGAAACATACAGTGAGACCTCCGGCCGCACCTTCCATCAGGGCGGTGGCATACTAAACACAACTTGTCATTCATAAAAAATTTTTACAGCCTGAGTGAATTTTCCCATTATCAAAAGCAGCTTTTTGGGTAAAACTCAGCAAAAAAGTATGACGTATGAAGTGTTTGTTTAGCGGTTCTGGAAAGTGTTGCATGCTGATGGATTTTGGCAAATCAGACTTGTATCGCTGTGCTACTTTTGTCTTTTATTACTTTCTGTCCTCATTTGTCCTGAATAAAGGGGGCGCATTATTGGAGGGGTAGTCTGCACAAGACCTACTCAGCAACAATCTAGAGTAATGACCCTGTGCTGTATTTATACTCTAAAACTACAACATATGGCCATTACTGAGCAACCCCGCGGCAAACAGACAATTACACAATGATGAGATGTGATATCGATCATTTGTTCCTTGGGACACTCTTGGATATTAGTTCAGCTGTGTTTACTGTAGAAACCTTATTTGTTCTACTTTCTGATGCTACAGACCTTTTTACCTCATCTTCCCCCAAACATCCAGCTCTGTTGCTCAGCGATGGTCATATCGCAGACGATCCAAAAAGGCCGCTGATTAGAAGCGCAAGAAGTCTAAATAATAAAATGAATACCGGCTGAATTCCATTTAGTTGCTTGGGTTTCAGGGTCATGATATTGCACATGCTGGCTAATGTCACACATGCATGACTTTCTGAATCATCCAGTATAACATTTGAGGGTTTTCCTGCAATATCAGGTCCAAAGGTCTGCTCCTTTCATCACTTCACAGCATGTTTCTCCTGCAGTCCCAGGTTTGTTCACGAAATTTGAACTGAAAATGTTTTGTGTACTCGAGGAAAAAAAACGCGATTCTCGTTGTTGTATGAATTTTTATGACTTCTGGACTATAAACTAACTAAACTGAAACAAACTGAGGCTAATAAATTACTAGCTTTTTAAAGAAACTTCTTGTTTTCAAATCATATCTCAAGTTTATTGGATTTTATTTGTGTTTTTGTTGTTTTTAAGCCAGTATCAATATTTGGGAGTTGAAAAAAAAAATTATTGGAAAGTTTTTAATTTAATTGGCCATATAAAAACTATGAATGTGCTGAGCAGGATACTTTATAGTTGAAACATTTATTTTCAGTGCTCTCTGGTGGGAAACACATAAAATTACAACA